>NW_019525097.1:5203144-5443688 GCF_002814215.2 Seriola lalandi dorsalis | reverse complement strand
AGTCTGTGCCTTCTCAGTCTGGCTTGCTGAGATGATCCTCGAGACAGACGTCTACTCTGCTGTGTAGCTGCACATGGCCGTGTGTGCGCATGTGTTATTTGTCTGTGTAAGTGTGTGTGTATGCATGTTGGAGAGCAGAGGGTGAAAAGGAGAATCCACATAGAGAGAATTACTTCATAGGTGATCAACTCTTGCCCTGGGTGCCACCAGACTTTTTTTTGTTTGTTGTTTTTTTAATCCTTTTTTGAATTTGTGTTTCGGCACCGTCTCCTCTTCCTTCCTTCACGTTTGAAACAGAAAAAGATCCTTGATCAAGCACCGCATCATAGCCACCGTCCTTTTAGGCTTTCAGCAGGGCTGCCAGTGTAAACATGATCCCCCTTTTTCAGTGAGCTCAGAATACTGCCTCAACAGACAGGCGGACACAGGAAAAAAGTTCCGATGACAACAACATTAACAATAACAACAACGACGACGACAAAAAAAAACAAAAAGAAAAAAAAAAAAAAAAAAGACTACAAATAACGATGGCTGTAGTTGTGGAGATATGCAGGTTAAGGGGAAGAAAACAAAAGAAATTAAAACACTGACAGCTACCATTCAGGAGCATTTCCTGGGGCAGGGAGCAGTTAGGGCAGTATGGATCCTTAGTGCAATGAATGCCAGAGGAGCAGCCAGCTGTGCAGCCTCGACGTTCATACAGTCGCTCGCTCTGGAAGGTGTGGCCAACCGGCTAGTCGGCGGGCTGAAAGAGAGGTCCAGTGGGCTTCGTCAGCTCTCGCCAGGAGGAAAAATAAGGGCAGACATTATGCTTCTAGTCACATAGATTCACTCACACACGCGTCCATACATACTTTATACTCTGTAAAACTACTACGGCTAAAGCCTGGGAGGGGAAGAGAGAGAGAGAGTCCGGTCCAGAACGTGTTCTGGAGGAGTCCTGAGCCTCATTTTCGTTAACTTTGAATAAAAAGTTATGTACGTGTGAGCGTCTATGTGTATGAGGACGTGTAAACATCAAAATGTGAGTCGTGACGAGTGCGAGAGATTATTCTGCTAGGCCGTTGGAGCGAGTGTGTGGTGTTAGGGCTGTGTGTTAAGTTAACTATGCCTGTGAACAGTCTCATATCGTATGGGCTTCTGTAATCTGTGTGTCTGTGTACTTGTCTTCATATGTTTACTGTTTCCGGTTAAGTCTCTCCACTGTTGCAAATGTACATTCATCCATCGTGGGGGGGGGGGCATGTATGACGCTGGGCCACACACCAACCGATCCTGAGGCTTTTCCAGTGGTCCGATTAAGACTCTCGCCTCATCAGCGCACTCAAAATAAACAGCAGTAGAGGTACTGGAGGACGCTGTACCAAATGTAGCCGGAGACAAAAGCAAACAACTGGATGATGCACAGCCACACAGGGTCAAGGGTCATCTGCCGGGAAACAGCCTCCTTGTGTCCTTCTGGAGTGGGGAATGATCCTGTTTAGAAACGGATAAATACAAACTTGTCAGCAATTTTCCTCTTACGGAGATTTCTCAGTCTTTGATGCCACAGAGGTTGTGGTGATTTAAAGTTGAACTGAAATTAAAATTTATTTTGGCTTAGAAATCTTAGAAATTCAATGTGTTCAACGCATCACCCCCCACTGCTGGCTACTTTAGCTCTGTTATGTATATTGAGTGTTTAATTAACAAGTGGTACCAGATGCAATTCGTAAAGCTGTAAAACTCCTTTTAAATTATTATCATTTCTTATTATTTAACTTTATCAATGATTGCTTTGCAACCATGTTGGTGACACTTCTGTGGAAGATAACGACGCTGCGGAAAATCCTCCAACTTCAATTACAACCAGGAGACTGATGTGAATGGTTATTCTGATCTGGTAGCTTGTAAATAAAGATTACAACATTAGTTTAAATGTCCTGAGAGACAACACTGAGCAGGCGTGGCAATAACATGAATAAAAAGAGGCGTTTAGAGGGAGTAAGTGCTAACTGATGCCACCAAATGCAGAATGCTGTGAGGGGACAGACAGCCTCAACAGTTCATAGGCAAAAAAAAAACTTTTGTTTTTGTTCATACACCTAACTGGGCAATAATATGCTATTTACTATATAGTGCATTACGATTACTACCTGTCATTTATTGAGCCTCTCTGAGCGAGTTTATCTTTCCACTACACGAAGCCCTCCAACATGCCACAACTGAACGAAGTGAGCAGCGTCCATGGCATGAACATTTCAGAGATGAGAAGACGACTGCTGCAACTCAAACTTATTGTAAGCAAGTGTCTGAAATTTAATTTTACTGCCCACTCCTGAGTAAACTACTGTTTGTATTATATAAGGATCAGTGAATGAGGAAATGAGGGACTGATTTCCACAATGTCCACAAGCAGTTTCTTGCCTCTTTTGAATAATAGAGAAAATATGTGCGATAGCTGCACTGTTATTATGTTTATTATTTCAGTTTGACTTGAAAGAGAGACAGACCTGTGTCGTAGAAATGGGCCAGCAACTCTTCCTTCTCCACAAACCTCTGATACAGCCAATCAGTCAGGGCCTCTGCCTCCACAGGAACCTCTTTTATTGGGTACATCCTGAAGGAAAAGAGAGACAGACAGACAGGGAGAGTGATGAGAAACACACACACACACACACACACACACACACACAGAGGATAACTGAAGTCTCTCTCAGCAGAAACTGTCTGCATTGATCCGTCGCGGAAGCTGCAGTCCAAACCCAGGGTGTCAGCGATGGTCCCCGAGCAGAGCAGCCTACTTCAAACCACAGTCTATTACAGCAAGTCTGTCTTTGCTGTACCTTCAGCTTGTTTTAGGGATTCATTAGTTTGGCAAGCTCATCAGAGTGTCACAGGGAGACAGAAGTGCTGAGGGGGACCCCTGACAGGACACAAGACAGGTCTGCAGCTCCACAAAGCGGCTGTTAGAAGTGAGTGGGAAGACGAGACCGACAAATTAGATCGAAAAAGTTAAATCAGTTTTGCTGTCAAGCAAGGGAGAAATCACATCTCCAAACCAGCACCGGCCTCACGGAGCTGAAATATCATTAAACCGTGACGAGGCGTAAAGTGGTCATGCTTTCAGCGTTTTGAAATCAGACGCAGTGTTTTACGTGTGGGGGGGCGCTGTGATGGTACAGCAAGACTCCAACTGCAAAAAATATCCATCGTAACTTTCCAGAGCCCATGTATTGATAAATTGACTGATTGAGATGACAGATTGTATTTGTTAGAAATATTCTGAAAAGATGTCAGCAATATCACGTTTTATATCTCTGGTTGTTTATAACTTAACCTGTATTTCTTTTTGTAAAGAGTGCTGTTTAACCTCCTAGGACCTGGCGTCCACATATGTGGACCTCACATTTTGGGTTCTCTAGACCACAATACTAACTTTTTCTCAACAAGGGCCTGGTGACCACATATGAGGATATTATACTGCCACTCAGTAATTGAAATTTAAAACTAATGTCCTCATATGTGGACATCATTTTTCTCAGGTCCCAATCAGCCTAAATAGCAAAGAGAAATTAAAAATGCACGCCATGCAAGAGTTTGAGTCTTAGGAGGTTAAGCAAAGTAGGAATTATACAGTTGCTTTGTTTATTTATCCAATCACATATGAGAAACAGTGTCCGCTGCACTGGCTGACATTGTGAAAACAGTAGGAGGCTTATAAAAAAAAAAAATAAAAATAAAAAAAAGGGTCACTTTTACAGGCCATGATGAGAGTGCTGATGAAATCTTGTTTTTAGCCAGAAGGGGTCCCTAGTAGGCCGCACTCCCACACAGGCAGCTCCTGGTCACCTTCAAATAGAGGTTACAGTCTCCTCCCTCAGACATGCATTTCCTCTGCACTCAAGGCTTGCTCAATATTCCCGACTGGATAACGTCCAGAGTAACAGTACGTCTGTGCCTATGAGGAAAGCTTCTGTAAGAGGGAAGTAATAAGTGATACAGTATTGATCAGTAGAGTGTTCAATATGTATTAGAACGCAATCTAAGGGGAGACAGTTCTCCTGTAAAAAAAAAGAAAAGATGTCTTTACTTTTAGATGAGGACAGGCATGTTTCTTCTGCTACGCTGCAGGTACAAACGAATGATGATGAGTTACAGACAATCTCCAACCTCAGTCACTGCAGCTACATGAACCACAACTCTCACGATTGCCTCAATAAAAATGTCATTAATACGAAACTAGAAAATAATCAAGAGTGTTAAATGAGTTTCTGAACGAGTCTTTATTCTGATTCTGAGTGGGATAAAAGTGAGCTAAAGGGACTCGTTCAGACAGAAAATTAATCAGCAACTCAAATGTCCATTATTATTTGCTGCTAATCTTTTTCAGATACGACAGTAAACTGAATATCTTTGGGTTTTGGACTGTCCCCTTCATCTCTGTGAGAATAGAACAGGCTTTTTTCCTGACCTTTTATTTATGAAATAATTAATTGTCGAATCAAGAAAATACTTGGCAGCTTAAGTGAGAATGAAAATCACCATAAAAGTACAGAACCGAAATGAAAATGAACGTGCAGCTATGTGGATGATTATATAATCATTTTTGTAATTTCTTGAAGCAAAAAAAGTGAAATATTTGCTGCTTCAAGCTCCTCAGACGTCAGGATTTGATGCCCCTCTCTATCTTATATTAACGTTAAGTAAATATCTTTGGGTTTTGGATTTTTGGTCAGATAAAATAAGGAATGTTAAGACTCCCCATTTTATTGACATAATGATGAACTGATTAATTAAAAAAAAAAATCTGAAAATGAATTGATAATGAAAATAATCATGAGCTGCAGCCCTAATTTCAACAAAAATATATTCAGGATGATTATAATGATCAATATAATGTAAATACAAAGTAATCACAATAAACACTCACATGACAATTTCAATTGTGTTGAACAGATACTAATAAAGTTTAACCCTTTGATTATTGACATTTCTTTTGAAATGAGCCCGTACCGTCTGGGTCTACGTTAAGCATTTTTATTCTCACTGAGCACATATGCTGAATATTATTAATGTAACATTAGTGCAGATAGACAAACATTGGTCTGAAGCCATCTGTGTGACCATATCAGGAAAAGGCTTGGCATTCTTGTTCCACAGATCAGAAGAGCAGGAGCTGATGATTCAACACAGACTTCCTGTTGGTTTGTATATTTTAGGTGCATATCTATGGACACTTTTCCTCATTATCCAGCAGTTCAGTGTGTGAGTGCTGCTCTGTGGCAAGTCTGAACAAGGTCCTGTTTAAATAGAGCAACTTTTATGTCCCAAGCGGCATGAAACTCCTGTTAAATTCAAGATAAAATTGACTAAAATCAACCACTTTCATCTGTGAAAGGTTCTAATTAAGCTGAATTTTTGAAGATAAAAAAAGCTTTTGACCAACAGCTACACCAGCCACCCCCCCCCGAGCAGCTCAGGCTGCCCAAAACTGGTGCTAAGCTGCTGTGGCCACCTGATAAGGTGATTAGAGGTCAAAGCAAGACGTTCCACGAAAGCTTCTCCTACTGTGTCTGTGAATATCAGGTATCTTGTGTGTTACTGATGTGCCATAGGAACCAACCACTCACACTGATGCTTTTCAAACCACTGAGGAAAAAGAATGAGTTCAGGAAGAGGCTGAGAATAATAGACACCATCAGTACCCTCTAATAATAAGACTGGTGAGATAATATGTGGACAGAAAGCAGCAATTAAAGCAAAGGATAAATCAAACAAGTCACCACTACAACAATAAAAGCAGTGTTTTCCTGTAACTGCCTTCTAGTTGTAGTGATACGTGGTAATTTGTGGTTTTGGCTGCACATGCAGCTCCCATTACCAGTTTATTTTTGGGGTGTAAAATTTAGCAATTTTTTTTCACAGTAATTATCATAGTGGTGGTGTCATTAAATATAAGTGCATGAATGAAATATGATTAAAGCTAACATGTGTGAGCCTTGAGAGTTTTTCACACCTGCTCCAGTATAGGACGCCTATATAGATCCTCTCTGCTCAGAAATGTAAACGATAGCTCTGCAACTCTGGCAGAGGAGAAAAGGAACTGGCTTGCGCCGCTTATCGGAGGGTTTGTGCATTGTGGGCCTCTGGTAGCAGGTGGCTACCACGGCGCTTTCATGGACCTGAAATATTCATGCAGAAATCAGGATTTTTCCGTGTCTGCAAAGGCTGCTGAGGTTTGGAGGAGGCGCTGATGATTCAGATCCACAGGAAATCAACACAACAGCTCAGATAGAGGGATGTTGTTTTTTTCTCCCCTTATCTGCTGCTTTCACTGGTTTAAGAGCCAGGTTCACTTGGAAAGTGTCAGTAGCCACATCTGCAAAAGTGGCTTCACATTAACCACTTGCAGCTATAATCGAAACAGCACGAAGGGAGTTCACAGTGTTCATTTCCTGCCAGAAAACACCTGACTCTGCATCTCTAGACATTACCAATGACACTGTCTTGCTCCAGTCCTGTGGATGATTTCTGATTGTGGCTGCATTTTTTTCATTATCAATTAATCTCTCCATTATTTGTGCCACATTAAACGTGATTATACGTGTCAGCAAAAATGTAAATGTCTTACATAATATCATATATGACAAATAAAAGCATTCAATCCTCATAGTTCAGAAACAATGATTAAAACGATTAAATGAACAATTAACTCACTTTCCATTATCTTTAAACAGAATATTAAAGAATGTAATATTATATTATACTTGCATCAATTACTAGCTTGATGAAAAACTAATGACTACAATGAAAAGCACAATTAACAAAAAGACTCTACACTTTTTAATAAACCGTTAGTAACAGTCCACAATACACACAAAGTTAGAAGAAGTCTTCCTCAGTGTGTGTGATATTAGTTTAATAATAACAATATATGCTACACAAAATAAACTAGCTATACATTTTTCAAGGTCTTAAATTTAGGTGACAAGTTATCCTTTCAGCATGTGCAGACAGTTCTCTGGATGTGGTGCAGATGCCAGGACTCCACTGGCTGCTGATATGTAGCAGGTTGTACTGAAGTTCAAGCTGCGGCCAACATCAGCGATCTCGTTTTTGCTCACAGAAAACAAACGGACTTTGATCAATCAGTTTAACATCTCGCCTGCGGTGAGATGAACAGTCGCTAGCAATGCGTGTGTGTGAAAAATGGAAACATTGCTCTACAGTGTCAATACTGCGCTGAATGAAGAGAGACGGCGTACGGCTGCATGTGTAACAGTGTACAGTAGCGATGGAGGCGACAGTGGTAGTGGTGGTGGTGAGGAACTGGTGGTGATGTGCTGGAGTGAGGCCACGGCAGCTCTCTCATTTCCACCCTAACCCACTTGGCACCGGCCCGCTTGTTAACCTGACACCCTGGCGCAGAGACAGACAGCTGGGGGAGAGCTGCAGTTTCTCCTGTCAATACCCTTCAACATCAGACTTTTACCATGTCTTGACCTGCGCTACATGAAAACAGATGAGTTTGAAGAATCGATAACAAACAAAAATCTCAAATTTAGTTAACGGATTTTAATTACAGCTGTTATTTTTATGGCAGATAGAAAAAAGGAGACAAAAAAAAAGACAAATTAGGGTTACAAACAGTGTGAATAAGAAGCTCTTGATCCTCTGTTTTCACCGCCTTGTATAAACCATTTAGCTCCTGAACAGCTCTTATTCTTGAGATATTGTTTTCCCTCCAAACTGGGCTGAGAAGCTAATTAAATTTGGACTGTGGCTGGAGAAGTCCGTCCACTCAACAAGCCTCTTTGGAGGGCAGCCAGTCATTGTTTGGGGACTCTACACGGCCTTAAATCTCTACGGCTGTGAAATCTTGAGAAACAAAAAGGTGCCCTGGGAGGCATGCGCTCGGGCACAAAGTTGCAAAAGGTGAATATTGAGATTAGTGGTCAGTGTGGCTCTGGGACAAAGAAAGTCTCCTGTCCTGCTCCCCGTCTCTTTCTAGTTAAGATAAGGCTCCTCATCTATGTGCAATGAACCTGCAAATCCCAAACCGCTGCCTTCCAGTTCTTTCTCTTGGTTTTCCTCAAGAGCGACGATCAAACGAAGAATAAGTTGTTGTGTTAAATTATACATGTCTTTGTTTTATTTATGCTACACCGGATCAATAACGATGGAGATTTCCTTGTATGATTTTACTTTTATGGTCAATGGGGATCCCTAAGTAAACCACGCACTCCACATGACTCTTAAGGGCTCTTGCTCGCAAAATGCCAAGAAGCGCTTATCTGCAATCAGAGAAGTTGAGGGACGGTAGGAGTCCGCTTGTTAATTGCTCCATTTAGTCTCTAATCCGTTTCCTCTCCGACTCAAGGCAGTCTGTGTTCCAGGAAATGCTTTGGCGCAGAACAACAGACACGAGTGATTCTCCACCAAGAAATGTAAAAAGGGCTCAGCCAGAGGGAGGAAGGTTTAGGAAAACTCCCAAGGTGTCGATACACTTGACTACTTTTTGTTCACATTAAAAACTTATAATGAGAAGACTTAAGCAATACGCAGCAGGCAGAAGCTTTGGCTAAAACCACGACAGACAAACTGATACTGTTTTGTTACACCATCATGCATGATCTCCAACTTGCAACAGAAAAAATATCTTAAATATACACACACGTTCTAATGAGCTGTTGCATTATTACTCAGTAATATCAGTGAGGGTGTGTCGATCAAATAATTTTGTTTATGTTATAAAACAGAAACGGCTGATAGGAGCCATGAATGCTGTCACATGTGCACTAATATCCCAGCTCTGATCTTTTGGACTGTCCTGTTAAAGGTCATATTCTGGCTTTGAGAAAGCTAGACATGTTACCTGGAGCTACTGTGACACCAACCAGGATACTGTGGCATCTAAACACCTGATCCAGGTTTCCAAACATTCTCCATTTTGTGTGCAGGTTCGTCATCAACTTAGCCTTTACAATATTTAATCAGAAAAACTAAAATATATGATAATAGATGCAATTAAGGGTGAAACTAACAATTACTTTCATTATCATTGTATCTGCTGATTTTTTTCTTGATAATCGATTAGTTGTTTGGTTCAATGAAAAACAACAAAATACTGCTTTGTTTTGTTTGACCAAAGGTCTGAATTACGCAGACAGACACCCACAGAGTTTATCCTCAACTGCTGAGGGAAGATCAGAAACCTGGATACTGCTCTGATTGTGTACAGGTTTAGGAATATCCAGGATTCTTTATCAGATCCAGAATCTGATTAAAACCACTATGAGATTTAACACCACAATACTAGTGTGCATATATGCATGGCCAACTTCTTTAAAATGATGGTAATCAGTTGCTCAGTCACTTAGTGGCTAAAATGGAAGTCCTGATTAATTAGTGTACAGTAGGTTTTAGGAGGAAGAGCCAGTGTTTATTTTAAGTGTGTAAGACCAACAGATACAGACACAGAGCTAAACACCTACTGCAGGGAAAGTGTAATCTCTGTCCTGGTTTGTTTGCAGTGACAGTGTCGCCATATTATCTGTGAATGTTGTAAATTTATCACAATGACAAAAGTGTCACAACTTGTGTACAAAGACCCGGCAGTCATTAATTCATTTCCAACTAGAGGTAGTTTTTTTAAAACACGACCAACTGTCCATGTTGCCCATTCACCTTTGTGGCACATTGGCCATAGAACAGGTTGTGATATCGGTCTCAGCATTTTTCCTTAAAACGCTTCTAACTCCAAGACACTGAATGCAATTTAACAAACATCCAAACAGATTTGGTTCAACCTGCCATTTAAGGGTGTTGTGACACCTGACTTTGTAAGGAGGATGTAGACTGAAAAGAGTGAAATGGAGTGGTCCCACACCAACTATCCTCCTGTTGTATTACAGTAAAAAACTGCTCTTTTTGTGATATTTCTCATCACCGTCTATGATACATGAGGTTGAGCTGCAGTCAGATGAATACTTCTCATAATCAGTTGCGTCTTTGTGAGCCAAGTGTGACACCAGAGAGCTTACGAAAAAAAAAGGAAGATTCAGTAAAGTGTTGCATGACCTGCTGTAAGTCACCTGAACTTGATTGTCCCTCATGAGTCAGTATAGCACTGATTAGGAAATTTCACAGTAACCAAAACTTCACATGTAGCCTCACATTTTCTATTCTTATTCAGGTTGTAAAAAGTCCTTTCCCTTGGTCGAGATCACATGAGCCTACCTGCAGGTTAGAAAGCAACTGGAAAATCTGTTTTGGATTTGAACCTGAGTGACCAGCCGTTATCTCTACAGTGATCTTTGTGTCTACGTGGCAGGAGCACAGTTTCACCTTGTCACTGTGACCATATGCCTCTGACAGAGTGTTGCTGTTGTCATTCGAGGACACAGGAACGAGATATAGTGTGTGGGAGGAGCAGTGTAGAGGTTAACAACAGCCTAGCATGAGAACATGGACCTGTTATCAGTGCAGAGGTCACAAGTAAGGGGCCATAAAAACCACTGTCACAGGTGGACGTGGATGATGTGGCCCCAACTGACATGATAGTCATACAGATGTCAGTACAACAGCTGCTGTTTATGATGGTTCATGTTTGAGGTCAATTCAACATCAGAGGAGAAGGAGGCTCAACTCAAAGACCAGAGACTAGGAGAAATCACTTATGAAGTCAGGGGCACAATTCAGGATGATAAACTGACTTTTGAGGCCAACAATGACTTCATCTGCAAAAAGGCCAATTAAACTGTTCTTCCTGAGAAGGCTGAAGGGTGTAAAGATGACAGATCACTCTTGAAAATCTTGAAACTTTTATCAAATCAATTCCAACTTCTCCTTTTTTTTTTTTTTTTTAAAGTTAGTTTTTTGGGCATTTTTGCCTTTATTCAGATGGCAAAGTGAGAGAGAGACAGGGAAGTCAGGGAGAGAGAGGGAATGACTTGCAGCCAAGGGCCATGGGTCGGATTCGATTGGGACTAAGCCCATGTGGTACACGCTCTACCAGGTGAGCCACTGAGGCGCCTCCTGTCCCGGTTTTAAACATGTTGTCGGCACAGTTGTTATTGTGATTAACAAATACTGTTGAACGCTTTATTTATCTATTGTATTATTTTGTTTTATGATGTGTATTAGTTGTGTTAACTACTGTTGTAAACCAAACTGCCTCTCAGGAACAATAAAGACTTTCTAATCAAATCATGTTTAGTCTGGAGCCAGTCTAACTCGATCTTTTCTTTTTTTTTTAACAGTCCTTCAACTTCTGACAAAGATACCTGCTTTTACTTTTCCCCACATTTGTAATCTGTATACAACACCGCCTCAAACTCATGGGAGTCATTTCTATGTAAAGTAACAAGAGGCCAGCGATTTCTGTGACATGAAAGGGAATGTATGAATCTACAGTAACTGGTAGAGAAAACACTTGACATTGACAGAGAAGCCGTATTTAATGTGGATCAGTCGCGGCCGGCACTTCTGTCAATCTGTCAGTTTTCACAGCTAAAAATCGAGCTAAAAAAAAAAATCTTTTTTTATAATTCAAGTGCCGCAAGACAAGTCTTGAAGATTCTCCATCAAATGAGCATATAGGTGCTGGATGACTCCTACAATGGGTTTCTATGGCGACACAACTCCTCTGAAGATCTTATGCTTTGGGGAAAAAAAAAAATCTGTACTCATTCATTATCCCTAGGCACCATCTCTAATCACCAAGGTACTCATTACACTAAAAGACCAGTTTGAGGGATATTGATCTTGGAGTGAGGCGTTAAAGGGACCTCAATAAACACAAATTGGTTAAAAGAAAATAAAAAAACAGTAGGAAATGTAGTGTTTGATTTACATCTAGTAAGCACTGACTTTGCAACTTTTTTTTAAACATAATGTTAAGAGAAAAAAAAAAAACCTGCCTCAGATATCCTAAAGTGTTAGGTCCGGCTGCGAGCTGAGTGAGCACCTTGTCTCTGAGCGAGAGCCAGGTGTGCAGCTCCAAAGCATGCATGTGATGACCAGGCAGACTCTGACTCTATAAATCATGTCACCTTTCAGATATTTTCAAACAGCAACTTTCAGAAATGCACACAGCGGCAAAAAAAAAAAAAAAAAAAAAAAAAATAGAGGAGAAGGTGCATTTTAAAAGAAAAGGATTTCAACGTATTTAACACCCACTACTGCCCTCGCTCGGCCTCTGTACACCCACCTAGCTCTCCCATCTGCCATTCACAGAGGGCTTATGTTGCTGCAGTCTGTGAGGCTGAGATTATATGGAGAGAGGGTAGGAGACACAGCGAGGGAGGGTGGAGCTGAGGGGTGAGGACTGGAGGCAGGGACAGAAAGAGGGAGGTAGAAGGATTAAAAAAAAAAGAAAAGTGCAGAGCGCTGAACGTGGATTCATCTAGAAATGTTATCAAGGTCAGTTCAAATAGAAACCGTCAGGCTGAGGGAGTCACATTTAAGGTTCCAACACACCAAGATGACAGCAAAGACTGATCAAATGCTTCATGTCTTCTGTGATATTACACCACAAAGGCTACATCCAATGACAAGCTGACTGCTGACAAACACCTACGTGGAGGAAATAACTAGTCGGTAGTCTGTATTTACAATCCAGAAAAAGAAAACCAGATGGTACAGCATCTTAAAAAGATGTTCAAAAAAAAAAAAAAAAAAAAAATAGCCATCTTCATGCTCATCTGGTGGTTAAACAATATTTGCTGTTCTTCTGGTTGTACAACAAGAAAAGAAGAGGTGGAGGCAAACAACCAGGAGACACCACAGTAAATGGGTGAAATCTCTAGCTGAACAGACACTCGGAGAGCTCTCTTACCGACTGCCTCCACTGCAGATTTAATGTGCTGAATCATCAATAAGGGCCGACGGCTGACACTCACAGCCCTAACACTGTACAGCAAGGTCTGACAA
The DNA here is from genome assembly GCF_002814215.2 of Seriola lalandi dorsalis. Taxonomy (NCBI): domain Eukaryota; kingdom Metazoa; phylum Chordata; class Actinopteri; order Carangiformes; family Carangidae; genus Seriola; species Seriola lalandi. The sequence continues at coordinate 5,430,773 of NW_019525097.1, read as the reverse complement.
TCATCTTTTCTGCATGTTTTCCGATAACACTTTCAATTTCATGACTTTTACCACAAATATTTAGAAGTGTTATTCACTCCAACTTCAGTCAGGCTGGTTCTTGGCTGGCCCATAACAGCAGGCCGAGTCCTATAAATGCGAATATTGCTGACTGACTGAGTGATGTGATTCTATTCAATTCAATTGAATGCCTTTATTGTCACTGCACAGTGTACAATGAAAGTACGTGTCTCCAATGCTACATGCAGTAAAGTAAACATAAGCACATACAGTGGCAAAACCACAGTAGACACATTCCAATCGAGGCGAGAGCAGAGCTGCTGCATCTGTGCGTGTCGCCATCATAACGCCCAACAATCCAACTACAGTGTTAGTGATGAAGTTACACCATTGTTTGGCTGGCCGAGCGCTGGAATTTTGCCTTTGAAATTGCCCTTTCAAAATGATTTCGAACAAGCAGTATTGTCAACTTTGACAACTTAGCATCTTCGTCACTAGATTAAATGACTTTTTGGAGGCCTTTAGCTGCCTAGTGACAAATCTAGCGACTTTTTGGATAAAGCTTAGCTTCATTATTCTGTAGTGTGAGGCTGGGCTTTCCCTCCACAGTCACACCTCTCTGTGCTGACCACACAACAGCTGACATGAACGAGCTTCTAACTCTCTCAATGATCATTTTACAAGTAAATATAGACGAAATCACAACACAGCTGTTGTCTTTAACTTCTATATTTGGTGATTTTGTCAGACACCAGTGCAGTTATAAAATTAGGATATTAGCAGGGCAGCAGCTTAGAAATGGTTCGGAAGTGACTGCTGGTTAATGTGAAGTCTTAATGGGCTGCGTTTCAGTCACTATTTCAAACTTGTTCTGTTGTCTGAAAACAGAAACAGGAAAACATATAAATGAGAACAGCTTTATCGCAGATTCGTATTTGTGAGCAGAGACTAGGAGAGAAGCAAAAAGATAAAGAAGTGAAACGATCTGACAGAATGCAAATAAGAACGCAGTCCAGCCATTTGATCTAGTCTTGTTTAGTTCAATTTGTGTCTTGCATTACTGTTAAATGCATTTGGAAAAGTACAATGTTTCAAGTCCAAAGTAGCTCTTGGTCATGTGCAAATTGAAATACAAAATTCCCTTTGTCTCGACTACGTTGCAATGCTGAAAACCACCATCTAATGCAACAGACTCAAACTACTTTGCAGTATGGTGCCGTAATGTGTCCTATTTGTAAAATTCACAGACTTCCCCCGAGAACAAAATCCCTGACCTTCCCCTTCTTAAGTAAACCTGTTTTTGTCCTTTTGTGGCATTGAGAAAGACAAACTTTCAGATAAAAGACGCAACACAGAGTCTGTTGAAACAACCTGTAGCCTGATAGCTACTCTCAAAACACTTCAACCAATGGTCAAGTATCATTCAATTCTTCTTAATAGATTTGTCTGAAGTTATTCTGCGTGTGTTGTCATTGTAGATGATGTGAATAAAGACGCTGTGAATGGTTAGCTGGACAGGTGAAACCTTTGTTCTCACCTGTATGACTCTTGTGTGACTTGTATCGTTCGTGTTTCTCTGACCATGTCTGATTTCAAAAGTGCAGCAATTAAAGTGAAGTCTTATCAATGTTATTATTACCATTTTATAATTTGAAGGCAGGCTGGTGAAAAAACGCTACACTCACTGTAGAAATTGTCCCAGACTGACACAGCTGAAACACTGTCATGGGGTGGCACACTCTTCTATCTGCATCACCAAAGTGCATCATATTGCTCACTCCCCCACGGGCACATTAATCCTCTTGTTGACTCTGCACCTGTACCAGCACGGGCCTAACTTCTCTATGATCAGCACCGTCTACACAGTCAGAACTGTGTGCGCACACTTATAACGGGAACAGCTGTGTCTGTAGCTTGGTTGGGTGCCTCCCTGCCCGTACCCAGGATGCAGAGCTGCCGACCAAGCTGAGGGAAGCTGATTGTGTCGATGGCTGATTAGAGAGTCCCCGAGGTGGGGTGGGACTAGTGCATCCTCTGCTCGTCTAATTACAGACTTAATGAGTCCTTAGCTTTAGTCCAAGCGGCCAGAGAAGCCTCCTGAGAGGGTCTGGCAAGCCAGGGCTCATAAATCACCTTTTACTTTGCCCTATCCCACCCTGCACACAGAAGTGTACACACATACACGAGCTGTGTCACGGAGGTTGGTCAGGGGTGCAAAAGAATATTAAGGGTCGAGATGACTTCTGCCTGATGACTCCTGTTTGAGCCAGGATACGTCCCTTGCGATCTACCTTGTCAAGACAATGCACAGAGGACCTCATCTATCTTGAACCGAGTCTACAGAAAATCTAATCCTGGCCCACCTTCATCATATCCTCAAGTGGATGGATTAGCAACAGAGGGGAACCTGGAGGGCGGTGAGAGCAGGACAACATGGAGGGGCAATGCATTCACTTTGCATAAGAGCAGTGATATTCTTAGCTACAGAACAAAGGATGGTGATTGTGAATAATGCGGGTTAATTTCTTTTATGTCCTGCATTTCCATTTTTCTGTGTGATCTATGAGAAGTTCTTTTGCCATTCTACCACGTCAACATTTCCATTAAAACCCAGCAATGCTACAATATCACCAACTGGAATTTCTTTGAATGTGTCTTAAACATTCGCAAAAATCTACGCAGTCAAATGCTTGTACACTAACAATAGAACATGAGTCAAATCTATGAAAAAAATTGGTTTAAAACTATAAAAATAAACTTGATGTATGTCAGCAACTGATGATTATTTTACTATCTACACTGCTGATTATGTTCTCAATCAATCAATTCATTGCTTTGCCTGTGAAATGTGAAAAATGTCGACTGTAATTTCCCAAAGCCCAAGGTGATGCCCCACCAACAGTCCTAAACCCCAAAATATTTTGTTACAATATACAACAAAGAAGAGCAGATAATCCTCACATTTGAGAAGCTAAAACCAGTGAATATAATTAAAAATCAAATAAATTATTAAATGACTAAATTTGTTGATCAACTCATTTATTTTTTCAGGTTTAAAATATATGTATACATATTTTTTTTTAAAAATCACTTGAGTCTAAAAATGTCATTACTTGTATACAAAGGCAGACCTGGAGTAAACACTCTGAAATCTAATTAAACAATTTATGTTAAATAAGCCTTATCCGAAGCTGACTCTAATCAAAGAGGGAGAAAATCAAGGCAACATTTGTCTTACATGAAATGACATGATGACTGAAATGTTTTGTCACATGTGAAGGCTGTAACGCTTTACTATTAAGTGTGTTCTGCTGATTTAATAGGCATGCAAGGTGGGTTTTTCTGCAGTGAACTTGTGTCATCAGTGGGTGGACTTAAAAATCAGTGATAAGTTCTTCCTCTGTATATGTGAACACTGGTAAAGTGAGTCATATGAATATTGTAGGGTCTCAAAGTCTCTGTGTATCAAATCTAAGTGACTTGTAACTCTATTACAGATCTGTGATGTGACTCCCTGGTAATATGATTCCTCTCATGAAGAAAATTTATAGAAGACATACACATTGGAAGGGCTATGAGAGCTGGAATGTGACATGAGCAAGGTCACTTTATTAGTATCATAACCTGAAAGCACGGATAAAGGTCTAAAATGTTTAAAGTCTACTAACATTATGTTGCACTTCCTTCGCGATGCAATGTCGTGCATTTTCATGTGATGCAGTTTCTTTGCATGTAGGCTGCATAACGAATTTGCATAACAATAATGGTTCTGGTGTTCCCTCTCATGTGAATGACAAATTGCAGTTCTGAAAATAGGTTAAAACAAACCTCAGATGGAAAAGTGAAAGCTGAATGTAATGACAGACATTTTATCCTTACCTGTAATGTACATGTGTGACTGTAGGAGGCCTGTAGCCAAAGATCCAGGTCTGAATGTCCATGGGTCTTGCTTTAGGGTAAGCTATGGTCACGTCTATTACCCAATGCAGGCCTTTACGCTTGTTACCTGTCATGGAAGAAACACAAACACAGAAAGTGAGTTGGGAAGACACACAGGGAGCTAGCTAAAACATACTCAAACTTAGCCTTATATTTTAGGTATATGCCTTATTCCAATAATCACCACAGTGACAGTCTTCTTGTTTAACTCCCACACAAGCCACAAGGTCTTAGAGGTCAAGATGAGTCTACAGCACAGCAGCCCAGCAGCTGGTAGAGAGTCAATTCCATCAACCTGCTCCTCCATCTTAAAGGACAGTGTCTGTAACTAGTATGCGGATATTTTCATATCATAGCAGTGAAGCCAAATGAAGGATGGATACCTGCCAAAGTGGCTGGTGGAAGACCAAGCACCAACTTGACAGAATTTGGCTGGCAGCTACACTTATGAGTCACAGTGAAACTAGAATTACTACCTCGTAGTTGTATGCCTCCACCACTCAGACTAGTTTCAGGATTTAATCCCTGTTTATCCAGAATCATAAAAAAAAAATAGTTTGATTTGAAATTCCTTTGTTTGAAATTCAGTTATGGAGTTATGGCTAAAGTGTAAAGCGCAGTCAATCTGATCTTGACCTTTGACCACCAAAATCTAATTAGTTCATCCTCGAGTCCAAGTAAATGTTTGCGCTAAATTTGAAGAACTTCCCTCAAAGTGTTACTGAGATATTGCGTTCACGAGAATGGGACAGATGGACGGACAGACGAAAACATAATGCCTCTGGTCCTGGCTGTCGCCCGCCATAATGAATGACTATGAAAGTGTACTTTCTTGTATTTTGTTATTCCTATTTATTAACTATAATTTATGAAAGGGTAAGACAGACAGATAATGTGGAAAAGGAGAGAAGGGGGAATGAGAGAGGAAGGCGAAAGATGACAGATGGGAGAGGGAGTACTAGACACGTGATACAGTTTGGGAGTCAGCTGTGGGGCGCATGTGAAAAACTATTTATGTACATTATGCAGGGTCAGCACTTCACTCACCTGCACATACACAGACAGAAATAAAAGAAATAAATGAAAAGACGGACATGATGAGGCTAATGTTTCTTCTCTACATTAAATTCCTTGTCTGTTAATAATTCCACAAATGCAGGACGTTGACACAAACATACATGTGTGAAATATGCCACGACTTTGACTGTAAGGATGCAGTGACTTTCCACAGACAGTCAATCTGTGTCATTACTGGGAGTGGTGAATGTTGAGAAACATACAAGAGGTGATCGACCAAACAGCACTGCGGAGTGCAAGGCATATTTCTTCATTATAAATGGAAGCTTCCCGTTTCCCACTGCATTTAGCAGCTAGTCTAGACACGTACCAGATATGTTTATTTCCTGGAAACACAGAGATGAAACTGATAACAACCTTAACATCTGACAGTGGGTTTTGACAGCAAACAAGCTGTGGAGCGTTCCTTTAAGGTGACGACTGCACGAGCTTGTCAAATGTGAAAGGGAGAACACCAGCAGCCTCAGTCAGTAAATCTGAAATGAAGCTGATCTGAAGAAGTGCAGTGTCTTTGACTGTTTGACTAATGTCCCAGCCCCTGCTATTACTATAGAGCAAGCACCCCCCACTCTGAGCACACTGGTTTCTTTATGTAAAGCAAACATGCCATGCCTGCGTGACAAAGTGAAGCTACATTTTTACAACTGACAGCAGCGCCTTTACATTACACCCTGCCAGGGTCAACAGCGGTAAAACAGAAAACGTTGTTAACAAGTCATAATTTCAACCCTTTCACACACATAAAATAGAGAAAATGAGGAGCACAGGGTGAAAGAGTGCGACAGAGCTATTACCAAATGAGTGAGAGAGTTTTATAAACACAGAGTTCCTTTGATTTAGGTGTACAAAGTTGCCTGATTTACTCACCAGCCTTTACAGGCTTGTTGTGTTTATACTCACGCTCTTGCAAAGTATTACTAACCCACTAAGGAGGAAAGACTTATGTAGAAGAGGTAAGCGCGCTAAATCAAATAACAAGTTTGAAGCTTAGTGTTGGTGACACTTAAATTATGTGACCGTATTGTACTTTGTTTATATCCCAACATTAGCTTTTTACTTCTGGTGATTGTATTTAGGCTTCAAAAATCATAAAAGTGCTGATCGTCTTATGAAAATTATTTTGCTGAACAAAACGTTTAATTTTCTGCAATAATCCAAAAGCCAACGAAAACATCTCACTGGCTTTTGGTCGAGGGAACCAAGGTGATGCTAACTTCTGGGTTGGACTACAAAAATACGTCATCCCTGTGTAACCAGGCAAATATTGACATGTATTCTTTAATTAATCCCCAAATGTGCTTGTTGAATTATCAGTAGATACTGCTTTTACTGTGTTTCTCTGGCATGAGAGACAATGTAACTGGTTTAACAGCTAAACTTTTCCGTACTTCTGTGATTCCAGTTGTCTTGTTACTTAAGCTCCAATGATTAGTTGATTATTTGATTAATTGATTAGTGTTGTATTAGTTGTATTATTGAATTTGTGATTTGATAAATGTTTTGAGTAATTTTTAAGTAACCATGTTAATATAATCCGGCCTCAGTTTTTGAAATGTGAATATTGTCTTGTTTCTATGATGGTAAACTCAACATGTTTGGGTTGGGTGTTGGGACTGTTTATTGGCCAAAACAGGACACCTGAAGATTTAACTTTGTAAAAACTGGGATGGACATTATTCACAATTTTCTGACATATTATTTATGAAACGACTTTTTAATTAAAGAAAATTATAAACAGATTAATCAATAAAAAAAAAATTTCGCTTACTGCATAGATGTACCCCTACACACACACACACATAATGAGGGCAGAAACCCATGACAGACACCACACCTAAGAGTGCACACCTCTGTTTGCGTAGTGTAAATCTGTTTGAGAACTTTAACTCCAGATAAAGGAGCCAGAAATACGCAGGTGAGGGACAAGCTGCTGGCTTATTCATACCAATGTTACAGTGACTTGGTAGGCAGTGGTACTGATGGGAATGGCTACAACCAGAGCTATCCCTGTGTGTGTAATTGGATCCAGATCTCTGTCCAAGTGTGCTGAAAGGCAGCCATCGTCTCCTGTGTGGCCAGCCAAAGAACAGGGCCCTGATCCAAGGTATCGTCAGTGCCCTTTACACCGTGACAAACAATACTGTAATAACAGCAGTCGTGGTAATTTAAAATGACATCAGAGAGGCCCTGTCCTTCTGTAAACACTTAGAGGAAGGAAATACACTGGCAGATATCTGGCTCTCTATCAGGCCACTCTGCGGGCCAATTACAACACTTCAAGCCCACACTTGTCCCTCCTACAGACTAAACTGTGGGTAAAAACAGTCTCTGATTGGTCGGTGCTATGATACATGTTTACCTGTGGGTCATATGGAACATCATTCACACCCTACATGACTCACAGCTTTGAACTTTGCTTGCCTGCCAACTGTTTTATAACATATATAAACCTTATCAGTCTTAGCTGCAAAACGGAGCCTTTCTGCAGGCTATGAAGTACACTGTCAACCATTGACCCATGTGCTTTGTATCTGTGCTGAGCAGTGTATTTAGCCCGGGTGACATTGCATGGCTGATACACAGCGGCATACACATTTACATCAAATCCTATTTTCTCCAAGTGGCCCATTTGTCTGTGTGAGTCAGCAAGCTCTGGGCACCTCTGCAGAGCATCAGGGAGGGTCAGAGGGAGACAGAGCTGTGTCTTTGATCAGCCACACACACACACACACACACACAACACACACACACACACACGATAGTGAGGGACATAATGCTCTTCTGGGTATGTGTGTTTTTTTCTTGCCCTAGGTTTTAATGCCATTAGCTAGATTCAAGTGGAAGGACAAGCCCTACTGCAGCAACCAGCTTCCCCTCCTCCTGAGCTGCAGGAACAGAGGAAAGGACACAGGGACATGTACATAAAGAATGAACTGGGATATGAACTGGAAGTACAGTACACAAAAGCAGTGAAACCCATAATGTTCAATGAGAAAAGACTAATACTGACATGTCTAAAACCTTAAAATGTTAAAAAAATAAATAAATAAAAAAATCCCCTTCCTGTCAGTTACAAACAAAACGTCTGTGATCATCAGTGTTTGTTGACACTGATGAGATGGTTAAAGACTTTGTGCTAAATTAGCAGACAAGCCAAAAACAAAAACTGCACACACAGCACATACTTTAGCACATAAACAGCACTGAGCTTGTTTTATCTAAATTTTACGAGGCCAATTAAGAGATACTCCTTTGGTTTGACAGTCCGTCCTGCAGAGGGATAAACAGACGGCATTTTGCCGTTAGTGCTGAGGCTGTTGGACACAGAGCTGTGTTAGCAAACTCAAGGAAGGCTCAAGTCCCTGAACCACATTCCCAATAATGCTGGCTAAAGTCTCTCTGAATTACTATTAACACAGCACACCCTTAAAATGGATTTTGAACCAAAGCCAGGAGAGTCCACTGGGTAAACGGAGTGTGCAGTGTGCACAGGGATGGGGGAATCATTGTATCTCTATGTTTATGGCCATTTTAATGCCGTGCTGTTTTGCTGAGGATGGTTCCAATAAGGAGGTTTACTGAGTTATCTGGGTAATTTAGTAAAACCCTGAACAGGTATTTTTTACATTAGTCCACAGTCTAGATTTAAGGGCGTACTAACCCTCCTTTTGAAACAAGGCCCTGATCCAGGTAGTATGAAAAAACATTCAAACTTTTGTTTATCAAATTCAGCATAAGAAAAATCACACTCATTGCACTTTATGTGGGCACATGAATTCTTAACATTCCTATATCTTGTGGTCATGTCATTAACGTATTTTGGGAGAATATATGTTTAATCATAAGCAAAATTTTAGGTTATGAGATCCCTGAGGACAGCAAGTTTTTGTATCTTGGATTGATTAAAAATGTAAACTGGCATAAATGAATTGCACTAGGCTAAGATAATGGCATAGTAAGGGATGTATTTGTGAGAGAAACATGACGTTGCATGAGACGTTTCCCTTGGGGAATAAGGGCAGACCATCCCCAGAAAATGAGATGAGTGGATCACCTGCACAACAAAAAGATAGTAGAATAAGAAATGTGCACCTCACTTGGTCTCCAAACCGTGTTGTTTGTTTTCTCTTCTTTTGTAAAACATTTTTAAATTGTTACAAATAAAGTGACGAAAAAAAAAAAAAAAAAAAGAAATTTTCAATCTCAAAGCTTGTTAATTGCAGAGCGTCTTCCCGCTCATTGGCTGAATTTAGGGCTGGTCTCTAGACAGAAAAATTACTCTTCTGCAAATCACCACTGTGGTTTCAGGGACCTTGATGCAATTTCTGGCACCTCTGTGCATGTCACCCCTCTCCTCTCCTGGCAATCTTTACCACCAGTCACCTTTCATTTAAAACAGGATTCCCAGAGGACAGTGGGACACAGAGGTGATGATTTAACGCTTCATGTTTGAAGCATGCTCCATCCCTGGTCCTCTAGCTAACATTTGAGCAACAACTATAGCGCACACTACAGCTGGACAGTTCACAAAGACTGAAGTACACTGACGAAAGAAAAAATAAAACTCTGCCTGACTTCATTCTACTTTTTGAGGCCCACAAACCTCAATGAAAAAAAACACAATCTGCAACTTCAAACAACACCTTCAAATCCATCACATCACAAAAGGCTGAATAAAACATACTCAAAATCAGTTTCAACATTTCAAGTGAATGACTGCTACTCTGAAAATTCTGTCTTTTTATGGGATTGCTGTTGATTTGTAAAGTTGTGAAGTGAAGATTGAAACGTGTTAGAGAGCAGCAGCTAGTTTGCTGAAGTGTGCTGTCACACAGTACTGTTTCATTTTAAAATGTCGTTATATTGAAAACTGAAGAAAAGGAGGCGTTCTGGAGTGACCTGTCATTATTCTGGGATCAATTCTCAAGTTCAGGATGCAGGAATTAAAAAAAAAAAAAAAAAAAAAAAAACACTTAAAAGGGTTAGGATTTCTATAGAATGTTTGTTTTTTAGAAGTGAACAAATAAGAGCTTATTTATAGATTTTAAGAAGCTGGAAAAACATGACTGACTTGTTTATTTAGCTATTGTGCAGTTATGTCCTTCCCTTTTCAAGCCAATCCTGCTCTCAGACCCCCGCTCCTCTCTCTGGGTCTCTACATCTCCAGGTTTTGGATTGTTTGTCATTTTACTCAACCATACACTTCTTAGATTATTTTTTTATAACTAATATTTTACTGGTTCAACCTTTTATAAAAAAGGGACAAATAAGTAAAAAAAACATTTATAGAAGCAAAAGCTTCATATATTACTGATTGAGCTGCTTATCCTTTTGTGGTAAATGTTTTTTATGTTTTAAAAATACAACATACAATGGCATTTAAACCTGGCTTATTTCCCCTCCTTGTCACATACTTTAACACTGAGTTGAGCCAAAGACACTTCCTTGTGGTTTAACCCTCTGATTTTGCCTAATTTTTGCTGACTTTCTGCGTGTTCATGTTTGTCTTTCAAATCTTAAATATATAATAAATTGTGCCTATAAACTTACAAATCTTCATCCTTCTTTTGAGGGATTCTGACTAAAGTTTTGGTGTGTTATGTGTTAAGTTACCTGTCTGGTTTGGGGTCCCGGTCTCGCTGCCCACGCTGCCGTTCTCCTGCTGGGCGGACAGGGTTTTCAGGATGACGTGGGTGGCCCCGAGACGAGGCAACGTGACGTGGGTCAGGTGGGGGAGCGAGTTCTTCTTAGCAAATAACTGGCTGGTTTCCCGCCGCTTGCGCAGGAAGCCGCCCTCGGGGAACAGAACTATCCACTTCCTGTCACGGCTGTGGTAGTATTTGTCTAGGTGATCTTTCAGGTAGACCAGCTGCTTGTCTCTGTGAGCTTTACCCTGTAGGAACAACGGAAAAATACATTCAGACAACATAACACAACATCACAGTTCAGCTAATAATTTGGTCACATATGGAAGATTTCAGTGTGGTCACAGCTGTGTCAAGCCACTATTAGTTTAGAAAAGGTAAAAGCTCATTCTTAAAGTGCCATCATTTCTCAGAGTTGGAAGGTATTTAAGAATCCCGAACAAACAAAGTAATTGAAGCTAAATGCTAAATTCATTAACTTCATTAGATGGAAGGTTTTGTCAGCAAATAAACAAATCCGAAGTTAGCTGCAGTAACACTGTGGGGCACTCAGAGAAACATTAATGGCATGACTGAAATGGATGCAAAACCTGATGGCCTTGATAACATTAAGAGCATTAGCAGTGATGGGACGAGGAGGAGTGGGATTGATTTCTAGGTAGGCCTGGTCAAAAGCTATTCTAAAAGCATTAGCAAAGCTGGGCTGGATTCTGTGTGTGTGTCATGTTAGCACACGTGTGTTTGATCTATGGAGCTGTATGTAGTAAAACTGCTTACAACAATACAGATTTATTGCGAAAACAAAAACTACTGGAGAACTATTCTTAGCTGCTCTGCTTTAAACACATGGAGAGAGCAGGAGTGATAGAACGCAAGAGAAAGAGAGAGATCACAAACTTATACATGACCTCGAGACTGTTGTGATTTTACTCTAGCTTTAAGAGCCAAGTGGATTGAAGGAAATGTGCTCAAATCTGTGTCTGTAAGAGTCAGACTGTCAGTGTAGTGGGGAGAAGGAGAGTTACTTCTCCTGCTTTCCCAGTGTCAGAAGAATATCCTTTCTTTTTAAATTAATAGAATGGTGTCTTGCATTTGGATTCAACTGTATTATCACTGGGTTTATCCACTCAAGGTCTCTGATGTTAGGCCACCTGTTTCTCAAGCAAACAGCTTTATTGCAGCCACGCTCCCACATGCTTTAGTCAAATGGAACCAAGGATATACATAGATACAGAGAGTGTGCATGCAGTAGCCACTGGTCAGGGGATAATCACTGCGAACATTTACTAGATGGAGAGGTACTTTATTAGCACAATGTCTTTGGATCAAACACAGCAATGCTTTAACTTTTTTCCTGTTGCCTGCTGCCATTTAACAAGTAAAAAACTATCCTGGATTTTCTTTACATCAAAGCTGTTAATACTCACTAGACCACTATTAGATCCCATTCTTATAATTTCTTCTTGTAAGAACTTGTGTTTATCACATGTTGGCCAGGTTGGCCGCTGGTCACTGATGTGATGATTTTGAGTGTATTAAGAATATGAATTCTTACACGGTGTGGGTTTGAAAATCCTTGAATAATGCCTCTAATCTAAGGTTCTTCTAAATTTTAAAAAGTTAAGCACACGTGTGCTCCCAGAAAAAGTTTAATTAAAACCCCATACCATAAGTAACTGTGTGACTGCCATCAAAAGCATGCTGTGTTGTGCTGTGCATAATGATGCTGGAGACATGTCTGCCAGCCTGAGTGGTCACCAGATGCTTGGGAGGCTGGGGCAGATGCTTGCTGTGCTGTGTGGACGTGTGAAGTATTCTGGGGAAGGATGTCAAGAATGCGCACACTTGAATGCCAGAGGGGAATCACGCAGGGAGGAAGATGGCAGAAATGAGTGAGCCTGCTCAGGCCTTCCACTTTAGCAGGCTCATGGTGCTTCACCCTCGGCACAGTGCCTGATGTGAAATTCCATAGCGAAGCATTTCCATGACCCAAAAAAATTGAATTCCCTCTTGTCATCGCGTTTCTGCAGCTCAAAAAAAGTGAGAGAGGATGTGTGGGCTTTTTCATTTATCTTCAGACAAAATCAAATATGGACAAACACGTGTCGTTATTAACGGAGGCAACCCATCAGCAGTGCTGTCCTTTAATAAGAAGTAATGATATTTTTAAACTTTTGTACTGTTTAGCCCCACAGAGAAAACCTGACCACTGAGAAAACAGATCAGCTCTTTACCAACATCTACAGCATCAAATATTTAAACTGGTGTATTTTGTCATACAGTGGTTTGGGCTGGGTGAATATTTTAAGTGCCTACATTGTAAAAACAAAAGTTTGAACAAAAGTTTGTTTTCAGTCATAAAGTAACAAAGATGTTGTCTGGCTTCATTAGCTGTCTTGAGTCACTGTACACTGCGACTCGAACAGTCACACTATATGCATGCACCTGCTACAGTCCGAGGACTGTCGTGACTTTAACAAACAGCCCCACTGAGGCTAGTAAGCTAATGCTAACTAGCAGCTGTCTGCAGATATCAGACTGATGTCACAAAGCACAAACAGAAGAAGCAGATGAATTAGTGCACACTCTTCTCTGCTTCACCTGTGCTGAAACTGATCATTAAAGTGAATGTCTGTACTGTACTTAGTTGAGGAGTCTGATATTAACAGTCCATTGCTGTGTGGTATTTTCAAAGTCATGACAATGAAAGCCTTGCACTGTTGCAGGTGCTTCATTATTCTTTCACAACTGTCTTCAGCATTAAATCCTATGAAATGTTATGACATAATTTTCCTGTATTTTGCAGGAAAATAAATTGATTAAAATTGTGAACTGACCCTGAAAACAAACCAACAAAAAACAAGATTACATTTTTTCCCATATTGCACAGCCCAGCTCATACAGTTATTACAAATGATTTGTGAGAGTGGATTCACCCACTTGTATGATATTCTGTCGATTAATCTGTCAATAATCAAACTCTAAAACTTGCATATTTCAGGTATTTCCTGACCCGTAGGAGCCCTGTAGGCTCCTTGTGTAGGTGTGTCGGAGCTGGCTGCTCTGTTCCAGCTGCCCTCACAACAAAGGGTCAGCCTGACCCAGCGGGGCTGAGAAGCCCTCCCACATGTCTGTCCACAGCCATCATCCCTCTCAGTCTTACCTGTCTGATGAAGAAGTCCCCATGGATCAAGGACACTAGGCCAAAGTTGGTGTATTTGAACACATGGTCCATCAACCACATCATTTTTCGTACCACCTGAAAAAGAAATAACATCTGTGACAAACCCCACAAAAATTTTACTCAGTCCCACATTTTCCTGTAAGCAGTAGCACATGACTTTGGCTTCGGTGCCAGTGCCCCAAACTGATACTGCCCCCTCCGAGCACTTCCACCCTCATGACCTGCACCGATGCAGCTTTGGCTTACTGTCCTTTCAGTGCTAAGAGGATAAACTGGGCCAGGGATGCAGTTGTTGAGGCGGATCATGTCATCATGTCTGTGCAGTTCAGCTCGGCAACTTCCAGTTCAGTGGCAGCCACAGCCAAAAAACAAACACACATCATCACAGCTACACACACCTTCCAGCAGGACAGCAGGCTGCATGGTTTGAAGATTTTGTCAAATCAATAAATCTTTGTGTGAAAAGTGTCAAACTGGACAGTTAATGTGACTTTTCTCTCTCGATATTCTATTTTCAACTTCACTTCTGCTGCCAACAATCTTCTTCCTGAAACACAAGCTTGTTCTGTATGTGAAAAATTGACATCAAAATATGTTTGTAATATCAACCTAGGCAATTACGCAAGCAAATATGAATGAATAATATCAATAGTAAAACATAGACTTATTAACACCTCACGGCATGGCTTGAGGTGCTACAGGCTGCAGTCGGACCCTTCTTAGCTGATGACTTTCCAATCAGTCGTCATGTTCAAACTAAACATATGATATATAAATATGAACTAAAGATATTACCACACAAAGCCAGTGTCCATCCCCCAAATAAATTCTCAGAGAGAACAACGTTGTAAAGGCACATAGTAGTGAGGATGAGATATATCACACCTTTCCAAAATTATGACATATGCCTTTACAAACAAAGCTTCAGTGTTTAGGTACAGTGGAAATCTTAAAAATCCAACTCTCTCAGCTTTCACGGCTCCAATTCTGTCTCTAATGACTTATTTCGTATGTCAATATGTCTATTTACACAATATAGAGTTTATCATTGATCTGTGTTTGTTTATGGTGCCAGACATCTATGTGAACTCTGTGGGTGTGCATGGCGTGTCTTCTCCAATGAAAAGTAGTTGCGTAAAATCATCCTAGTAGTAATCCAATTATCCAATAGTATCCTTTTGAAAAAGAGGAAGGTGTGTGTGGACTGTTGCGTGGACATGTTTCGCTGCCACACCTGTTGACAATAATCTGTATGAAGGAATGCAAAGCAGCCACCACTCGGATCTTTACACATCTGTTGTTGGCTGCCTGACACTGACAGACTTCAATTCACATTTTGTAATTTGAATGCAGCAAACCGCAGCACTGCTTCACGCTGCTGAATCTCTCTACTGACTTGACTGTTGTCACAAAAAAAAAAAAAGGTATCATCTCATTACTCTCTCCTGTTCTACACAAAACACTCCCTCCTCCTCTGGGGACGACCAAAAGTCAGTATGTGAAATGGGCAAAACCACTGAGTATAAAATAATAAAAAATAATAAAGAGTGTTTCATTACAAAATGACTGAATTGAACAGCAGAACTTGATAACAAGCAGTGTAAGATAATCAAAAGAGGAACTTTAATTTGAACTGAAACTTGTTCTTATAAACAATTTCCTTTGTGCAAATATCTTTTGGCTAAACAAAGTGACAGCTGAGACATTGGCTAACCTTTGACAAACATCCTTAAAACAAACATATTTAACTTGGGCTGAGAGGGTTTTTAGATCAATGTGTACAATTCTACATGAACTCCTTATTTGAAGTAACAAAGAAACACAAAAATTGCTCAGAAAGCATCCTGTCCAGTAAAATACAGAGAGTGCAAAGTGCCCTGCAGGCTCAAACTACTGCACGGCTTCAAGTTACACTGATGTCACCCCAGTTCAACCTTAACATTGTTATATTCTTGGATTTCCTAAAAGAGATACAATGAGGCAACATCTCTCTCTCTATTCTTACCGTGCCCTTGTCTTGCAGGCACATCATGAGGGTGCACACATCTCCTGTGGACTGGTGGTTTACGATGACCATGGCTTCCTCTTCAGAGATGGGCCGTACATCGTCACCCCACTCTGTTACTGCAAGGCAAAATAAATAAGACAAATTTTGGTTAAACAGGCTGTGTAAATAGTTTCTTTTAAAAGTGCCCTGTGGAGTTTACTTAAAAACAATGTTTCTGTTTACACTCAGTGTTTGTCACTAAAGCTCATTGTGTCAATGTCTGAGGTCTAACAAGCACGCTAACTCCATTTCATCATGATGAAGGCCACATTCCTCAGTTTGCTTTGAGATGAATTATCTATCTATCCATCTATCTACAAGCTGAAATGCACTGGTCTCACCAACTACAAATGTTGCTGGAAGCTTGACTTGATTGATTGATGATTTTTCACCTTTCATTTTTTTCCTTGTTACTCATGCATATTTTACTCATGCATTGTTTCACATGCACATTTGCTAGCTAACAGCTGCCTTCTTCTTCACTGCTTTTGTTGGTACAGTGCTACATTTCTTGGCGTGTTATGGACACCAACTGTTGATCAGTGAAATAGTGTAAAACCCTGAGCAGCATACTGCACTGTGCTGCCCTTGTGCTTGTGTGCACTTGCATCATCCTCATTACTCCATAGAGATCTCAGGGAGTGCACACCTCTTCCAGGTTAAACACTCCGCTCATGTTTGGGGGAGAAAAATAAAATTTTTCGTTTATGTTTATCTAGATCTGTGTCAGCCACATGTTTTTTTCCATTTAAGTGTTCATAATAAGTGAGCTAAAAAACACTACACTGGTGTAATGTTTAATTTTGAAATCACTTCACTGCATCTGGATTTGGTTCCAAATAAAAAAAAAAAAACCAAAGTTCATTGAAAACTATTAACAAGGCGTTAAAAGTTTATATGCAAAGTATGAAATACACAACAGGGACAAAAACCCTCCGTTCTTAAGGCAACAAGTTTGCTTTAAACATCAGAGTGAGAGGTGTGGTTCACTCCATCAACACAGTCAGAAAGGAGTGACTTTAACCATCTAGTATACATACTGAAATCCAGTACGTCTTTCTCAAGAGTGTTACATCTTTTAAAAATGTTGTCTCTTGTTCTTAAATCCACAAATATCCTGACACTGACTTACAGCTGTCTGATCCACATATCCTCTCTGCCTTAATCAAAGAGCAAAATAATAGTAAGTAATAGTAGTAAAGCAATCTCCATGCACCTACCTACTCTTATGGGGTTGGAAAAACATTTTCACTTTCCTGTTAATGTGGCCAAATGAGTGTCAGGCCACTTCCAGAGGCGGTAGCGAATTTTTGCAACGTTGGATTAATCATCACTAAACATGTTCATTAATTGATGTGAAAAGGGAATAATAAAAAAATAAAGTGCTTCGACAGAGAATGAGAAAGGAGAAGTGAGTTTCAGGAAACGGTAACACAATCACTTTCACTATTGGCCACCGAGCAGCGCAGAGGAAACTGTCCAAAAAAAAAAAAGAAAAAGAAAAAGGGGATGGTTTGTAATTTTATGAGATAGTACACAGACTTTCAAATCCTCTGACCGTCTGAGCTTTCATTACTTCACTGAACTCTCATATGTGGTTTCTGGTGCAGCCACGAAGTGTAGGAAGGAAGGAATATATTCGAAAATAAAGAAATAATGACAACACAGGCTGAATATCTAACAACTTGTAATCAAAATCAATATTTCAAAGTATTACATTGATTTTGAAGTATATCAATGTTAGCATTTATCCTGCATTATTTGAGAAGCGTTAAAACCAACTTATTATATCAGAGTATTTTTTATGACATTCTGGCTAATCAAATTAGCTGTTACATTATTAGTTTCCAGAGTCACACAGTTATATATTTTCCTTACAATGACTAAATGTACCGAACTACCTTCAAGGATACAAAATATTGGTATAAACATCTCTACTTGATATCTGAAGTTGCACTTATGCACTCATTTCTTTTTTTAGGCGGCATTAATTTATTTTTAGTAAAGAACAGGTACTGCAGGTACTTAACAAAGATTACAGTCTGAATATCCTCAGTTTAAAGACGTAATCATCAGGCTTTGTGTCAAGACATAACATTAACGGCAGACTAGTTGGTGTGGGAGCTCCCTGACTGTTATAACATTTTGGATAAGCTGTAGGTTAGGTCTACATCCTGCTACAACAGGAGCTCAGGCATATTTGCATGTCTACAATCCATAAATAATGTTTCCCACTTCAGTGAAACAACATAAGGTGTCCATGTGCAGCTGAGAACAGAACCAGCGCTTTGTTCGCTGTCAAAGAGATAAAAATAATACAAAGCAAAATATAGCTGCGAGCTGCAGTTCTTTGGGCCAAGTAGAGTCACGTCAAGCAGGGAACACTGCAAACACACACAGGTACATCGAGGTGTTATCTACCCACAGAACAATTTTGATCAGACAAAATTTTGTGGAGATATGACTCGTTTCCTGTTCCTGTGACTTCACTGCCAGTTTCTTTCAAATGTCAGAGCCAAATAGTTTGGATTAATAAAATTAAGGCGAGTTAAAAATCAATTATTGATCAGTCATATATGTCAATCACAGTTTACAGTTTTATGTCTGTGGCATACTGAAGGAAGAGTGGGCTTGTTATGATTGAAATGATCCAGCCACAACATAGGGTCTGGCTTCAGATGAAGGTGCATTGACACTAAATGAGTACACAGAAAAAAAAAATCACACAAAACCTTTCCTCAAAACTTACACGTGAACATTCAACTAATTATTTACACCTCTAAGACGGTAAGACTGACTTGCAAGAGTGTAAAGATTAACAAATATGTATGAGAAAACTGATTCAATAGTCAATGATACAGTATGGCTACACAGATATGACCCAAATTCTATGTGAAAGTCAGCAAAAATCCATAAAGCAGTCAAAAAACAACTCTGCCAAGGAGCTCTTTCTGTGTGTGCACTTTTGGTGCGTCTGAACTGAGGAGTAAGAATTTCTCAGGCCCAAGTCAGAAATTTCAACTGAAACGTCCTCAGAAGTCGGATTTCCTACACTAGTGGAAAGAACCTCACCAGACCCCGACCTCAAACTCCAAGATGGCTGCTCTGTGCATCAACAGAACTGAAAGCTGTAGTAATTTACAGTTTAGTAGAGCTTCTGTCTCATTAAAACAGTTATGCACATAGTACTGTGCGACTTCTATCAGTGGACATATGGTGTTTGCATTCACAAAACACTGCGTGATGCGTTGATATAAACTGGTGTTGCTAACAATGACAACAACAAGCAACAACAACAACAAGCTTCTGACTTGAACTGGAACACAGTCCACTCAGGTGTGACATCATTCCCAGCTTCCTCATCCGACTTCCGCAGTACATGGAAGGCAGCATGACATGACTCGCCTCTCTCCGGCTTACAAGCTATGTCCTCCATTCACATACCAGTTTTGACAAATTCGCCTCCTCACTATCTCAACTGACATGCCGTCATGGTAAAGTAACCAATGAGAGAAGTCACCTCTTCAGAAATACTCTGAGAACCATCTAAAAAGTTATCACTGTTTACTACTGTTGGAGTGGCTGTGGGTATTTCTGATTCAGTGGTTGAATACAAATTCAGGAAATACACTTTTTATTTTTAAATTAACAATGTCCCTGCTGTGTTTGGTGTCTGTACAAATGTGCGTAATAAATGAGTTGGACGGGAGAGATATACACCGTTAATGATTGGAGACACTTAAAAACACTCACTGTGGATAGGCCTTTACTACTACATAGTAAATTAGTGAACTCCTGCCACCGTTTCTAATTCAAATTGATACACTGTTTCTACTTGACAAGTGCCTTCAACCACACAATGACCAGTGCCTCTATCAGCACCTATAGGACTAGATCTCCATTGGCCCGTCTGCTCTCTCTTCCCTGATTTACATCGTCAGGCCTCTATTGAGAGCATGCAGGCTACTTCACTAGCCATTCACCTGTAGCTGAGTGTTGACAGGATACACACAGGCTGCAACAAAGGAGAAAATGCATCTCATGTGAGATGAGGGGTGACAACAATAGCCCTCCTGGAGAACACATGAGCTTCCTTTGCAATTCAAACACACTTGAGCAGCTCTGCATATCAACAGAGAACCAAGGAGGTGAAAGATTCAGCTGGGCTGCAGTCGTTTCCTGGGAGTCCCCGCAGTTCAGTGAGAGTCTGACCCGCTTCAGCTCTGTGTAATGCAAATGCTGCATCAGTCAGGCTTCAGGGTGTGGAGCAAGGGATCCTTTCCTCTCTATGGGGGAGTTAACTTTGGGGTTTCTGGCAGATAAAGATTAACCAAAGCTTATTTTACACACAAAGTTTAACATTTAATTAAGCAACAACATGACACTGACGCAAAACCAGACAGCTAGAAGATAAAGGGCATATTTGCTGCATGACAAAATGTTAAAGGTTCTGAGAACAAGAAGATAGTGCTAACATCCCCACATTTCACAATTAGTCATATAGATACAAAGATATTTCAGGGAAAAATTCACCTTCAAACACAAGCAGTGATATTATTGGTATATTAACATATCTGGGATTATTATTTTGTTATTGGGAGTTATAGTTTTCTTATTTTAATCCACGACTTTTCTGTTGCACACAACATGACATCACATTGTATTGGGAGATGATATATAGCCGCATTTCCACCACAGGAACCAGGAACCTTTTGAGGAACTATGTGCGTCTCGACCGCAGGAACCAGGGTCTAAATTTAGTTCCAGGGTTATGGTCAACCACCAAAAAAGTACCTGGTCCAGGGGGTAGTACTTTCCAAAGGTTCAGGAACTTTGGGGGGGTTGGTCTGCAGTGGTAAACATTTCTGATTGGTCAAGTACTCGCTGCATTTTATTTCATCCGCAATGTTTAAAAGTCTGCAGCGAGCGAGCACTGAGCGAGCAAACACATTTCCCACGCCGCAAAACAGGTCAGGGAGACGATAAAAAAGCTGAAACAGGACTTCAAAAAATAAAGGACCACAACAACCGGAGTGGCTGAGGTTGCCACTCGTCATGTATAATTGTTTTTGGTCACAACGCGGCTAATGTCAGGTTCTGGTGTCAGTCCCTCAGAATCAAAGAACAAGATCAGTCAAACAGAGAACAATTAATTACAGCAGAAGCAGATATGGTAATTTCTCCACTGACAGCAGCCTCAACAGACCACTCGGTTAAGGGTGGATTTTTTTCTCTTTAGGAGGAGCAGCCTTGACAAAATTAGTGAAAAGAATAGTCAGGGTCTAGTTGAGCAATAACGCAGTGTACCCTATGGTCACAGTCATGGGCAGGGATGAATGTGACTGGTTCACCTTGAAGCTGAACTGAAGCAGACTTGGGCAAAAAGTGACAAGGGATTTCTCAGAGCAGCAGAAGTGTGAAGCTAAAGAATCAAACAACAATACATGGTACATAATACATAGACTGTCTGCATAGAGTTATTCTCAAGACCTTTCTGTGGGCGATATGGCCTTAAACATCATGATATTTCCAAGGTATTTTTGCTATAATAATTATGTGTGGTGGGTTTCTTCTCGCACATCTCCTCCTGAATTGAGCCATTTGAGTCCACTTGAAAAACGTTTTCTTTTTTTACAATGTGATGCTTTGATAAAGTATAGCAAAGTGATTATACGACATGAAGATTTATTGTCAGCGTCAACTCAGCTGAACCAGATCCTGCACGTCACACCCTGTGAACCTTTTAAATTGCTAGTTACCAAAAGCAAGTGCCTTAAGGAAGGGCCACTTTCAATAATATTCATCACATACCAAAAAATATGAGGCAACATTTTCATTTTATGTTTTCAAACATATCAACACGTCAGAATAAATATCTAAATCACCATTAAAAACCCTGTTAAATATGCAGTTATGTCATAGATAAGATCGGTGACGGCAGCTCATGGCTCAACACACTTTCCAGCAAGTTTTCCAGATGCACAGCAGTCAGAAAGTGCTGCCTGTCAGAGCAGTGGAAGGAGTTATCACTGTAAACGGAGGCCAGAGAAATACCAACACACCTAAATCATAATTTTCACTGTCGATTAACTTGATTCATCATTATCTCAATACAAAGTCAGAAATGAAAAATGCCCTCAAATGACTTGCTTTGTCTGACCAACAGTATCAGTTTATAATGACATTAAAACAGAAAAGCAACAAATCCTCATTTTGGAGAAACTGGAAACTTTAGGCATTTTTGCTTAAAACAAAATTAATCGATTATTAAAATAGCTGATGATTAATTTTCTGCTGAATGCTCAATTAATTTATCAACTAATTGTTGAAGCTCTAATATCAGCCTTCAACATTGCAATATATATTACTATTGCTTCTTATCACATCAAGATTCATACCACTATTATCAGGAACAATTTGACGGGGGGGCACAGCCCTGTTGTCACTGTCTCATGGGTCTTTAGATAGGGCTTAGCTGACAAGGTAAAAGTCTAATGTTGGCTACTAAGAATATTGAACATTTTAGCTTAATTTCACAAGATCATCAAAAATGTTTTCCAAACACCACATGACAGGCTCTCTGTCTCTGAGTGCATCTTCAAGGAATCTTTTGGATGATCGTTCCACTTTGCTAAAATGATCAACAGGAACCGAAAACACTCTTAATCACCAAGTTATCTGAGGCTTAGAGTTCTAGGCTCAGGTTTCCTGAAATAAAACCGTTAAAATTTGTTCATGTCAACTATGTACCTTGTGGGCAGATTACCAAATGCAGTGAGCGTTTTATGGTAAAAAGTATGCAATTACATGCAAGTGTAGACTCCACTGAATAGGAATTTCCTCCCAGGAGAGACACTTCAAGAAACCCATCAGTTAATCATTCCTACATGACTCATGGTAAAAAAGTTTTTTATGACGGTTGCAAGCTGCTCTTATTCCACGAAGAAATTCAACCCACTGTCCCTGCTGCTAGCTATTCAGCATGTTCACAATGAGATTTAGTCATGTAATGCTAATGCACACCTCATTTACTCAAAAGTTCATTAGCAAATATTGGAGGACACACTTCTTTGCTGCAAGCATTAACAATATCTGCAAACATTTAATGCAGGAAGCTCCCTCTTGCCTATTATATTCATTGTATTATATTACAGTTACGAACATGACAGCCACTTAAACAGACATTTGAGCTGGTTAATGTTGCCTGGTGTATGTATTGAGTGTGAGACATAAGCAACAACTTGGTAACCATTGTTCATTCTATGTTCCTCAATTCACATGGACACATTGTCTTAGCCGTAGCCTGGAGGCACAGGGTGTTTCTGAATCTTTCAACATTACACATCCTCAAAGACAGAGCTAGATACAGTTAGAAAAAGTGATTTAAAAAAGGGGAAGGAAGGGGACAAGTTGTTGCCATGTTCAATTTAGGCCTTTGTTTCACCTCCTGTCCTCAAGAGAAAAAGGTCAATCCTCATGAGGACGGGAATCGAGAGCATACTTCTAGAAAAATGACACATCTGTGACACTTGCACAGGGGAGTGTGGGGTGTGCATACCCTGAAGGCAACGTCATTTCATAAGGAGCATGCCTTCATGCTCACTGAAGTCCCCATTGTTACGGGAGACGAGCATAAACGATATCACGGAGATGGGTCATCTGTCAGATAGAATACATTAGGGAAATTGTCTTTGAGAGATGACACAGTTAGCGTAGCAGGATGACAGCCACACTGCAGGCACAGTGTCTAATCCGGTATCGGTGGTCAGCTAAATGGTGTACCGCTGACCTTGCTACCCATCGCTACACTACTTTCTCCCTCTCTAGCGGAGGAGAGAGATGTGGCAAGGTATCACAGCTTCTCCATCACAAACGTGGTCATCCACAACTAAGTACTGCCCAAGAGAAAAGAGCCCAAAAAAACATATAAAACAAGAGTGGGAAGGGGACATTTTCATTGATGGTTAAAGCTTTTTTGGTTAGTGGGTCAACTGGATGAAGAGTGGGAATTAATGCCAGCCAGCAACCAAACAGTGAAGTGTTTTCTGCTTCAACTGCCACATTTTCCCGTTTTCATGGACTGTGGCAGCCATAATTTGAAACTCTTTTATAGTAACACTGATCTGTAGTTAAGACTGATTTAGGAGCGTGGTGAGGTTTTTCAAATAAAAGGTGAAACAGCAGTCTGGTTAAAGTGGCCAAGGACGCAACCAGGTAGTAATCATGATCAGAGCTAAATTGTCAGTATTAGCCTTTAGAGATATTTTTTTGGTGTAAACCATTGGTGTAATGGGTCATGCTTACATAGTTTTTGCACCAGATGACAATGACAAGGTTATTTTTCAACTCTAAATATCCCACAGAGCACTTATTTTGGTCACAATTCTTTCAAAAAAAAAAAAATGTGTTATGTGTTTATGAACAAGACTTGGGGTGCGTTCACACATGTGGTTACACAATAGTTGGCAGTAGCACTATCTGGCCACTCATGAATCTGCAGTTCTGGGGATGTGTTGTGATGAGCGTATAATTTACATATCCTGCTCTGACTGGACATTTGTTTTCTGATGTACTTGCTGCTGCCAGACACATCATCAATGATGTTCTTTTTTTTAATGTCCTGGTAACTCATTAAAGACAAATTGTAGAAAACTGGGAAGCCAGAGACTGTGATGATCAGCTTTTCCTCTATTTTGAATAAAGTTTAAAGTTACTCCATGTAGTCCAGCCTAGTAGACAACTCTGTGCTTAAGCTTTGGCTGGAATCAAGATGATGGCAATTGGCTCTCACTTGGCTGTCACTCACAGGGTGCCTGAGGATATTTGCATAAAGTTAAAGCCTTCTTTAACTTCCACCTGTGGTGTAGCTGAGCACTTTCTGAGTTGAGCTCAGCTGGGGGTGCAGGGCTTCATATTCAAGTCTCATTCACAGTGACTGGCAGCTGTAGGTCTCCCTGTTTTTGGAATACACATGTGACTGGCCCGTAAGAACGTTCAGCCATGCCAGAGGTGCAGTGAAGCTGCAATGCTCATCGTACAGAAAATGAAACTGTCAGATAAACCTAAGTGTTATAATCTTGACACATTCTACTCTGAGCCACAAATATCAACTTCATGGCATTGGAGGAAAAGTGAGAGGGTTTATCAAAGCGAAATATTTCGATAATTTCTTTAGGAACCACAAATACATCTATACAAAATATGATGGCAATCCATCTAATAGTTGTTGAGATATTTCAGTCTGGAATACAGTGGTGGGCTGACCAACCTCACCTTCCTTAGAGTTACGGTGCTATTGTGGCTATAAAAGTTCTTTTTGAGTTTTTTTAAAACTCAAATATCAATACTGGCCTACTGAATGTAGGCTAGGGGCAGGAGTGCAGACGACGCTTTTGGCAGGATATTCAATATTCACCAGATATGTGAAACAATTATCACAGACATGGTCTAACCATATAGGAACAGGTTACATTTGCCCTGGGTGCATTCTGTGTAAAGATCTAATGGGCTACAGAGAATGATCCCCAGTTATCAACCCGGGTCCAGTAATCTCCATGTTGGTTCAATGGAATAAATTGGGTCTCACAAACTGCCTTTAATTTCCTGCCCTCATTAAATGCTAAGAGTCAATTTGACCCGAGCCATTCCTTCTAAAAGTTTGTTGAATCAATTACATCACAACACATTAACATTAAAATATGGATTTACCACATAATGTGTTGCTCATCCACATCAATACCCCACAGTCTTTCTGTACACTAGGGAGAGAAACATCAGCCTCCACTTATGCAAACATGTTTCAGGGCTTCAGAATAAAAGTGATGTTAATTCCCATTCATGCTATCGCCCTCTCAACTGAACTGGAGCTACAGGGCTATTATATCACATTGGTTCACCTTCACTTGCTACAAGACATGATTGCATGTGTATCTGGACCTACGTTATGTTTTCATGCGCTATACACATTCAATTTTTTTTACCAAAGTCTGTTAGAAATCATTAGAAAAGCTTCTTTATAAGTAAAACCTTTTATAAGTGCACACAGTTGTGGATTCTATCAAAAGATGCATCTTTGCATCTTGCCTTGCTTCTGGACTTTCTTTCTTTGCACTGATCACAAAGACAAGCTCACAGAGTATTCATTCAAAATGCCAGATATGTTGAATTCAAACAGGAGACTACCAGACATTGACTACGATATAATGCACGAGCAAGCTCACCTAAGGTTGATAATAAACTGAAAACAATCATAAAGCTGTAAACTGCCCCAGCCAAACGAGTGCAACAAAGACAAATCAAAACAGCCGGGGACATGTCAATTAAAGATGATCTGTACACACCCACACAGTCCAGAGAATAAGTCCAATCAGCCAAGAGACTGATATCACTTCTGTGGGTGTATCCTGGCTGTGCAGAGGCTTTAACAAATGAAAAGCAGCTTCCGTTTTGGCCTCAAAGTGATATGATCCACTTTTACATTTACTCCAGCCCTACATTGCGTATTGCTTAGCACACCTGCAATCTGATCATTACAAAACATTTACAGGAACACTGAAATGCAAATTCCGCATATACACAGCAATGTGACAAGCTTTTTCCTGGTTTTGGGGAACCTGATGCTAGTTGGATTTAGAGCTACAATGATAAGCTGATTGACAGATCAGTAGAATAATAATAATTGGAAACTACTGTGTAATAAATTAATAGTTTTAGTAATTTTTCAAGCAAAAACAAACAAATCAATTCCCTGGTACCAGTTTCTCAAATGTGAGTATTTGATGGTTTTATGGTCATAAGTCAGAGTGTGAGAAATTATAAATGTTTCACTATTTGTTATTTTATAGACCAAACAATCAATCAGAGGCATATTAATTGAAAATGAGAATAATCAATTGCAGCAGCAATTGGTTTATTTTAAAAGAAAAAGGGACACTGTGGCATTTAAACACCTGAAACAGGTGTCTGCTATTGATACAGAGGCATTTGGCTTCAGTAATGTAGCAGTTATTCAGAAAAACAACATGATGGTACATTATTTTCATTATTAATTCAGCTTATTAACAAATTTTCTGCTGATTGAATAATCAATCAAACAATATAATAATTTAAATGTTGGTGAAGTGGAAACCTAACACCGAGGAGAGGCGTGAGTATTGCTGGTCCGTTAGTAGTGATAAGATGTAGAAACCAAATGCAGACAGAGATCTGAAGTCCGTAAGATGTTACATTCATCTAATCTAAACATCACATTCCCAATACGATCAAAGGCTGGGAAATATAACTTGTAACTAGGAAACAACTGTGCAGAGTCTCCGATCTGACAGTCACCGTCTTCGATCTCTTCACAGGTCCAACAGACCACCAACTCATCGGACATGCAATGAAAACTTAATCCTGCTGGCTTTAGTGCACCTGTTTTTGCCCACTGTGTGTGTGTGTGTGTGTGTGTGTGTGTGTGTGTGTGTGTGTGTGAGAGAGACAGAGAGAGTGAGTCTGATCAGACTTCATGCAGATGCACTGCTTTTGTCAACAACAGGGAAAGGGGGTCAGGTCCAATGACTATACAAGCAAGTAACCACGTAACAGTAATTCCACTAAATACAGTACAAGACTGTTTCTTGGAAAATGTTCATACTTGGGTGGCTTTCTGAGGTGACTTGTGTAACTGTCGAATTTATTTTTATCAATTCCAGGATGATTCATATTTGACGCATGTAGCTGACAGTTCTCTGAAATGCAGTTTTCAAATAATTAAGAATCATCCTGCAAAGTGGGTTAACAAACTAATTACCATAATTTGTTTCACCACTGCCACAGTGCATCTGTGGTGTCCTTCTGCTGACACAAACTAAATGGACACACAAAAATAGGAGGAAAAAGTGTCGTGTTCAGCACTTACGTCAAAATGCATTTGTGACGGTAGAAAAGGGCATCAGCAGAACATAAAACACAGAAACCTGAATTAAAAAACACAAAACATGACCTTCTGCAGTGCAGTAGACACGTTGTCGTACAAATGTAGCCTCAATATTGACATACAAGTATCTGATGTTAGCTGTCATTATGATGCCATGATATGATAAAATAATACACACTGTGGGCTTGGGAAGGGGGTTAATGATGCACAGCTAAGTGAAGCGGTTAAGCTCGCAGCAGCAGTGTAGCTTGGCTTGGGTCAGCGTGTTCATCAGTGTACAGTATCTTCAAAAGGAATGAACCTCGGTTGTTTTAGTTACGGATAAATGACTTAAACACATATCACTGCGGAGTGCTCTAACCTTACCCACTGAGAGCTTAGCTGAACTCCAGCAGTTGTCATTATTACACAACATTTTTTGTAGCTATCAAAGATGAGTCTTGTATCTGAAGCTATATGGTAAATTGCTTCTCACAAGTTAACCTGTCTGCAGAGTGGTTGAAACAAATTATAGCCTGTCTTTGATGTTATACCAAGAGAATCAACACCTCAAGAGGTAGGCAGGATGAGTTTCAGCCAGAGTTCAAGAAACATTTAATGACTCACAGCATGCATCCATCTCACACTAACACAGACATACTAACTTTCACTCCTTACTTAAAGTAAGACTATGTAGGCTTTGCTGAGCAGCGGCAACAACGGCCTGTGCATCCACAAGTGGTAATTACAGGACACTAGAGCATCCAATTTTTGTTGGGCTCTGAGTCCGAGCATTTACAGGTACTGGACGCAATACACCCCTAGAAGCTAACAGCTCAAGTTAGCTATGTTAGCAAAGCCTATCAACTGCTCAGGCAACAAACAGACAATCATCATCTCAGTACAAGCAAGCAATCACACTATCCACTCATGTCAGGTCAGCATTCAGCTAATCCGATTGAGTGAAAACATCTGAATCCACAGCAGTCGTGTGCTAAACTGTAGATGCTAGGAGCTAGTCTCTTCGTCCGTACTGAGAATACAGGGCTGAAGAACCATAGCTTGTGGTGTGTGACATAGTGTATAGTACATACATAGTAAAGTGTTCTGCACTTCTTGTGGCAGATCATATCCACTCAACCCAAGGTGCGGGTGGGAATAAAAGAGGCACCATTCTCCCTACTACAAGTCAGCATATCATCAAAATGATTTTGAAGCTGTTATTTTGATGTAAAACAGTTGAATAATGTTGCCTTAATGATACAAACGAAGCCTCCATGAGCAGCTTGAGATTTAACTTCTCATTCAGTTTAGGAGTCAGGCTAAAAAGTTTTTCCAACAAATCATCTCAAGAATTATTCTTCTGTACAAATGATCCTTATCATGAAGAATAAGGCGTGTATGATACTAATAACATGATCTATGTTATTTACAAAGCACCATTGTTCTGCCTCTCCAGTGGATGTGATGCAACATCCTTCATGTCTGATAACCAATGCTCAGCTTCCAGACTGCATTGTGTCAAGCTGTGAATACATACTCCCGTTTCCCTGGCACACATCCTGCATTTCTTGAGTGCAAGTGCACAGGCTGAATGAAGCAGTGAGTCAAAAATATATGTTCTATCTGGAACAATGTTACCAGAATGAAATATTTGTACTTGCTCCTTATAAATATGCATGTAAATCATTGTTGATTGATCAGTTTATTTTCTTGATTATTTGATGATCAATCATTTGGTCAAAAAGTGTCCAAAAGCCTAAGACACTTTGAAAATGCTTGTTTTGTCCAATTAACAGTCCAAAACCCAAACATATTTATAATCTCAAAGACGAAGAAAACCAGCAAATAATTGCGTTTGGGAAGCCATATGCAAAACATGGATGAATCAATTACTGTATCAGAATAGTTGCTGTTGATGAAGTATTTGATTAATCATCTATTTGTTGCAGCTCTGAAAGAACAAACATGTATCTTTATTGACTTTAAAGAGGTCTGTCTTTTAATATGATCAGGAAAACCACTGACTTACAACATCTTAGGTTGCAATGAATCAGGCAACTAGATTGGTCAAAATTCATCTCTAAGCATGTCAGATTGTTTGCATTTAAAATGAAATGTTGCTTATACCTATACGTACACAGTGGGACCCTAAAGCTTGAGACCACTTACCCATTCAAGTGCCTGGGAAAGTGGTCTACATATACATACTTAATAATTTACAGCTGTTTCTTGGAAAGAAAGGGGAAAGAATCTGTACTGTAAGTGTGAAAGTACAAGTGTGACCTTGGACAAAACCCAAAGCTTTAAAATTCTGTGTGTTGTCCAAATTCAGAGGTCATTCACACAGTGCAGGGAGCTGATAGTTACACAATAGTGCCTTGTGAAGGAAAGGTAACAGGGTTAATCGACCTCACTTTGCCCCACTAGCCTTGAGATGCAGGTCACAATATTTGATGCTTGCACATGCTCCAGGTCTGGTCGACTGCATGCTGACCCATCTACTAGAGCAGTTTAACTTTATATCTATATCACCGGCATTTATCTTTCCGTAATAATTTACTGCTCAGACCTAAGTTTTTGTCAGTCTGTTCAGTGTTTTGTAATGTGGCTTATATCTGACAGCAGTCTAAACAACCGCTTCTGACACACGTGCCAGAAAACAATGCCAAAGAACACCTGACACATTTGCACTTAAGTATACAAACGAAAAGAGGGCCATTTAAATTAGTGACCTTGCATGTCATGTCATCATGCTGCTGCACTGTGTCATACCTGGGCTTATCTCATATGCTTACGTGTAACTCAAATGCTTCTTTTATTTTGAGTCTGCGGCTTCTTTTAAGTTCATTTTAAGGCTCATAACTTTGCACTCACATTCGCCTGGCTCCAGTCAGTCATTTCTTTTTATACAGATCACATGGGTACATCGAATGAGTTTTGTGGCACTGAAGTGACATTTAAATGATTATGTAGATACCTCAATGCTCCTTAATAACTGACTGATGACGCACATTAACTCAAATCTGGTTTATGTCAGAATAAGAACCAAAAATCAGCAATCAGCATTAAGACATGTTTTTATTAGTTTTACACTGTAGTAAATACAGATCCCTATCACACAGGCAGATTTTAAATAATTAACATGATTTGGACCATTTTACCTGCTGTTTGAATGTATCCTAAAACGCAGCTGTATGTATAAATGTATAAATTTAATTCATATGAGAAGTACCAGACTATGAATTACAAATTTATTACATCTGATTGTCGCAATTAAACTTGAGTCCTCATTTACATGCTACGCCTGTATAGTGTTTCACTTCCAAACACTCACAGGTCTGTAACACATATTGCTCAACAAAAGACCAGGTGTTCTATAGGCTGAAAGCTTTGCAATATTAATCAGTGTGCCTTGTTGCTCCCCATGTTCACCACTTCAGCAATTTGTAAGCATTTGCTCAGAGCTGTGTGCAACCAAACACCACTGACAACCTGAATCACTTCAAGATATTCAACCAGCCAGTTGAGAAGAATCAACAGACGTACTTTCTCTGTACAGTTACAAAAAGAAAAATTCCTTCACCATGACTGTATTTAGTAAATCTAGTATTTAAGGTCACAGCTTATTTTCGTTTTCCATTAACCTTGATTAATCAATTAGACTATAAAATATAAAGAAATTTGCCGTCATATTTTTTGAGAGCCCAAGGTGATGTCTTCAGGTGTTTTGTTTTGTCAAAACCAAAATTTCAAAACACAAAGGTGATTCATTTACTGTCATACAGCACAAAGAAAAGCAGCAAATCCTCACATTTGAGAATCTGGAACTCAAAAATCTGGCATTTCTCTTGAAAATCACCCTAAACAATTACCCAGTTATCAAAACAGTATGATTAATCAGTTATTTGTTGTAGCTCTACAAGTAATACTCCTTTTAAGCGGAGGCAAAGGAGGACCACATGCAGCAAAAATACAAAATGTGACCATGTGTAACTACACAAATAAAAACCAGACTGAGCTATGCTTTTCAAGGTAAGGAGGTTTTTCACAGAATCACTGTAATAGAGGAAAGTAATCTTGCTTTGAATGGAAATGCTCTATTGAAAGTGGAGGGAAAAGCAGCTGTGCCACTTAAAATTCAAAAGAAAGAAGAGCATTTTTATTCATTTTTTCTTCGACTATCTCATTTTTATTCAACCATCTGCCCTAACCCTGTCACTGACTTATTTCTAATTCAGGAAGAAAAATACTTGGTGACAGAGGGCAGTGGGATAGCAACTACACATTGGTGTCAGTGTTCATACAGTGACCAGTACTCATCAGCTGGGGAGAAGTTAGCCTCAATTTGTGCCTCTCATGTATTGACATTTGAGTGTTTGAAAAGACGGTTGCTTAACAGCACTTACCAGCATCCTCAATACTATTCTTCTCAGCTGGATGAAAAAAATTATGTCTGCTGCAGAGCAAAAAGATTTTTCACCAGTTTCTAAAGCTGCAACTGTATTTCCTAATCTCCTAAGGTAGAAGGAAATGACATGTCTTTGTTCTTTTTGTAAAAAACAAGAAGCATATTAATGCATGACATTATACTATAATTTCTGATATATGCAATACACCAAATGTAACTAATAATAGCAATATTGATAAAGCTTCAATTTTGGTTCATGTTGTAGAACTTAATCAAAGACATATATCATTCTACAGCTATCATCTTTGTTTGGACAAGAAAGCAGCATCATAACTGTAGCAAACGCAACATTTTTCATCCAGATGTTTTGAAGAGTCTAACCAGGGGTTTTGGACATATCTTCAGAAGAACAGCAAGTTTTGTTATAAAATATTCCAGGTTTGATGAGGTTTATATTTTTCAGTGCAACAGATGTTTATCTTTGTGATTCAAGTGTAAATTCGTGAAGCACAAATAAGGGCTAGGATGCAACTTCACAGCTTTTAGAGCAATTCTGTGCACGCTTACCCATCAGCAAACTGCTACCATTAGGTCCAGTGTGCAAATATATTTCTGCATGCAAGCAGAGCAAGAAAGCACATGGACCAATGGCAATATGCATGAATCTATCTTACCTGTATAGCCTGCAATCCAGCCCCATGAAGACACCATGGCCAGCAACCATTTGAACATAATTCCTTCAATGTGCCAGAAAGTGGAGCTGTCCCATATTCTCAGCGGCTGGAGAAGCAGCAGGTATAAGCAGTACGATGGGATGGCTACACAGTTGTTGAAGAACATAAACACAAAACGGAGCACAGCCGTGAGCAGAACCCAGCCCAGTTTGCTGGCCCCGTCCAAGAGCTGTGCCATCCTGATACACACCGTCTGTAACAGAGACACAGCAGCTGTTAACATCTCGGCTTAGCTTGTGTGACAAAAGACAAAACGAGTCCTGTGTGTACATAACATTAGCCTTACTGTAAACAAACTGATTTGCTCTGAACAGGACACGAATCCGCAGAATAACCCAATGACATACCACACACTGAGGAGGGAGTCTGCCGCGAACCGGTTGAGGGTGAGGCTATTTCACGGAATTTAAATGAAACGCGCGTAGTGGACGCTATTTTCTGATTTTTAATCAATAGGATTTATTCCTGACTGTAGCTGTTTGTTATTCGTGACTGCCCAATAGCTAGCTGCCTAGCCGTACCAGTAATGCATGCAAAGACAGGACCATAAAAGGACCAGTCGCACGGGACGTGGTCATGACATGCTAGCTAGCAGTAGGCTGAGTTAGCATAACGGGAGCAGATGTCATCAAACGTGTCAGGTGTGACAACCCTTGGGTTATAACATTATTGCTAAACATACTGACACACACAATGAAGGAAATAATAAACGTAAGTGCTTATGTATTTTATGAGACAATGCCAAACGTTAACTCGGGCGCTGGATGTCTGGAGGCTGGTGCAAAACTCAATATCCGTGTATTTCACCCAGAATATAGTCCGGCCCTTTACTTTACTTTAAGTGTGGTAGCTAATGTTACTCACCCCAATTAGTGTCACTGAAGCATCCAAGGACAGTCGGGGATGTAGCTAATTGCTGGAGCGAGATAAACTATATCACGTGTAGCTCTCCTAAACGGTTAATTTAGCAATTTTTGCTAGTTGACATGTTCCCTTTCTATCAAATCCGGGGATAGCGATGGAAACGTGTGATAACGTTACAACAAACCCCGTAATGTAAAACTGCAGTTGCAGCCATTTAGCTAACGTTATCCAGGGCTGCTCGGGCACGGTGTCTCCCGGCGGGCACCGTTAGCTCGCTAGCTAGCAAGCAGGCAGCTCCGCTTGAGCGTCGCTGACTCCATCTCAGTCAGAGACACCGGGATAAATCCACCAATGCATCATCATCATCGTCGTCGTCGTTGTCGTCAAGTTAGCTAGCTACTGAGCTCCCATTAACGAATACGAGCGAGAGGCGATTCAGGCCGGGCCTCTGATCAACGCCGCTCGTTAGCCAAACGCTACACAACGTACACACGACATATGCACATCAGATTCGAATAACAGCGATATTTCGTTTCTCTGCTGGCATCACCCGTTATCTCTCTCCAGTCCCGATTCACATCGCGTCAATGCACAAAAAAGATCAACACGCTGAGAACGGAAACGCGTCCGTCTAGCCTTCAAAATAAAAGCTTCAGTTGTAAGGTTTCATGCACGAATAGTGAAATAAGTGAAAGGGCTAAAAAAAAACCCTGATGCTTTATATCCTGCTGGGTAGTTTGATTTATAATAATGTATCATAATTAATTTGTGAATCATATTTTCTATAAATAATTTAGATCTGCAAAGTAACAAATTTTTTAAGCTGCCAAATAAATATAGTGCAGTAAAAAGTACATTTGCCTCTAAATGTAGTGGAGTAGAAGTATAACATAAAATGAAATGGAAATACTCAAGTTAGGTACAAGTACCTCAATTTTGTCCTTTTGTGTCTTTTAAGTTATCATCTATTGCCAAATGAGGTAACACAATGGTGATTGAGCCTATTACCAACCGATGAAATTATATACAAGTCCTTGCATTTTACAGTTTTATGAACTGGGTCGCTGGTATGACTCACTCACAAAATCACTACCACAAACGTTAGTGGTTCAAAAACAAACCTGATAATGAAACTGAGATCTGCGATATTGCTACTTTAAGTCGGTACTTAAGTAAATGTACTTAGTTACTTCCCACAACTGGCCATTCATGTTAGGATTATATTGTTTGATTCATTTTTAGTTGGTTTAGTTGGTATAGTACTTTGCATTACCTTTAATTCTGAATGTTGAGAATAAATCAACCTGCCTTAGTTGAAATTGTACCTAAGTAGTGCAAATTCCCCAACAAAGTTGCAAATAATAGAATTAACACTGTGAACCTGAATCTCCCATTTATGAGGCCCCTTGGCAGTTATCCACTTTGCCCCACTGAAAAATCTGGCATCAGAAGTTACAACAAAATTTGGAAGTCTAACAGAAAAAAAAAAAATCAATATACTTAAAATTCTAGTAGCCGAGTCAACAATTAATAGTCAATGTGCATACCAGGAGGCATGTCCCAACTGTTTTTCTTATTTATACTACTATGAATTTGTAAAGAATATTAACAGAATAAATAAACTATTATGCCTGGTTTTGTAAATTGTTAACGTGTCAAGCAGCTAATTCCATTGCATTAACAAAGAGAAGATAACAGCATCCTAGATTTGTCATCAGAATGTGATGAAAATGTTTCCTGTATTGAAAATAAGGGTACCTAATTTCTGACTGTTGCCAAATGATCAATGTGAACATATCGAACATCTAAATTTTAATATTAAATAGAAATTTCCTTGATGGTTTAATGAGATAATTGACTTGGTACAACCAGTACCTAGTTTTTATTTTGAAAAACACGTGCGGAAGCTTCATTTTTACTCCCTGTCACTTGACACTCTGGTGTTCACCTCCAGCCTCTAACCATTAAGTGCGCAGACTCCTTGATTCAAGTGCTGATGGTTTCAGTATTAATGGACAAGAAACTGTTTTTATAATTTTGTGACTAAGTCTTATGACTTCATCTTAAGTCATCTGGACCAATTCCCAGCTGCAAATTGTTTTCAGATTACATCATCATCAGTGTGGGTGTGTGTTTTCACGATTAAAATCACTGAATTTACTTGCTTTTAAACCAGAAGCATCATAGGCAACAGAGTTCGCATCATTATTAAAGTATGTGAGAAGATATAGAACTGGGGTGTCATAACTGTTGGTGAAAATAACAAGCATAGGATGGGTCAGCATGATGATGTACACTGTAAAATAGTAAAGGTAAATTTATCTAGCGGAAATAGACTAGATGCTGACCATTTAACATTATGATTCAGACAAGTGTGGAATTGACATCAGAGATTTTAGTACTCTTCAGACAAAGATGTTCAGTAAATGACTTAGCTCTGCCCCCTGGTGGCACTCTGTTATTACACTTATTGTAGAGTAGATTACAGTAAATCCAAGGACATTTGTACTAAATTGTCCTGGAGATCACTGCATGCATGAAATATGATTTGATTAAGAATATGGAGAAGCAATTACAAGCAATTTAGCATTTTCTGGTGGGCGATATTCACCTTCAGGTTATACAGAAGGCCAATAATGTATGGAGTGAAGGAATCATGTTCTAAATAAGTGCATTATCCTTGCTTCACACATTTTAGAAGAATTACACGCAATTAAATCTGGTCTTTTAATTATTCAAAAAAATATTTACTTAATCAGTTTTTACAAAACAAAACAGGTCAAGCACAAAAGTTAAAGCACATTTACTAGAAGCGAGAGTATGCTCCCCTCTGTGGAGCAGGTTGGGCTCCACTCTGCTGCTGCATCTGGTGTCGGAGCTGCTGGGAGTAAGGATCCTCCAGGGATTTGACCGACACCGTCGTCTTAGGCCCCGTCTTCCACTCTGTGCCGCTCTCATCCACCACAGAGGCTTCCACAGTTACAGTGTGAGTGCCCAGGATGGAGAAGTTTAGCAAGAACTGGGTGCTGAAGTAGTCGTTGTGCGGTTCTACCCGCTGCTCGATCTCATTAGTTTTAGTGTCTAGTGGAATCTGAAGGGTAGGAAATATGGGAAAAGGATAAAAATATGGGAATGTTATTGTCAAAGGAGCAACAACACAGCCAATGGAGAGCAACTTAGAGGACAGATGTGTGCACTAGTGTGGTCTGTGTATGCAGCTGTGTTAGTAGTGCCTATATGGGTTTTAGAATATCAGATAAAAGCTTCAATACATGAAACAAAGAGTGATATCCTGTATCATAAGAGCACAAGAGAATGGAAGAGGGGATGTTTTGGACTTAAGATTTCTATGATTTCTTAAAAATATTTAATCAATAATCAAAGATGAAGGCAAAAAGCCAACACATACCTTGTGGTCAGGTCCCGTCTTGCTCTGGAGAACTGAAGTGACATTGAGACAGACAGACTGGATCTTCCTGAAGAGTCCTGGAGTGGAACCATGCTGCACTACCCCCTCCACTTTTAGAGTCAGCTGCTGGCTGTTCTGCACTGGGATTGGTTCACTCGGTGTTCGTGGGGATGGAGAAATAGCAAGCTGTAAAAATATAACACATGCCTGGATAAGTCTTCAGAGAGCTAAAGAAAGTTCTCTACTGTACTGCACGTCTCCATGATCACACAGCCATGTAAAGTGGATACTATATGTGGTGTCCTCTGTTCCTTTCCTAATAAACGGGTCAAATAAAAGCATCCGAGTTATGAGGGAGTGACTTTCTCATTCTTCCTTTTGTTGATGAATGATTGTTAATATGAACAGTGAAAGGCATCCTGTAAAAGTCCTGAGGACATGTAAATCTAATACAATGACATTGAGAGGACAGTACTGCTTTTGAGTAGATAGAAAGTTGTGTAGTGAGCTCAAAGTCATTCGTAATGTTTTTCATTCTGTTTGGCATCAGTAACTGTGAATTAGGCCAGGAATCATTCTTTATAAATTAAGTTCTGATTTAATTTTGACAGAAAATTTAATGAAAATGCCACCGTCTCACACAGGCAGTGTGTTCGCTCTAACCCATTAACATGGGCACCAAAATGAAACACAGCTGCCACACGCATGCCAGGCAGCCAGTGCGTTCCTGGCCTTAGGATGTCCATATGTTTTTTGCTTTTCTAATTAAAGTGCTTATATTATGAGTTACTGTACCTTAATGCTTGTTGACTGGAGCTTTTGGAAGAAGTACCTCTGGAAAGACAGCGGGACCTTGAGCAAAGCTATGACAGTGTCACAGAGGCAACCTGTATGCTGAAAAATAATGACAGCAAACAA
Source organism: Seriola lalandi dorsalis (assembly GCF_002814215.2). Lineage (NCBI taxonomy): Eukaryota > Metazoa > Chordata > Actinopteri > Carangiformes > Carangidae > Seriola > Seriola lalandi. The sequence continues at coordinate 5,392,649 of NW_019525097.1, read as the reverse complement.
TACATTTACATTATCCACATTATAGGCGGGTTGCTGCAGCTCATTTCAATTTTTTTCTTTTATTTAACCAGATAAATCTTGTTGAGATTAAAATCTGTTCTATTCAAATCTTTTCAAGAGGACAGCATTAAAATATTGTTACAGCAATTAATGTAAACAGCAAGACAACTGTCATATGCTTTAAGAGTATAGACAATATCCAGTTAAGATCCATATATGCATCTAGGTACACTGACATACAAAGCTTAGTTGCACAAATACACCACTTACATACTACTAGATAACAACAGAACATTTGTTACAACCTTTATACTTTGAAAATCTGGAAACCCTGGAGCAAAACCATGAGCAGAAGTAATTTAGCATATTCAAACTTGGTGATCACTAGGTGGTCCATGTTAATCTTACCAGGTATGAAACTGGGGGATGTTTCTTGGTGAGGCCCTCCACTTCCTCCAGCACATGGTTGAAGACAGACATCATCCGTCGCTCGTATTCACTCTCTGTCTGCACCGACCCCAGGGTGCCATACTCCTGAAAACTAAATTACAGAAACACAGAGAGACAATCTGTTACAAACAGACATCTGCCAGGAGACCGCCTTCAGGGGACACGTGCCACAGCAAAGCACTGTCAGTACAAAACATTCAAGTACAAGGATACAGTGAAAAGCCTTACTAACAATTTAATAAGATGCATTTATTTTCAATATGATGCTGTGTGCGTCATGATAACTGGTCACAGCATTGATATTAACATTCCTTTACAAACTCAATAAGATGCACGTAAACTAAAATGAGATTAGTTCTCATTCTTTACTGACAGTCACCGACAAAGAAAATACATTTTCTCAAGTGCCAAACCAGTTAAAACCCTCTGACCCAAGGGATTTAAATAAGACGGAAGTCTTTTTTCTCTACAGCAGTTTTCCCCCAAAGTTTGTAAGTAAAACAATGAATCTAATATAAATTTACATTTTTTCCCTGAACTGCCAAAAAAAAATAAAAACAAATCATATTGGTCGACCTTTCTGGACTCCAGCAACAACTCTCACCTGGCTGCCTGTGGGTCCAGAATCAACGCTTCTATCACATGGGAGACAAGCAAACAGCTCTGTTGTTGTCTGGACAGACAGTTAAAGCGAAATACATTACAGCTGAGAAAACAAGGTCAAAAACACTATGCGAGTGTGACCGAGGCATGTTTAGGGATACAGCTCCACATTGCGAAGGGTGGCATAGTCGGCATCAAACGAGGCCTGGTGTAAATCAGCATAGCGTGCTCCAAGACTTCTGAACTCGTCCATGCATACCTTCATCTGGAGAGAGAAAAAAAATTCAAATTCTGGACAGTGAAGTAGACATCTACTCTGGGCTGTTTTTTTTCCCAATTCATGTCTGCCTGCTGCTGCATTTTCCCCCTGCAACTGCAAGATTTTATAATGTATTTACCGGTAGCTTTAGTCAAAAAACAGACCCGTGTGCCATTAACCATCTAATTTTCCCACATCTATTTTCAGCCCTGAATAATATGTATATGTGCCTATGCATACATAAAATGTTCTTTCAATTGCTACCTCAGTGAAAGTAGAACACCAAGTATGATTTACAAACTGCTGCCAGCTAAAACTCTGGTGAGTACATGATGTGCTACAGCATCTATACAAAAGCTATACAATGACTTTACAATGTGACTGCCTGGAGCTTTGGACAAAGGACCTATTCCCTGCAGGGTAACCTCTCTGCATAGACAGTGCTTCACCTGTAATGAGATGCGGCCGCAGCGCTGCAGGTCGTTGCCTGAGGTGAGAGCGATGGTGGTTGCGATGGCAGGAGGAGGGCTGGTTTTCAGGCTGTTGCAGGTACAAATGAGCTGTGACAGGGCTTGCAGGGTGTCGATCCGCAGCTTAATGAACTCGCACTGGAATGTTAGGGGGCTCAGAGGAGTGCTGGCAGCCTGGAGGGAGGGATTAATCAGATAATGTGTACATAACCACAGTTTAATTACCACAGTTAAAAAGTTACAAGCCTTGTTGAATTGACCTTATAAGATACAGTCAGGTACTGGGTTAGAATTAATCCATGAGATGCTGTGAAATCAGCTTCAATAGGAAGACTCTCCAGACTGACTATCAGCTGCTTTAAGCATCCTGTCATTGGTGAAGGAGGAAGTGTAGTAATGTTTTTTGACAAGCAGATGCCTGACAGTTAACTGACTGTGAGGGAGGCGATGCCCTTTTGGTAGGAGCGCAGGGCCTCGGCGATGGCGCTCATGGCTCCGCTGTAGTCTCCGTCCTCCACGTGACTCAGGCACTGCTCGGCCTGTGAAAACTCCTTCAGGCTGTTCAGCCAAAAGTAGAAGTGTTCTGATGCCACACGGGTCCGCAGACTCTGGTAGAGCTCGCTGGAGAACTCATGGCATCCCTGCCGATTAATGATAAATACTTTATGATCTTGCTTCAGGAAATGGATGGTGCTTGTTGTGACACCATTTTGATTAAAAAGAGATTTTTTTTTTACCATGCGTGAAGCTTGCCGTGCAATGCGGTAAACCGTCCATCCATTAGCAACATTCTCCAGCTGTTGTTTGATGACTGTCTTCACGTCAGCTGACAAAGATGACTGACTAGCAACAAAAATCACTGTTGCCAAGGAAACCTGCCACAATCACAGTGAGTGGGACAAGTGTTAAAATCCAAAATCTGAAATAAGCTAATAATACAATAGTAACAAAAGTGTAAACACAAGAAAGAATTCTTAATGTGAGTGCAAACTAATAGTCAGTTATTAGCAGTAATGTAAGGGCTAAAAAAGCTGTAATTCAAAACGGCTGGATATGTAGGTTGATTGTCAACTAGAAAGTAGATAAAAACACGATCTCTGCTTAAATGTAATCTAAATGCTGTTGTAAGTCTGCTGTGTCTGTGCTTAAAACATAAAAGCTACATTAGACTAAGACTCTCAAAGCTTTTCCTTTCTAAACGTCAGCTGATGTGTGACTCATGCTCAGTCTCTCACCAGAAGCTCTTGCTGCTTGTCAGTGGAGGAGTGACTGGCCACTCTGTAGAGGTCCACCAGATCTCCCAGCATACCGTCGCCCAGCACCGGCAGGTGGGTGGCGATGGCTGCCAGAGCGTGGCACAGAAGAACGCGCGAGGTGTCACAGGATAAGTGGAGTTGGCCGAGCAGGAACTCCACAGCCGATTGGCTGAGATGGGGTCGACTTTTCAGCATCTTAACCAATGAGGTGAGGGCCGTCTGGGGTGGGGTTGACACAAAAAAAGGGAAGGAGAAAGTTGGGTATAACTACAGAAAGTCGTATATTTAATAATCAAGAACTTCTGCATGGCACTTTCCCCCGACTTTATCGACTAGAGCTGGGAACAGTTTGAAGTGTGATATTATTTTTAGTTCACTACATGTTTTTCTACAAATACTTTTTTCATTTAACAAAACAGGAAAAACTTACCAAATATTAAATGTTCCCTAAACACAACAATGTTAATAAGTAATTACTATTACTAGTAAAATAAGTAAACGTGATTACTAATCTGACCAGACATTTCATGACAACTTATGGAGCTCGATAGTTTTCTATACGATGTTTGAAGAACATTTTGACTGCTGCCAAAAAAGTATTGATGTTCAGTGTTCAGCCCTATTCCTGATGCATTCATTCGACCTGTATCGACTGCCTTGTTGTTATAATGTCTTACTTTGAGAGTGGCCTGGACACTGGGGCTGCTGTCCTGACTGCAAAGCATCAGAAGGGACTCCACTCCCAAAACTGTGTCCTGCTCCAACTGTACTATATCTGAGGAGGAGAAATACACACAGAGGCACTCAACACAAAAGCAAACACCAGTGGGGTGAAACTGAAATTAAATCATTTGCATGAGTAACTGGCATTTAAGTAATCCCTAACCCAGGCCATTACTTGTTGTAACTAACCTTTTTCTGGACAGGAAATGGCAATGTTGGAGAGTACTATGACCCCATGAGCAGCCACTGCCAGGTTGCTGTGGTAACAGCATTCTTGCGCCAGTTTAACCAGGTCAGTGAGCCGGGGGGGAACTGAGGAGCTACCTGAATGTTTGAGAGGAATACAGATCAGTCCAGAGATATTCTTTTTCACAATACAAGTAACAGCAGTGGAACATGCTATATATAATGTATATAAAGCCGAGGTAAAATAAACACCACCTGTCATATTACTGAAGTACTGCTTGATTGCGATTGTTCCAGAGAGGGTGGAGAGGACAGCAAGCATCCCCAGCTTCAAGCTGTTGTAAGGGCTACTCAATGCACACTCACACAGAGTCTGCAGGTAGAAACACGTTCACATTACCTACAGGTTTCACGCAAACATGACGAAAATGATGCGGTGCACTCTCAACATCTGAAAGGTTACCTGAGTGTTTTCTCTGATCCAAAGATGAGGAGCCTTTTTAGCCAGGAGCTTTAGGTCGTTAATTGCAAGTCTCTTCACAGCTTTTCTTGGGTCATCTTTCAGGTACTGAAGGAGGAGCTGTAACTGTATGGACAAGGAATCAAATAGCAACAACTGTTAAACACTTGTCAAGACAAAATACTACAACAAGTACAAAAACGAACCACCAATGATGATGTAAAGCTCTGTCATCGCCCCTACCTGCTTAGGGATATCAATGAGGGAGAAGGCGGCCAGCTGAGTGAAGGTGTGCAGGGTGACGATGACCATGGGGGTGGAGGGATAGGAGTTGACCAGGTGCTGTAGGAGCTCTCTGCTGCTGGACGCCAAGCTGGCATCATGGTGCATGTGCTGCAGCATGGGAATCAGCTTCAGCTTCAGTTCCACTGGAGTGTCCAAACCTGGGGTAAATGTACAGACCAAGGAGGAATACAACCTCTGTCAAAGATGAAGTGAACATAACACGACCTTTCTTCAGAACAGAAAGCTTTGCCTGGACAATTCACTATGAATCAATTGTTTTAGGCCTTAATTTGTTCTTATTTCAATTTTTGGTATTTGTTTGGAATATTTAATGAATATCCAAAGCTTGTAAAAAAGGCATTCTTGACAGCCATTATTTCCCTAAATGTGATTGGTGAATGCGATGCAAAGATTTTACCTTGAATCATCTCACTGACTTTGTTACAAATCCCAGCTGCAAAGTCTCTGAAAATTAGAAACCACATAAAAAAAAAAAATAAATAAATAAATAAAATTCATGTTATCCAAAATGTCATCCAATATTTTTGCACTACAGTTCAGCTAAAGTAATGAATTTCCTTACTTTGACTGTGCGGAGAAGCTTGCAGCTGCAAATATGGCAGCTTCTACTTCCACATTGTCATGAGAGTCCAGACTTTGGCGAATACTGTGGTGGGCATTCTTCCTCTCTGGGATGATGGAGGCCAAACTACCAAGCATCCTGAACAGAGGGAGCAACGGGGAAATTGTTTTCAGTCTCAGACAACTGGAAGCAGGGGGAAGTTGGCGTGCATACATTACAAACGTATTCTGGGACTGTACAGTAGTACACCTTTATAGCAAAAATCCTGTGCCAACCAGCATGTACACTTATGTTCCATTTTCATTATTACACATTATTACCTCAGCGTAATGGCTCTGGCCACAGGGTCATTGCTGTGGATGACCGAAAACACCCTTTTAACGAATTCATCCACATTAAGGATCTTTTCCAAGTGTTTCTCGCTCTGTTGAGTTACCTTCAGCACACAAAGGCGCAGAAAGTTGTTCCTGAAATCAGAGAAACCATCTTTATTAGAAAAGACATTTGTGCCACAATAAAACCAGTCCTACTAATTACACTAAATATTTAAAATATTGCTAATCACAAGTTACCAGAGCACCAAATGTCATGCAGAAAAATCAGAAGTACTCAATTAATGTTGTAACTAGTTGTCAGTTTATCATGTACATCTAGGTAAAAGTAATGCTGTCTAATACACCAGCCCTGTAATCAATCCTGCCTTCATACAGGTTCTAATGTTCAGTTCTTGTTAAAATTTTGGAGGCTGTAATTAGTGGTGTAGTTTAACTGCATTGTGTATTATTGAAAGATGTGTCTAATATGTACTGAAGCAGATTAGTTGATTAATCAATTAGTCAATCAACAGAACATTTATCGGCAACTATTGTGATGAATTATTTATGATTTCACAACATTTTTAAGAAAGAAAATATTCTCTGGTTCCAGTTCCTTGCTTTTCTTTGTCATACATGACAGTAAACTGAATACCTTTGGGTTTTGGACTGCTAGTTGGACAAAAAAAGTCATATGAAGATGTCACATCAGGCATTAGGAAAATTAGATATTTTCCCCCATTCTCTATAATGACTACTGAAGTAATCGAGAAAAGATGCAGCCCTAATATTTACTTTACCCAAGGATAGATTAAGATTTGTTGCATGGCTGTGTGACTGTATTACTGTAGCAGCCATCAAAATTTAAAATGTCATTCAGCAGCTATCATGTCAGCACCAGTTTCTAAAGCGTCCATACCCAAGTCTGAAGATGTCTGCTAGTTTCAGAAATGCAGAGTTGATGAGGATGGGAAAGGGGTACTTCTGGAAGAGTTTGGGGAAGAGCACAACCGCCTCACACTGCTCTCCCAGCTTCCCTGACCGCAACCCTGGAATTGGAGCAATTTCACTAGTCACAACAAAGTAAAGACATCTCACATGGCCGGTAACATTTCGCAGAACCATCACATGGAAAAGACACAACACACGACGTAGGACTACAGTCCAACAGAGCCGTGTGCTAACTAGTTAGCAAGCCAGCTAACGCACCTTTGTCCAACTCCATGAGAGCGGAATTGGCGTCGAGCTCTTGTTCTCCATAACAAGCCTCTGATAAGAATGACCTTGCAGTGGAAAGCGACATTATTGTTTAGTTTTTTTCACTTGAAAAACCAGGCTTCACTGCGCCCATCGGTCGTTAGAGTTCACTGTTCATGGGGAGAACAGAAAATATTAAGCCCGGTGTTACAGATGTAATACTTCCGGTTTGGGTTTTTTTTTCCACAATAAAGCGCTCCTAATATGTTAAATGCTGAAGTTTCGTCCATTGACTATTTACTACTTTCTGAAAACACAAATCTTTATGTAAAAAAAAAAAAAAAAAAAAATCAGTTAAACTGTTATCGTTTAAGAGATACATATTTGCAGTGGTGGAAAATGACAAAATGCACTTACTGAGGCACTGTGTAGGAAATATTGTACTTTTTACTCCACTACATTTATTTCACAAGTCCTTGTTAGTTATTTTTCACATTAAAATTTTACATAGAATGCATTTTGTCGCTTTATATAATTAGACGCACAGTTATAGATTAAACTTAAAATATATAAAGCAGTTAAAATCATGTCCATTTTAAGTACAAATTTGAATGCACTATTATTGTGTACTGTTACGGGTTATTACTGAATACTTATTCCATCACTGCATATTTACAGAACACTTCCTGGACCACCCAAAACAAAGGTGATTTTCTGTCTGGGTAATTCGGTAGTAATTGTGGCAAACTTTACAAACTTTACAAACCGGCGGCACGGACAAAGCGGATGAGGAAGTGCCGTTGTAGCGGAAGTTGCTGTTTCCACCAATGGCAGAGAGCGACGCAAGTTTAGCGGGGGATTCAGTCCCTGTGCTCAGGAGATCTGTTCGCGGGAAACACAAGCAGCATCAGCAACAGGCAAAGAGACCACCAGCTAACTTCTCGAGATTATTAAAAAAAATAATTGTGGATCGTCTTCTGCTGGAGTGTGGAGATGCTTTTCCGCTCTATCGTTGACAGAGGAGTGGGCAGACGACGGCAGAATGGTGAGACAATGAGTGTGTGGAGGTATTACTGTGTGAGCTCTGCGGGTTATTGTGCTACATACACAGCTACAGGCGAGCTTTAGCCAGGTTAACATACAGATATTTAACGTAAATCTTTCTATTTTATGTTTACTTCACTATAAGCGTGAAAGAGTCATTAGCAATGGATGGACTTAACTATAAAAAAGCTGTAAAACATGCAGGTTTATTGTCAGAAAAGCATATTACAGTATGTACCCATCTGAAAATTGAGAGACGTAAAAATGTTGAGGGGAGTTTCAAAAGCAAAGTTTTTACTTGTAAATTGTACAATTTCTTGGTGACAAGCAGCTACTCCTTTAAAAAACTCCTTAATAATGCAATTAAAATTTTGGACAGGAGGCCAATCAGATCTCATTACTTTCATGTCTTTAAGAAAGTAAAGGTCTTAAGTTTTGATCATGACATCAATATTGGCCTAAATAAACAGGCTTCTTATGTGTTCTGTGAACCTTCTTTGGGTTTCTGGATCAGTGACTTAAGATGTGCAATAGCAACTAGCATTTCTAGTAGTTATTGGTTAATCTGCCAACTATTTTATCAAGTCATTGTCATTTGAGAAAAACCTGGAAGCAGGGAAAGTTTGCCATTTTTGGATAGATAATTAGTAAAGTTATTATTTGGTGATTAAAATAGTTGCTGATTAATTTTCTGTCCATCTGTTAATTGATTAGTTGAGTAATTGTTGCAGCTGTAGTGTGTCAAAAGGGAAATGTATGGCACACGTTCTGAAAAACTCCTTTGGACAGTACAGTACCTTTTTAGACCTTCTCCACATGAGGGATCAAAATGTGGATCCATACTTGCAGATCCCAAAATTATCACATGGTCTTGTCTCTTAATGTGGTGGAGCAGGCTCCAAATAAAATATTTTATAATGAAATATTTTTGTTTATTTTAGTACAGCATCTGACTAAATGCTATTTCCTGTGCAGCCCTCCCTGCAGATTCTTGGCCCAGGTACCCCCTGAGCTCCCTGCTGCAAGGCTACCAGTGCGTTCGACACGACGAACACGTCTCCTATGGCAACCTGGGTGACTCCGTACCACCGTTTGGATTGGCTTTCTCCTCTGGTAACCCACCTGCATTTTTTCATCAGATGAGGCACATCAGAGCTGGTGGCTGTTGTCGTTTATTTGACTAACTGGCACGTACCCTCTTCTCTCATCTCTCTTTAGCTGGGGACCTGCAGAATATCCTCGCAGCAGCTAATGAAGAAGGCATCGTTAGGATCTACAACACAGCGAGCCGAGAAAACCCGCTTCTTAAAGGTATGTGTAGAGACTTCTTTGTTCACAATTGTCCTGTCCATCATCAGGGAATAGCAGTGGCTCATGGTATGTGAACTTTACAGAATGGCTGGCTCACGAGAATGCTGTCTTTGACATCGCCTGGGTCCCCGGAGAGTCTCAGTTGGTAAATATAAATTAATTCCATATTGTCAGTCATATCCTCTGTGAATCAGAGACATCTTTTAAATATTGTCTTTAAATGCATTTATTGAGTATGTTTGGATATTTGTCACATATTCATATTTTCACATGCTCTTGTGATTCCTTGTAATTCCTCATTTTGTATTATTTTCTCTTTTTTTTTCTCTCCATGCATTTATTTATTCATTTATTTATTTATTGATTGCTGCACACATGCTGCACATTGTAATCTCTCGGTGTATCTTCCACAGGTTACTGCTGCAGGTGATCAGATGGCCAGGTTATGGGATGTGAAGTCAGGAGACATGTTGGGAAGTTTCAAGGGCCACCTCTGCAGTCTGAAATCTGTTGCATTCACACATCAGGAGAAAGGTACATTATGTACTTGAGCAAATATATAGCCAGGGGCTGTTAAAAACAGGAAAACACTGTGTTGGTGGTGTCTCGATTACATAATACAGCATATTGAAAGTAGATGTAGGAGCTATGGTAACCAGTTAACTGAATATTTAGATACTATATACCTTTGCCTGCTGTTGTGGCACTAAACCATAAAAACATGCAGAAATGTTATTGGGTCTTGATCTAAAAATACAAAAGATGCATAGCATGGCAAAATGGCTTATAAGGTTAAATTTTTCATTTAAATTTCATATGTATTTCATTAATGAGGCTTTGTTTGTCCTGTATTCAACAGCTGTGTTCTGTACTGGAGCCAGAGATGGAAATATTATGGTCTGGGACACCAGGTGCAGCAAAAAAGGTATTGATTAGATCAGATATAAGTTACCAAGGTTTCTTTTGATATTCTGTGATGTTTATATTTTGCCCTACCACATCTTCTTTTGGTAAAATGGTAGAAGCCGATGGAGTTTATGGGACAAAAACCGAACGATTGTGGTCATTCATATATTTGGCAGAGTGTGTGATCGTATTGTGTCTTCCTCTCAGATGGTTTCTACAGACAAGTAAAACAGATCAGCGGCGCTCACAACAAAGCAGAGACAAACCCCCCCTCTAAAACGAAGAAGAGACGGAGCAGCATGCGCGGCATGGCTCCCAGTGTGGTGAGTTTCCTTAATACCTGACCCTGCTTACTGAAATGAAGTGGAACAGAGACTAGGGAGGCGGAGAGGCGAGGTTGATCTTCAATCACTTCATCTTTTTTTGCAGGATACCCAGCAGAGTGTCACAGTGGTTTTGTTTCGGGATCAGCATACCCTCATCTCGTCTGGGGCTGTTGATGGGTAAGAAACAACTTCTTTTTGATTAACGTGCATCAAGTCGACGTGAAATGACTCATCAGCGTGAGCTTTTGCGTTGTCGTGTTGATTTTTGTCGTTTTGTTGTTCCTGCTTACCAGAGTAGTCAAGATGTGGGATCTGAGAAAGAACTACACTGCACACCTTCAGGATCCTGTTCCCCTGCAGATGTACCCGTACCCGGGTTCTTCCATGCGCATGCGACTGGGTTAGTTTTGTGCTCAAACTTGGCGTTACGTTTACATGGAGTTGAATGCAAGTCATGAAAAATAAACTGAGGTTTCATTTTTTGCATGTCTTGCAGGTTATTCCGGACTTGCTCTGGACTCCACAAGATCCAATGTCATGTGTAACTGCACTGATGATAATATTTACATGTTCAACGTCAGTGGAATAAAAACGACTCCAGGTAAACGAGGGCTCCACTCATACTGTACATGTTGTGTAATTGTGCAAAAATAAGCCTTTTCCTGTTTATCACTTATTTATTACCATTGTATATCACTAGATGGGGCTGCAAACTAATGTCCTTTGGCTTAACTATAATGAGGAGCAGGGCCGTGTTTGATACAGAGGAAATGTAGAGATGCAGGGACTTAGTGTGCTTATCCTAATGACATTTCAATCAGAGTTTTGAAGGTGTAAAAGAGAGATTACTACCCCTAACTCGGGAGCTAACTAGCACCAAATCAACTAGCAAACTGGGCAGCCATCTTGATGCATATTGCAAAACATTACAGCACAAAGCAGATACTTGGTGTGTAGGATCTTCTTTTTTTCTTTTTCTTTTTTCAGTCACTGAAGGAAAGTTGTGTTTCTCTGGTTACATCTCCTTCAGGCTCATGTCATTGCTTTGACTTGCTCTTTGTTTCTGTGTAATCTCAGGCTTGTTTGCTCTCTGAATCACAACTTTAGTTTTAATATTCCTGCTTGTTTTTCTTCCACAGTGGCAGTTTTCAGTGGCCACCAGAACTCTTCATTTTATGTAAAGTCCAGTATTAGCCCAGATGACCAGTTCGTGGCCAGTGGCTCAAGTGACAATCACACATACATCTGGAAGGTAAGGTCTTCGTTTTATTCTGCCCTTATATCATGGAAATGGTTTAGTTTATGTCTGCAGTGCTTAAGGGTAATGCAATATGTTTTTAGGTTTTTCACCTATTTTTTATTATCTATTTCAGATCACTGATCCGCAACATCCTCCCATGATGCTTCAAGGCCATAGTGAGGAAGTGACATGTGTTTCATGGTGTCCAACAGACTTCACTAAGGTAGGTCAGCAAACCACAACAGCTTTTGAAAATGTGTTAACAAGTCACAATCAGCTGTGTTAGTATCATGACCTCCATCTTGTTTCCTTTGTGGAAAACCTACAAATGATTCCAAGGTTTTTTATGTTTCCCTGCTGTAAAGCTGAGTGGTTTTAATAGGCCAGGAAGCTGGATTTAGGCTCTGTGTAATCCCCATTGCTCTGTTGGCAGATTGCTTCCTGTTCGGATGACCACACTGTACGGATCTGGAGGCTTCAGCGGGAAATGGATGGAGCTCAGTCTGCCGTGGGAGAAGCCAACCTTGTAGGCTGGGCACATCCTAAATCCCCCACAAGTAAGAATTGCAACTACCTTCCTGCCATTGATCTACCGTGTAATCATATGCATGTTGTCTTTTCCCGTACTGCTATTTTAGCTAGAAAAACGTGACGACAACGTTTCAGATGTTGTGCTGCTGTCCAAGCACAAGGAATATGGAAGAGCTTCTTCATAGATCACTGTTTTTCCTGCAGTTGAATACAAAATATGTGAGTCAAAGTACATGTGATGTCACAGCGGACTAACAATGACTTCTGCTTTTGTCAAGGGCCTTCAGTCATAGCTGAGACAACTCCTGCCAAGACCCAGAGGACAGAGAGTCTTGGAGGCCTGACTTCACCCCAGCTAGCTGTCTGTGCTCCCAGTAGAGCTGCCCTGCCTCTGCCCTCCAGCACCACTTCACCTATCCAGTCTCAGGGTGCAAAGGCTGCTGCTGTCCGCCAGAGAACACCAACTTCTATCAAACAGTGGTTATCTCCGAGCCATGGCTCTCCCAGTCAGGTCAGCACTCCTCTCCGCAGGGTGTTGAGCCCGTGCCCCCAGAGCCCGGCGAGCAGCACCTCTCCCACTGAGCGACGGGCCAAACGCAGGCTGGAGACTGGCGGCGGTGCATCTGCAGGCTGTGAGGGTGCAGAACAATGTGACTGTGTTACTGAACTTTACCCTGCGGCCAAGAGAAGCCGGGCACTGTCTGGTATCTGCTGCCCTGCTCAGGAGAGCCGGGTACAAACAGACTGTCACACAGAGGACAAGCAAGCCTCATCTAGACAGAGTGGCAAGGAGAATTACTCTCCCAGACGAATGGACTGGCTGTCTGTGATGGGCCAAAAGATGAAAAAAGGTCACGGAAGCCCGAGCACTCCCAGAAGTCCCAGTAACTCTAAGAAACAAGAAGGCAAGACACCAGCTTCACCGGTAAGTACAGAACTCCCAGGTTTAGAAATGAATCTCCTACCTTTTCTCTGTTATTTTAATCTTTCTCTATGATGTCCTCTTAGACAAAGCTTCCTCCTAGAGCCTTTTTTCTTGTCAGCATAAACATGTCTTTCAAACAACCCTTAGATCATGAGAGACTGAAATATATTATATTATATATTTCTTCAAGGGAGACTGAACCAGTTCACTTATTTAACAGTAGGGAAGCTCACCATGAAAACACAAAAAAATGTGTCATTTCTCCTGGCTGTGCAATGTTATTAATGCTTTCTTTCACTTTCAGTTACTTGGAATGTTCCCAGTCTAGAAATTCAAACTTAAAGTTGCTGAATAAGGATAACTGCTTTGCAAAAGAAACACACAGGTTTGGGGGATTAACTGAGGTCTGCGTTTTTTTTTTGTTTCTTGTTTTTCAGACAACCCGCTCACCGCGAACCATGAAGAAAATCTCCACATATTTCTCGAGACAGCCTTCGGAGTGACCTACATGAGCCAATCAGATGATCCGTGCTTTTGTTTAAAATGCTATGTTTTTATTTTGGGTATTTTTAAGCAGGACCCACAAGCAATAAGCCTCTAAGTGAGTCCAGGTTATGTGAGTACATGAGCCTGGATGTTGCACAGAGAGTGACAAAACAGTCATTCTGCATATTTGATGCTGCATTTTTCACATCCAAAGAGGCTGGTTTTTTTGGTTTGTTTTTTTTAAATTGGGTCATAGGTTTTTGCATTTACCACCTACACAATTTTTCTGGTGCTGTGCTGAATTGCTCTGCTTTAGAAATCAGATTGCATTTTGCAGAGAAAATCTTTCATTTTACTCAAATCTGACAACTTTAACCGATGTATTACCATTAAATACAAGAGCCCATGTTTAATGGAGTTGTTGAGGAGGTTAACCAGGTATTAATCCTCAAGTGCAGAGAAAAATATGTCTACAGGTGTGGACGTTTTTGAGTTCTGCTAAAAAAAGAAAAAAAAAGAAATCACCATTTATTTACTCAAATGCTTGATCTTTGAGACCTTTTTATGAACTTAACTAAGGTTTAAACCATAAGCTGGGCACAGATAGGCTTTGTAACAGTTTGTACGCACGCCATTATATCTTAATCTTTTTGGGTATTTTCATACAGGGATTTTGACCTTTTTCTGCCAGTGTTACACATGAAATTCTGCTAAATGTGTTTTTTCTTGAGCAAATGCTTAAGTTGTTTATATGTACAAAATAACCAATGATTGTTGCTTGGCTCATCTGTATTTAATTAACACAAACTTCCTGTGGTCTGTTCTTATTAAATTGAAAATAGTTTTCAAAGTGTGTGTTATGTGAATAGATGTATATTGTATAACAAATATTCTTCTATTCTCAGCTGATTAAAGCTAAAATATGCAGTATTTCATCATCATCCCCTGTCCTAGAACATATTTTTATTTAACCAGATGTTTACATAGTTTGAATTATGATTGATATTAAGCTGAATGGGTGAGAGCAGCTGCTTGGGGTAGGAAAATGCACAGGAAAAGGAGGAAATTTTAATCTTTTATTTGAAGAGACAGTACCGTCACGTACATAACGTGAAGGCACTGTCTCTTCAAATAAAGTAAAGACAGATTCCCTTGCTTTCAATGGTAAATATGTTTATATGCTGCAGTCTTGATGTTTTGAGGCTACTGCAGTAACTTTCTCTGACCATTAATACTGTACTTACTACAACTGCCACTCCTCATTCAACTGCACAGCGTCACGTATTTGTTTTCACATGTCACATGTTCAGGCCCCGCGTTCTCTACCACCTGATTGGTTTAAAAAGTTTCCAGGTTTTTAATTCTCTGCCTGTGATTGGCCGTTGCAACTGTCGCTCGTTGACGTAAGCTTGTCAAGCTCTGCAGTCCACCAAACAGCCGAGTCCGATAGAGAGCGACGGAGCGGCGGTACTGGGAGTGTTTTATGGCTGCCTACTCAGCACGACATCTAGTAATTTGTTGTATTTGAGAATACTTGGTCTTTTTAGAGGCCGTGAAACTAGCGCTCTATATTCAGCGAGGACTGCAGCTAAAATAAAGTCACCCGTATGTGCACACGGCTAACTTTTTGCTAACTGAGACTCAGCCGTCGAGTGAAATTGAACTTCATCGATCGCGGATAGTTCTTCTGAAAATACACTCAACGGAAGTCTAACTAGGATTAAAACCCAGCGCTGGAACACCTTGACTCTGCATTTCCACGGAGAACTGTATGAATTTCATGGGGCAATCGTCTGTTGTAACTCGCCTCCCATCAACAGCGGTTCAAACTATTGTCGTAGTAGCATACATTAACGTCAGCTAATTTTAGCCAGCTAGCTAGGAACATTAGCTTGCAGCCTAGCAGTACAGTAGTTTGCTGTTGGCAGTACTTTAGCCTACTACTCATCCAGGCAACTTTTTTATGACGATGTCTTTCATATGTTTTGCAACAGGTTGACTGTTTGCAAACACGATGATGCAACAAAAGACATCGGAAATTTAGAAACTTAAGTGATATTTGTTTGTGTTGCTTGTACCGCGGGCAATGTCATGAGTTGTACTTAGGCTTTTTTGGTTCGTGTTTTGAAGACCGTCCCCGTGTTTCAGAAAACAAGTTACTCCTATGATGCAGCCTTTGGACACAGTCTAACTCCAATACCGACCTAACATGTTGGATCATACACAGTAACGCAAGACTTGGATTGGAGACGAGCTTCAAGTGGTGCCGTTTGCTCCATATTTTGTGCTGATGTAAACGAAGAGGATCTTTCAGTTGACCTAGGGATACAATAGCTTGTCTGAAGTCTTCATCAGTTCATGCATCAAAATGTCGGCCATCTCTGCATCCGAGAAAGTGGACGGGTTTACGAGAAAGTCCATGAGGAAGGCCCAGAAACAGAGAAAATCCCAAGGCTCCTCTCAGTATCGCACTCAGAGCGCTCCAGTTGAGCTTTCACCGCTGCCGCAGCTCAAAGGTACGGTAAGAGGATGAAGGGGTCTGCCGCTCAAAATAGGCTGTCTGTCATTACCAGTGTTTTGTGTGTTACGCTAAATCAGCAACAATGACATTCAGCTCGTGAAAGCAATTTATGCAAATTATGTACGCAATTTACGCACATGCCACTGTGCATAGCCTAAGCCAACCATGTTTAAACCTGCTGGCCAGGGGAATACACTGGTGCAGAGTTGTGGACGCATCTGCAAACATTTCCCTCTCAGTTACATGCTTCTTTTCCCCTGAACAAGCAGTTTGGAAGAATTGACCAGAGGGAATTTGAAAAAAATGACATGACTTTGCCAAATTGGAGTACATCCGTTTTGTGCTCTTGAGTTTTGCCAACAAGTTCAGTTTGCATTACTGTCGCTTTGTACTTACTGCCAAGTTACAAGGTGTTTTTATGGAAACAGAATAGCCTCATGTGAGCAGATAGGACTGAATTGACATGCACAGGCACATCCAGAGGGTGATGTTGAAGAATGGGTTAAGAGGGATTTAATGCTTTTGCATCAAGGTGTTTTGGAGGCGAGATGCAACTCTGCCAGATGTATCTCCAGAGTTGCTGGTAGAGAGTGTTGAAAGTGAAGACAACATTGAGCATGTTGAGGACAGGCTCAGTAATCTTTTCTTTGTGGCTTGACAAGTTTATATTTTATGACATTGCAACTCACTTCCAGTGCAAACATGCTGAAGTATAACTGAAGTCCTGTGCCAGAGGCAGGATTGCTGGAAAATCTCAACGTACAAGTATATAAAATTGGCTTAACTCATTCCCATTCCTTCCCCTAAGCCAAATCATCCAAGCAAGTATAAGAACATGAACGTGTAACCTGCATGTCACAAGCTACTTGAGCCAAGCCTTATACTAAAGTTTGCTCACAATACTACAGTTGTATTCCACAACATTTCACAAGACTGAAAGGTACCTGGTGAGGAATATCACAATGCTGCACTTGTGAAAATTAGAACTACCAATTAAAACACCAGGTAAACTGATTTTGTTTGTTTGCAGTGGTGTGTGCGACCCTATCATGTCAGTGGTAACTTAGCCATAGGATATTACAGAGGAAAGTACAAGAAAGCAAAAATGCATCAAGTGAAACATGATAATGCGTGGGATAACATAACCCGTATTAGGCTTTGGAGAGTCTGTTGTCAGTTGATGCAGTCTGCTGTTGTAGGTGAAGGTGGGCATGTGGGGTGGAGGTCTGGTATGTCATGTGACCTTATCATGGAATCTGTTCCTTACCTGTCAAATGTAGTACTGCTCCTCCTAAAAGGAGAAATGCCTCACATATTTGTTGAATTGTGTTGATTGCCTGCTATTTTCTTAACCACAAATAACACATATATGCATTTTAACAATATGTAAATGCAATGCAACATCTACATAAAGTCTTTACATTCATACAGTCAGTGTTTTTTTGCAACATGGCAGTTTGTTTCTCCATTACATAGTTATATATTTTATACTCAGATGTTGAATTCTTCTATGCAATTTATTCCAACACAAACACACCATGATTGGTATGAGCTCAAATTCAGTTTTTGACCTGTGGCCATTGTAGTTTATTAACATGCTTTCAGTACTTGGCAGCAGTTAGGTTTTGATTTGAAAACTGCACTGACATGAACTGGCACATGACATGAATGCACAACAAAATTAGACCTTCTTGGCCATTTTTTCTTTCAAAAACTGTGATTACATGATAAATCTAAGCATGCACCTGGCTAGATAGCTGTTGGTTGTCTTCCTATAGCCTGTGGTTAAATGCGACACTGCTGAGTCTGCTTACAACTGTGTGTATTTAAGGTCCATTCACAACCATGCATGCATTTCCAGTGTCTACTTTAAAACATTTTCACAAGTTATTTGACTGTAGTGCAGCAATCAGCTTGCATTGTTTATGTTAAGCTAACGTAATACAGGGGAATGGAAATATTGAATTAGAGTTTTGGTTGAACTTTGTCTACAGTATCTCAAAGACATAACACTGTGTGACTTATTAAACTATAGCGGTGTAACACTTCATTGTATAATCACAGCATAATGTTGTAGAGACTACTGTTGAGAATTTAGAATAATAAGTTTTGGCAGCAGCCCTAATCCTGATTCATATTGCTTTTTTATTTTAACAGAATGGCATTATCAAATCTAATGACACAACTTAAATTTGACATTTGCTCACATTTATAATGCAGACAAACCTCAACAAATTATGAACAGTGTTGATGTTACTGGTAAGAGCAGAGGTGAGGTAAGAAACTTGCCCGGTCAAGTAGTTGGAAGTTTTCAACATGATGCAGCTTCTCATATACTGAAAACAAAAGAATGTCTCAAACAAGTTGGAATCAAGGATTAAGTCTTTACTATTTTATTGTTTATCTTATATAATACATACAGAGAGCAGATAGTATTAAAGCAGGAATTTGAAACAGTTGATATGATTTTCCCAGACTAGAGCGTTGCACCACAACAATACCCAAAATCGTCTTGAAACAGCGTAGCAGCAACTGCCTTGTTGTCTAGCATTAAAGTGGCAGCAAAATTATCCCATTCTCTCCAACTAAAAGCTTGAGGGTGATTTGTGCCTTGGCATGGTGAGTGCTTCTGGTATGGAAATATGGAAATCTCAGTTTATTCAATTTAAATAATTTAAATTCACATTGTCACACATTTCTTGAGGTTTGCATTTCTGATAGTACAGCAGTCAGGTTTCATTCTTAAATCAGATCATTTGCATATAATTCAAGTAGATTATTGTTTATATGTATGTTGTGTGGGGAAAATGCTTGTAACAAGCTCATACAACAACTTTCATTTCTATGAAAATGTGTTTGAGAAGTGTTGTAATTAATCATCGGCATAACTGGAAAGCTTTTACAGTGACAGCACATGATAAGGGTTACCCACTTACTAAAAGTTTGACTTGGAAAAATGTTTTTGGTGATTGCTTTTGCAGCAAAATCTGTGGAGTCTTGTGTCTCACCACAGCAGACTGACACATGGGATTGTTATTTTCTCCTGTGGCAGTGGAACACAGTTGTGAATGATCACCGTAAGGACTTACAGATTGAGTTCAGTTGTCCTGGAACTGTGGATGTTCAAACTCTCCATTATTTTGAGCACCTGTAGGACCTTTCGTTCATGTTCAAACTATTGCATTTTTTCATTCATAAATGGAAATCCATAAATAAATAAATTTCTATTTCCGTCTACATTTGTACTTTACCTTGAGTATGTTTGCAGGACCAGTCTAAAATGTTTAATATTTAAATTCATTGAGTCTGTTATCTCTGTAGTGTGTGGTTACAAATAGGCTACATGCACAGGCACAGCTGTGCATACTTATTGTATGTTATAGTGTAAATTTTAAACAAAACAAAATGGCAACAGTGTTGGTCTCTGAGTGGGACCAACATTGTTGCCATTTTGAGACCAACATTTTTGCTATTATCTGTGGTATTGTGCTATCAGCTGATAACACTGTTTGAGTCAGTGTACACAGTTACCTAAAAGCCAAAAGTGATAGGAGTACAATGTCAACATGCAACAATAAATCCTTTTTATTAGTGTAAACCATGTATCCTGACATGGGTTCCCAAATTAGAGTGCATGCTTACCTGGCCTAATAAACTGAGATATGATGTTCAGTTTATCAGCACTATTCCTGGTTCCTAGAGTAACCAGACCAGCTCCTAAAAGATAGTAGCCTGCAGAGATGCTTCTTCCCTCCTGCAGTGGAGAGGCTGGAGCGCTTATAGCTCCTGTTGTGTGATAGACACTGAAAAGATGAGTCACTCAGAGACCAACATTGTTGCCATGGTAGCCAGAAGCCTTGAGAGCAAGCCAGGGAAATGTTTTACTTTCCAAATACAGACTGCTTCATTTAGGCTGCTATTTCTGTCACTGGAGTGAAATTTTGAGCTGAGCCATGATTTCAAACTAGACCTAAGCTTATATTTTGGTGTTGTGGTGGTTATTGTCAATAGCCTAAATATAGTACACTAGTTGCACCATCAGTCTAAAAGCACATTGATTTTTATGTCCATGACTTGTTCTCACACATAGACCAAAGGTAGCTATTCTGATGTGTTTCATCTTTTTCTCCTTTAAAGAAAATCTATTGATTCTTGAATCTGCTGATTGACACTTACTTCGTTCGTGAAGTCTTACTCCTTGATTTATCACATCTGTGAAGTGTATTCTACAGATTTAGTAATGCTCTCCGGTAACATTGTTTTGACTCATGATGTACTCGTGTTCAAAATCGATGCAGTAGAACCAGAGAAATCTTTTTTTATTCCATGTCTTCTTTGTCAAAACTGTACGCCTACATTACAACTCAACTGCAGACAGTTTGGTTGGAGAATTGGGTGTGTTATACTAGTAGTGGCTAAAGTAGCCTGGAGTTGTTGGCCTCAAGCAGAGATGTGGAATGGGCTAGAGAGGTCTGGTATCCTCACTTCTTTCCAACCTCCACACCTTCATTTTTTATTTTCAAACTTGCAATCAGCTGATGCAATTTATCAGATTTTGCCACAAAAGGCTGTATACAACTTTTTTGTCACATAGGCAGTAGAACTCCCCATGACCTGTAAACAGACTTTGTTGTGTAAAATCAGCAGTTCGCCTTAAAGCCACCCCCTTGGTTCCTAACCATCCATTCATCTGTTCTCCATTCGATCTTGAAATATAGAAAACTGTTAAATGCTAAAGTTACCATTAACTCTTACTTACTACTCTTACTCAGCCATACGGGAGCTGATCACTGATCACCATCCTCATTATGACCACAATAGCTGCACCTGTACCACTGTTTTCTGCTCCTGACACTGATGCCAGAATTTGACTGCAATCTTTTCCACCACCAGCCCTGATCTCCCTCTCTAGATTTAGAGTGATGATGGTCAGGGGGCCTTATATCACTAAATAGCTATGTGGCTCGTTTTGCATTGATCACCAGCTGCAGTCTGCACCAAATCTAGTATTTGTCAAGGATTAAATGCTGTGTACAATAGTTGCTCCTGATTTCACTGTAGTTTTAGCCTAAAAAGTCACCATGTATTGTTGGTGTTGCTTTGGCCTTTTTTTATCACAGTGCTAACTGTGCATTGTAATTTGTGAGTGCTGTAATAAATTAGTTGATGGACAGAGAATAGATCAACAAGGATGTAGATATTGGATTAATAATTTTAAGCAGACACTTTTGACTAACAAAGCACAACTTCCTATGGTTCTGAATTTACTGTTTTTCTCTGTTTTATATCATTTTAAATTGAGTATCTTTGGACTTTGGACTGTTGGTCAGACCAAGCAAGTAACTTTGAAATGTCAACTTGGAAATTGTAATGGACATCTTCACTATTTTCTGACATGTTATAACCTTCATGGTTAAGTACCAGAGTTTTAGCCAGCTTATAGCCAGTATCCTTCAGCAGTGGCTCATCAATGTCTGGTCATGAAATACATGGCCACTTTATTGGCCTATTGATTGACAAGTGTTTCCCACACAGTCTGTTTCCATCCTGTCTGCCAGCAGATGGAAAATCAATACATAATTTTCTAGGAAACAAAGAGATGAATCTGCTGTGTTGGACTGTGATTGTGTGTTTTTTTTCATGTCCAGGGTTTCTGCAGGTCTTTTTAAAGTTTTAAAAGGTATAAAATTCAATAATCAGAATTTAGGCCTTTTTAAAGTTTTAAAAATTGATTGGATTATGAAGTTAACGTTACTTTTACTTTATGTAAGTTGCATGAACTACATAACTGCTGTAATGTTTAATGTGAAAAAATTCATTTACTTCGCAAGTAAGTCTGGGACTCCGGTTTTTCCTCATATCCTTTGCACTATGGACATGAAAAAGGTGTTCAATTGTTTTCATAATGTTGTTAAAAAGTCTTAAATTTATCTTGTTGAAACTTGAGGAAACCCTGTCTGTCACTGTCAGTTTCTTAATTTTTGCCTTGGGCAGGTCAGGAATCACTTCCACCTGTTTGTACAAAACCGGCGCTTCAACTTTATTTTGTGCTGGCAGTCTGCTGACTGAAGACTTGGGTTGTGTGCTTCTGTGCTCCCATTATGACCAGCTGCAACTAGGGCTGGGTGGTATTACATAATACATTTTTGACTGGACCAGCCATGGTTCAGCGCTGCATCCCAGTTGTGATGAAGGCAGAGTGTTGGACTTTTCCTATTGGCTGTTTTCAAAATGATTTGGAACATTTTCTGATATGTCTTCATGCAGCAGTTGAGCAACAGTTTAAATTTTTTATAACAGTGGTTCCGCAATAGTTTTCAACTATATCCGCAATTTCGCACGTTGAATATACACAGTCCAGACATATACCAGGTTTTGACCTAGTCTTGTTATGTATGCCACAGTATGTAATTTCCCCTTAATAAATTGAATACATGATTTTAATTGTTGGGATTGTACCTATATTTATTCTCTGGAGTGAAAGTGACAGTATTTATCATGTAACTTTCATACATCACGAAAGTTAAGAACTCATTATTGTGCGTGTGTGTGTATTCTGCCATCTCTTTTGCCATTTAGATATCAACATCTTGACATACAGTTATGCCATGTTTCAGCAACTAAATGGTGACTCAGACAAGAATGTCTTCTTTGTGGTTTTTCTTTCCTCACCAAAGCTAAATCTACTTGTGTCGGAGGCAAAGCGCTTTCTCTAACATTTATCACGCATGCAGACATGTTTCATGAAAGTTTGGGGCCTGCCTTTCTTCATCTCATCACTAGTCTTTTATAAGTATGCAAATATGTGTTTTATCCTGAAAAGGCAGCGTTTGCTCACTTGTTGACATGCAGTAAATTGCATTGATGCGCTTTATGTGACACATAAGTGAAATATATGCTAAAGCAGAATATGGATGCAGCCACATCCGTATAACGGTGCATATCTCTCACAGTGTGCCATTTATACTGGTCATACCTAGTGCTAACTGCTCTGTGACGAGGTGATGTCATTAAATGTCTTGTTTTGTCCAATCAGCAATACCCCACAATGTTCAATTTACCATATGTAGGGCCAAGAATAAAGCAAATTCTCCCATTTGAGAACCTTGAACCCATCAAAAATATTTGGCATCTTTGCTCGAAACATGACCCAAATGATGAAGCTATGATCAAAATAGTTTTTGTTTCATTTTCTTTCAATTGACCACCCAATAATTGACTAGTCTTTGCAGCTCTGTTCATATAATTCATTGATTAACTGCCAATTTCATAACTCTAAACACTTGACATAAAGTCTTGCAATACAGCAAATGAGCTCCACACTGACACTGACAATTACTAACTTCTAAGTGAACGTTCCCTGTTCTCTTTGTTTTGATATATAATATAGAGCCTTACCCATCCAAAAAGTAACCCGTGTCATTTGTGCTTCCGCCCACCTTGTGGCTGGTCTCTGTTGTCTTTTTAATTTAAAAATAAAAACAGTAGCTGCTGGCAACTTGAAAAGAGACCATTTGGGATTGACGAGCCAATGACGTGAAGATAGACCTCGATTTGTTGAAATCTACTTTCCAAGACAGAAATAGGAATATGCCGGGCATCTAGTGTACCAGTATCATTCACCCTTTTTCCAAGTACAGTTATGACCTCTCTTGGCCAGATCGTCTGACATTCATCTTTCTCAGCAACACTAACACATGCTCAAGTTTCATAGTAACCCACAGAGGTAATGGGAGTAAAACAGGGGTAGTGGTTTCTCTGTGACAGGCTGGATCACTGCTCATAGTACATAGTACAAAGTCTAAAATAGAAGCAGACCCCTGAAGAGTTTGATTTATTTCCAAGGATTCTTTTCCCTTTCATGTTTGGCTCATCCTTGGATAGAGAAAAGCGGTCTGGTTGACTGCCTTTCACTTGTGCTTTCTGTGTCCATCTTTAAATGAACGTCTTTTTGGTTTTGAATAGGTTTGTAATTAGAAACTATTCTACAGAGAACCTAATAATTGGACTTTTTTTTTTTTTTGCTGGAAAAATGCTACAATTAAGAAATTATCAAAATCATTGAAGATTATTTTTCAATTAGCCAATTTATTAATTGTTGCATCTCTACCTCTGAATAGTATAGGTCATATAAACACGATTTAGAAACGTCTGAACGATGCTGAGTTAACTGTTGAAGATCTCAGTTAGGTAAACAAACCTATTAGCCACAGCTGTTTCTTATTACCATGCTGCTAGTGGCTGATTTCCTGAGAACAACATGCAGTTTACTGCCATGATTGCCTCCATTTCCCCCATCTTGTCCCCTTTTGGGGGATTTTACTTGTTTGCAGTTTAACATTTACGCCAGTGTTTAACTCAGGGTTGGGTAGCCTGATGGTTATAGGCCTTACAATGTCACCTCATAGAGGATAACAGTTGACATTGGAGTGACTTTAACTTGTTTTAACCTAATGTTCTCATGATAGTTGCCATTACTGTAAGACTCTACTCAAAGAATATCTTCACTATACCCAAACAAAACCTACAGACCAAAGTGCGTTTATTTTAGTTTCGCTGTCTTATCTTAGCTATTGAGCCTGGGCAATAATTAGATGTAGTCAAACTGCAGAGCTGAAACGATTTGTCAGTTAATTGATTAGTTGACAGAATATTAGTTTGCAACTCTTTTGATAATCAGACAATCATTTGATTTACTTTTCAAGCTGAAATTTTAGGATTTGCTTCTTTATTCTATTGTTACATGATTGCTAATTAAATATCTTTGAGTTTGAGTGCTTCTTCATCAGTTTTATTGCTTTGTGTAAATGTGATATTGTATCTTTACTCACTTTTATAGTGTTGTTCTGTAAGTAAATAAGTCAGAAATGTTAAATTGTGGTGCAGTTACAGTGCTTTGTTTGAAGAAAATGTAAAACACAAACTACCAGTTCAAATATTATCATGCATTGTAAAGTAAAAATGTGTTGTTGTATTTAGTCTCAAGTCTTTTCTAAATGGCAGTCCTCATTTTGGTTCTTTGCATTCAGTCTGCATTGCCCAGTTTGGCATCTGCTCACAAATCATATAATACTTTGTGCGTTAAATTGACTTTACCCATAATATTTTCTTTACTTCTCTAATATTTTCTGAGTGTAGATTACATTAAATCAGTTCAAGATTCTTTAGGCCGTTCTCTGGTTGCAGGTTGTGACATATTGTGCCAGCATTAATTCTAATGTTCACTCTAAACAACTGTGGAGACTCGTCTAAACCAAGTTGTATGTTTGGTAGCATCTTACCCAACCAGTTCAGCAGCTGTAGTGTGACCTGTGTGACATCACTGCTGTCATGCATTAATGGACACATTTAGTCTACAGTATGCTGTCACTCCTGTTTTTTTACAGCTCACCAGTCATATTCTGCACATATTGAGGCACCTCACAATTCCTTCAACATGGTTTCTGCAGTGTTTCCAACAGATTGAGAATTTAATGGCGGTGGGTATGACTGATGTGCATGCAGATGCAGTTTAGACGGGGAGAATGAAACCCAGGTTACAATTTACAGATGTCCCCTAAATGCCTCACTTGCAGGATATCGGTAGATGATACCTAGACGCCTGGGCACAGAGAAGCCTCTAGTCTCCACTTCAAGAGATACCTAAGATGAAGCCGAGTGTGTTTATCTATCTGGGCGGGTCCTAATCTACCTGGGCAGGCCGCCCAAGTAGAGCCTATATAAGGGAAATGCTGTGTCTAAAAAGATTATTCATTCGTTCTCTTACGGATTGGCAGATCATAACCTAAACCACAGTCCTTATTTTACCTTTAACCATCAATGACCTAAAATATTTGGGTGGCAGTTTGCTGTGACCATGGAAGAATCCCATAGTGCTGCTTTTAAACCAGCCATAATTGAAGGATCTATTCTTTTAGGTCTGTGCTTTTACTTTTACTTCGGTGTACATCAGTCACGTTGGTTATTAACTTTGTTTAAGCAGCAGATGTGGAGCTACAGGTCATTGATGCAAGAGTCTGTTACTTTGTATGTTTAAAAAAACCCTGAAGTTAATATGTGGCAGTATAACCTGAGTGAGCAAGTCTAACCAAACTAAAAGCTGTGTCTTGGAGGGGGGGGGGGGCTGTAAGACTAATCTGTCACTGTTGCGAGGTCACCTGACCTGCATACTTTCCCTCAGTTTGTTTTGGTCTCTTTCTGCTTGACTATAGTTCTATGAAATGTTGATGGGCACCGAAAGGGCAGGCAGAAGAGCGAGCTTCGGATTTCTGAGGTATGATATAAATATGTTTGTTGTATGTTTAGCTGTGAATAGGTCAAGACCATCAGTGTCTCTACCATCATGGTGAGAGTTTTTCCCATGTGCACAGTGCAGATCTGTCCTTATAGTTGTACCAAAGCATTAGAGGGAAAGACTCAGCTGAAACTGTCAGAAAAACTTATGTTGAAATAAAGTCTTAAGACTGAGATTTGACACATTCCCTTACAGTTTGCAACAGGATTATATATTGCGGCAGTACTTCTCTTCTGTATAACCACGTTTTGGTTTGAAAAGTGATGCAAAGTGCTGTTGTAATAGAACATTGGTAATCAAAATGCAAATACAGGTCAGACACTTTACTGTAGCTGCACACTATCAAACTGGCATAGCTCTGAATTATCTTTTTGTAGATTTAATATCTGTGTCTAACACAACAGGCTGTTAATAAAAGCAAGGCATTTTATTAATTTTAATAAATTTTAAACTTAAATGTTTCTGCAAATTTTCACACAACTCTTGCAAACCTCATTGTATTGAGAAAAAAACTGTATGATCACCACAAATGCAACCTATTTCTGTTTTCCATGACTGTTGCCCTCTGTTGCAGTCGAAAGCAGCAGAACACAATTTATCCGGGCCACAACACATCAGTCACCGGGGCAGTGAAACATGGGATGCTAAAATGGAAAATGGTTGCATAACTGCAGTTATTGTCAGACAGACTCATATACAGTGTTGAATTCTGTTCACACGCAACACGTTTCAACAGTTATTATGCAGATGGTGTTTTAACTTTATGCTGAAATGCCTGGCTACTGTTTTGAACAATACAACATTTCTGAACAAATAATAATAATAATAATAATTGAAGTATGTATTTTAGTTATAAATCTGCCCGTTGCAGTTTGCATCTACATTTGTGCACAGTCTTTATGCCTTTCCAGTGTGCAAAGAGCCTTACCTGCTTGGTGCTGAGTTCGGCTCATGATCAGCACCAGGAAAACACTGATGGATCCTGGAAAATTGTGCTTTGGTAAATTTTTTCATACTTTTGTCCAGATGCTTGTCTACTTTTGAGGGCTGCTGAGATTTCCTCAGACCTCATGGCTTTGTTGTTGCTCTGGGAGAAATAGTGAACTGTAGGGCCATATGTAGACAGGTTTAACCTTTCTAAATCATGTCCAGTAAAATATGTTTGTCTGAACTCCATACAGTTTATAGAAATGTCTTTTTGGTTGCTTTTGGATATGCTCATGCAGTCATGGGCAGCAAACATATAGATACAATATGCTTTTGCAGGTTGTACTTAGCTTATCTATAGACATTTTCAGAAGAGAAGTTTTTTTTAAAACCACCGCTCCATGTAATTGTGCAGTTTAATGCACGATACTTCCTCCTTCCTTCCAATACCGTCACTGTTTGCTCTCCCTGACTGTACGCACATCTCAAAATGGCTTCACTGGGTTCTCGGTCATGATTAGAAGAAACAGGATGTGTCTTCTTGCTGAATTTGCAGCCTCGCAGCAAAGGGTTTAAAGAGATACTGCCTATTCAAATTTGAACACATTTGCAAATTTTGATGGAAATATGCTTTTGCTTTGTCACTTTGTGGTATTATGTGTAAATTTGTTGCAAAAAATAATAATAATAAGAAGTAGCTATGAGAAGTTTATTGCACAGCAAAATGATACAGGACAGATTAAAGTGTGTCAGTTAGATATTGGGCCTGTAGCGGCCACCAGAACAGTTTCCAAAAGATTTTCCCACATTCAGTGTTTTCATGATGTTGGTGGAGAGCGCTGTCTAACACACCCCTCCAAAATATCCTGTAGGTGTCAAAACGACTTGAGATCTGGTCAATGCTTATGACTCACATCATTCTCATACTCAACAAACCATTCATGCCCTGTGTAGAAGCGTCTGCCTTAAGTTTCTTCACTCTTTTATTGTGTTTTTGTCGCTTCTCTGCATGTGGTTAATTGAACAATTAACCAAGCATGTTCTTTGAACAGTCTTTGCAGTGCTGTGGTTGTCGAGATGAATTCATATTTCCTGTTTCTCACAAAATCTGGATTTTGTTGTGCGATATATGTGCATGTTTCTGAGAAACCACTCTCAAATACTTTTATAGGAGTCAATGATACTGAGGTGCAAATTTCTTAAAATCTTGCATTTTTAACTGATTTCTTTTCCAACAGAAATTCTCCTTCAAATTCTCCTTCATATTAAGAGACAAGTTTAATGTGAACACATGAACAAGAGTTGGTGCATTTCAGCAAGTTATAATTATAGGATTTGGAAATAACAACAGAATTGTGAAGTGTCCATCCTTCCAAACATCCTTTGTTCTGCAATCATCCCAACTTAGTGTTTGTCTCATAGCTACAAACCATTGTGGTATTCACCTCTTTACAATAGGCAGAGAAATGTGACCAGCATCATGACTGAATAGCTTGTGCAACATTTGGTTTCTACATGACAGTGCTCGACAACAACTAGAGTCTGGTGTTGCTAAATACAGAGCAGATGAGCTGCTATGTTTCTTTAGTATCGGGGGTTTTCAACAGAACAGGCTGCAGTGTATTTTGGGAGTCTATAGATGTGTGTGTGTGTGTGTGTATGTAAGTGTGTGTGTGTGTGTGAGATTCTCCACGGATCTTATTCCACTAATAGTAACATAGATGAAACTGGTATATGAAAAGTTTTCAACGCTGTGGGTGATTACTAGTCGCAAACTTGTGCAACCCTTTGTACAAAATTCAACTTCCCTTTGAATCTAGGTTTTATTACAGTGGACTAGCGTGTTGTTATTTCATGGCTTTTGTGCTTGTTTGGTGTGTTTGGGAGACACTGTGCTTCCTGTGTCATTTGAGGTCATTTCATCTTTAAGATATTCAAAGGTTTGGCATTACCTAGAAAACTATATAATCCAGCGCTCTTCTTGTTATAGTGCCACAGTAATTCTGTAGAGACATTCATTCTCAAGAGATACAGAAGTTCGGCTAAAGCAAATACACAAATACCTGCAGAGATTAACGGCGACACAATAAGACCATTTGTGAATTATTCACTGTGCAGATCAAAGGAGTTATTATAGATCTTGTGCTTTATCTCTCTCCTTTGAACGCTGCCACTTCCTTACTCATGGTTTTGTGTGGTCATGAAATTGCATGTTTTTGCATCCGGACAATAGTATAAGTGATTCCTGAAGCTTTTTGGCAAGATGCAGCATTCAGAACATGCAGCACATAGAGATTAAATGTGATGCCTCGTCTTCCTTCCCGTGTTGTGAATCCAAGATAAAGCACTTCATGTGGGAGTGAAGGACTCCTGTTCTCTCCTTCAGATTAACATTACCATTTATTGCTCTGAAACTGAATCCATGTAGATCTTTGGCAGCTTGATTAATTTGGAATTATTATCTGATCTCTCAGATGCTTTCTTTTCTTTGTTCTCACACATAGATTCATCGTCCTAATGGAAATATTTTCCCTCCATGTTAAGCACCCTGAGGAGTTTGTGCACTGAAGGATATGTATCTGAAGGGCAAAAATAGCCTCACATTGGGAAAAGCATCTGCATGTCTGTAACTGGCAAGGCCGGCCATCTCTCCTCTCTGGAGGATACAGACAAATAAAATTTGTAACATATTCTCCAGTTGCGTTGAGTATGAGAACTCAACTTGAATGTTGCCTGTGTTGTTTCTCTGAAACAGCAAGGGAGGCGTGTTTGTCATTTTTGCATGACCATGACTCCTCATGACGGAACTGTGGAGTTTGCTTTAGTATAAATATATAGTTTAAATATAGTTATGATCTACAGAGAAAACCTTCAGAGCTTAGACTTAAAGAAACAGTTTGACATTTTGCTAAATGCACTCATTTGCTTTCTCGCTGAGAGTTAGATGAGAAGATTGATATCACTCTCAGATCTTTACAGTAAATATGAAGCTACAGCAAGGAGACCTTTATCTTAGCTTAGCATAAACACTGGAAACATAGGGAAATAGCTATGCTGCTTCTGTCCAGAGGAAACAAACACTTCCAGTAACTCGAAGCTGCCTAATTAACATGTTGTATCTTGTTTAGTCAACCTGTGCAAAAATGTAAAAACAACAATGTTGGTGCAAGACGGGAGAAAGCCTGTCTCAAAGTTAACAGGCTGCTGGCTATAGCTTCACATTTACTAAGAGACAGTATCAATCGTCTCGTTCCTGTAGGTGGCCTTAAAATATGTGGTTTCCACTGCCAAGAAAACACTGAAGGTTTGAATCCAGTATGTCTGCCCAAAGATATGACACCCAGCCCTATGAAAATCTTCCACATGCCACTGACGAGGAAGAAATGTGAGCCACCCATATGTCATATTAACGACGGCAACATTCATGCCACAGGGGCATCACGGCCCTTCTCCTTTCTTGTCCCAGCTTGGTATTCAGTCTGCCCTTTCAGTATGGAATCCTTGGAGATTCGATACTTTGGAAAATTGGCATTAAGGCAAAGAAGTGTGATAACAAGTCCCTGTGGTTTACTTACACTCAGATATTACACTCACTCAGTGCAGAAGCCGGTTGTTTGACCTATGGAGTTGAGTTGCGTAAGTCCTTCGTCAGCTGTCAACACCATTGGAACCTTTTCACTAGCTGTGAACATTTTTCAGCTGTGCCTCACTTTGCAATGTCCCCATGCCACACCATTTTATGGGGTAATGCCTGTTCAGTTACATAACATTGCTCAATAAGAAACCGCACCATGACTTCTCACCCTCTCACTTCTCTCCTCTCACTGTTAAAAACACATTCTGTAGGAGTAGAGTGTAAACGCACAAGTGTGTTTTTGTGCTTTAGAGCTGCGAGAAATATTTTTTTTCACGATCGATCGAAAAGTTTCATATTTGAATTGCAAGTCAGAAACGGAAACTTTTGGTTAACAAAAACCAGCAGGTCCTCACAATTTGTGCTTGAAAAATAACCAACGAGATTAATCACTTATCAAAATACTTGCTGTTTAAGTTTCAGTGCATGTATATGTACATACACTTGGTGAATGTAGCTATTGTAAGTGTATTGAGAACTGCTTCACAGGGAGTTACTTCACATTAGGGCTGAACAACATGCAAAAAAAAAAAAAATCATATCGCGATTTATTTTGGCAGATATTGCGACAGTGAAATGAGTCACGATTTCAGTTGGAATTGTCTTTTTTTGCATTTCACTTTCTCTGAAAAAAACATAGAAATGATGATGATGGGATTTTTGTTCGGTCTTGCACCAAACAAGCATGTTCCTTTACATCTGAAGAATATGTATTTGTAGGCCGGGTGCATCTCTGTGGCACCACAATGCTTCATTTATTTATTTTTATGTTAGGACACATTAAACCTTTTATCAAAAATAACTACAGCTCTTGTGATTTGGATATTGCTCTTGGCCATATTGCGATTTCAATAATATTTTTAATAATTGTTCAGCTGTACTTCACATCATGTGACTCAAGTTCTGGTAGAGATGGGAGACAGTTACCAGTGTAGAAAACAACCAAATTTGTATTTAATTTACACCCAAAAATGTGTCATTGAGACATAAATGTTAATGAGCTACGCGAATGTACCTCAGTGTCAACAAGCGTCATGGATGGCATCTGTATTTGCGTAACCCCACAACCTTTGGGGTGTAGGGTTCCTGAGGTGTCGTTAATCAGACCTGAGAGATAGTTCACTTTAGTTGCGTCTTCCCGCTACCATTACAGAGAGGGTCTTGTGTCTGCAGCCACGAGCGTCTGCTGTGTAGG
This sequence comes from Seriola lalandi dorsalis, assembly GCF_002814215.2. NCBI lineage: Eukaryota > Metazoa > Chordata > Actinopteri > Carangiformes > Carangidae > Seriola > Seriola lalandi. The sequence goes on along the minus strand of NW_019525097.1, from coordinate 5,360,523 downwards.
AACAGAACATCACTGTACAGTGTGTCACCGCGTTTCTGGACGGCTGCCAAACACTGTTTATAGCTTAGCTGGGGTCAAGTTTGACAGCTCTAATAACCCTGAACGCACTCACCGTCTAATCCATAAAAGGCTTTACAATCAAAGCCGAGAATGACTGGGCTGCCTCTGTGTGGAAAAATACACTGGTGTATTGTGTCTGTCTGCTTGTCGGTCTTGGATATGTAATATTATGCAAAAAAATATCAAGAGGTTGTTTTGTTGTCATGTTTTTAGACCTGCTCAACCAGAATTAGCCGGGGACACAAAAAATCGCTCATGACACATGCAAAATTAAAATGCACTCCCTTAGATTTCACACTATTATTCTGCACAAGCAAGTCACACCACCTCGGGGTTGCAGTTGTCAACCCTGCTTGTCTCATCTGTAATCTCTTTCCACAGAGCATTACATTCTTTGCGTTCTATATATAAGCGTTGATAATCAGTGTATTTTCTCCTTTTGTGTGATTTCAGATGCCCCCTCCACGGAGCAGCAGGAACTGTTCACCCAGAAACTCCAGCAGTGCTGCATGCTCTTCGACTTCTTCGACTCGGTGATCGATCTAAAGAGCAAGGAGATAAAGAGGGCGACGCTCAACGAGCTTGTGGACTATGTTTCCACCAACCGAGGGGTGCTGGTGGAGTCCACATACCCAGAGATCACTAACATGGTGAGGACACAAGCACGGAGTGCTTAAAAATTTCGGTGGCCGCTTGAGATTTAGAAAATAAACTCTACATTCAGAGCCCAGAGTGACCACAGCAGCAGTTAATTGTTAAGTCATGTGCTATTATTAAATAGCAGAGAGATCTCCCCTGTGTGTCACTGTAACATCCTGTGCACTTGTGCAGGATTAAAAAATGGAGGCTGATCGTTTGTCTAGACAGGGTGTGTCACGTCGGCAGCACATGAGGAACATATTACCATCTTTATTCAAAACTATCTACCATAGCTTTTTCAATGTAAGCATAAAATCCACAGCGCAAACATAGGAACAGCCCAGTGTTATCGGCGGTGTAATTTTAAGTTCTCTGTCTACCTGTCTCTTTCTTTCCTCCTCTGACTTTGACCCACTGCCCATTGAACACGTTGATACATGGTTTCATGAAATTGGATTTAGATTTGTCATTGTCTCCAACATTGCGCTGTCAAACTGAATATCTGTCTCTCACGCTTTTGATTATTCTTTTTTCTCTACAAAACATGTTGAAAGCTTGTACGATGAAACCCACTCATTTTTCTAATCATAGTCACAATACAGGGAAAATACCGTTGACCTTATGGATGCCTGTCAGAGGTTTGAAGACCACTGCACCATGTGTCTTCAGCTCATCACCAAACCCTTTCTCGGTGTAACATTAATCCACTGATTTTAAGATTGAAACCAACTTCGAACCTCATTTAAAACCTAGATAGCCTACACTAAGCTAATGCTAATATCTGCCACACGAGACTTGCTGTGGCTTTTTCACAACAAAGCCCATACACTTTCTCTGTGCTGGTTTGCTCTCTTGTCTCAGTGCTTTTTCCAAACCTCCAAGAAGCGGCACTTTTCTGTGGGGCTGTTTTAGTGTTGCAGGTCACATCACAACTTCCCTAGAGATTTTTTTTCCCCCTTACACATCTACTAGAAAACATTCCTGCACACTCTCTTACCGCTAGTATATTCATTTATTTACAAAGTTTCAGTCTTCACAACCTTCAGCATCAAAGTTTGTGCTTTGCTCTGATGTACCTACAGCACATTGAAGTGTTCCGAGATGTTTTAAGGAGTTTTTAAGGACATCCATTAGAAAAGAAACAACTTTAAAACACTTGTTACTTGAGTGTCAGACAAACATTAAAAGTCCCTTTAGAGCCAAAAAGAACCATTAGATCCAATATATATTCAAACGCCAGGAGTCTTCTCACATAATGTTTGTGGCGGTTATTATTTCCATGTTATTATTTCCTTGTTCCATGTTGCTGCAAATTTTGCAAGTGATAGACACCTGTGTTAATTGTGGCTGCATCCTTGTCTGGTGTGAGAGTTATTTAAACTCTGTCATCGTCTATTTGAGTCTGGAAACGCGTTGCGCACTCAGCACACATGGGAAGTGACAAACTGTAACTTGAAGAGTCCCATGTAGGGATGAGACGTCACTACATAAATGATGTTAAGTCATATCTTATTAACATATTATCTGGATGTACTGTACATCCATGAGCACATTCACCAGAAAGGTCAGAGTGCAAAGGCTTCCATTGACTAACACTTTGGCTGCTGCAGGAATCTTAAACACATGATAGTCTGTTTAACAACCAACCCAAGCTCCTGCAGGGCGTCACTGACCAACATGGTATATAGATTTGTGTTTGTGTAGCAGATGCCCTGAGCAGCCTAGTTTCTTCCTACAGTGTAATAATGACTCATGTGCAACGTTTAGAGCACAGCAGTCAGTAATGTTGTCAGTGCTGCGTCGATTCACTCCACACTGCAGATTAACATGATGGAGACAAATGAGCACATCCACAGCTGAGTCAAGGAGTCTTTAGATTACTAATGGACTGTAGGCAGTAATCCATGTCAGACCTTGCAACTATTGATTTAGGATTGACAGGGTATTTGCAGGTCTTTAAAAGTCTTAAAAAGCATCGAATTTTAAGGCTTCCCTCAATAAAAGGCCATATGAGTGTAAAAAGAAAAAAGGTATGCAATTGCATTTTAATACAGACAGACAAATGTAGTGCTATTATTTGTTAACGTCCCTCAATAACAACCAGCTGTCACATTCAGCAAACTGCACTTTTATGCAGCTGTTGTGGGCTAAATGATATTTCCTGGGTTCGTTTGTCTCAAAACTACACGTTGTATGCTGTGTGAAGTGCAGATGTGTAATTAACTCAGCGACTCACAAACAGGCCATTTCCAGTAAGATGAAAGCCATAAACAGTGACAGTGCTTCAGTTGTAATGAATAACGCCAAAACAGCTGGCAGTGTAAGCGAGCTTCAGGGAGGCAATGGAAAAATAGAATACAAGGGTAAATAAGAAGTTGATGGCAAACAGTGTCAACAAACCTGCATTTTATTTCAGTGATTAAACTGATGCAACATCGGTGTTGAAGACACAGTGTGTGTTATCAATATACTGTACCTTGTTATTGTGCCAGTTCCACCCTTAAAGCAACTGAACACACACAACAAGGACATGAAGTAATTTAGATTTGGCTCAGAGAGTAGTTGCTGCTCATGACACCAGAATGTAAATAAATACCAGAAATCCACCTTATCTTTGTCAAGAGAGAGAGAAAAAAAACATAGCAATCAAAAGCAGCACATACACTCAACAGAAGAAGAAAATAAAGGCAATTTTTCAAGCTGTGTCTTATTTTATGTTCTTAATGTTCTCAATGGCATTTATATTCTTAATGCCACCATTTCAAAAGTCTGCAGAGTAGCAGAGCGGATTTTTCCTAAGTATAAACATTGGACCTTGTGGTAAATACAGGACGGATAAATGGGATTTTGTGCTCTGTCTGCAACATGGCATGGTAAACTTTCTAATGTGCCAACACAGGCAGCAAACATAGCAGTAAATCCTTTGATGTCAGCACTCCAAAGTCATAAAAATAAAATCACACTAATGCAATCACATTAACCAGAAGCAAGAGACGTCTGCTGTAGTTATTTTTTGGTTAATTTTGAACTCATGACTGCAAATTAATTTCCACGTGTGTGTTCCATTGAGTAAAATATCGGAAGCATTTGAAATTCTGCTTTTACACTTTCTCATTCATGACGTGGCAGTCTGAGCAATCCAAGACACAAAAATGAAATCAGCAGGACCATCCAAAACTGAAATGTAGTGACGATTGTTTCATCACAGCCAATAAAAGATATTATCTAATCACTTTTTGGTTTAGATTAGTTTGATATTTCTTTGAAGAATTACCAGGAAAAGTCAAGAAAGTAAATCTACTGTCATTGAACACATGGATAATGAGCGACTTAACATGTTGTAGCTTCATCATAATCATCTTCAGGGACCTCTCGGGCTACCGCACCAGCAGGTCAGCAGGTCTGTTACCTTGAGTAGTGTAGATGACTGACTCCGGCTGGTCCATTGTCAGCGGTCTTTCTTCATAATCTCATTTATCTATGCAGCGTATATTAGATGGACGCGGTTTGAGCTGATGAGGCAGCCCAGTGCAGAGCCAAGAGTGTGTACTTACAGACAGGCTCCTGAATGAGGTTAGACAAATAGCAGCTGCACTTTCAGAAAGCTCGACTGATAATAGCTCTCCCAGATACTCCATGCTTGGCATCACATGATAATGAAGAGGTGAGTGTTTAAAGTGCAGCCCATTATTCTGGTGCAGTGAGGGCCGTTTTGATCACAGGTTGTTTGGAGTACAAACAGCCAGGTTTCTCATCTGTGTAAAAGGACGTGTTGCTGACTCTATAATTGGTGCCACTAGTATATTATAGAAAATCACTTCTTTAAAATGATTTTTTTTCCCCCTGATTTCTTCCTTTTCTGTGTCGGGGATAAGAGTAAGAAGACAGCAGGGTTAGCTAAAAAAAGATCATCAGTGAGCTATAATTCCCCTTTTATTCGCTTTAATTCCCATCCTTTTTTATCCTCGGTAGTGCTACACTCCAAGCTTGTATTTTCTCTCCATCTCTCCCCCTTCCCCTCCTCCCCCTTTTTCTGTCTCATCCTGTGCGTTGCTAGGTGTTGGTTGCTACTACCGTCACCCTCATACTGACCCCACACAGAGCTACAGCCTCCCCTGCCATCAGCGTGCCCACACCAGTTTCCCTTCCAGCGCTGTCACTTAGGAACAGCCCCCTTTTTTTTTTCTTCTTTCCTTTTTTGAATCCTCCTCCATCACCATCACACACACAAATCACTGTTTACTTTTTGCCACACATGAAAATTTCTCACACGCCTCCCATGTTTGTCATCCTCCCACAATATTTTCTCATGTTTTGTCCAACTGAAGTTATTTTTCAATATTGGGAAGTGACTGGGGGAATTAAAGGTGCTCATGTTGTGACGTATATAACGTATATAACCTATCATATGTAGACAGTGTAAATCAGAGGCTGTAGATCAAAGAATAGACAGATATATAAAGTCAATGGTTGCCCCTCACTAGCAATACCAGGCCATATGTGTTTCAGACCATCCCCCTGTGTGTGTCCCTCTGACATCAACCCCATCATTATATCATTTATTATTCATATTTGGTACAAACGTTCACCTGGACACAAGGACCAACTGATTAGATTTTGGTGGTCAAAGGTCAAGGTCACTGTGCCATAGCTCAAGAGTTCACTCAGCAATGATGACAAACTTTATTATTATTATTTATTATTATTTTACGATTCTGGATAAAGTAGTCTTGAGTGGCGGAGGCATACGACCGCGAAGCAGTAATTCTAGTCTTCACTTTGTGAGTATTTGAACGCCTCAAGCTAAATGGGCGCCACAGTGAGCCGCAGTGTCCCACCTGGCAACCTACCCTGTGATGTGAGTCATCTGATTCCAGCTCAGCCACTGACGTGCCTCATACCAGGCAAAACACACAGCACAGTGACACACCACAGAGAGCTCATAGAGGTTTATTCATCTGCCTCATTATCAGCATCTGCATACGTCTGCATAGTCTGCAGATGATGAAGTAAAGCCATTACTGCTGTCTGGGAGGCTGATATCGTATTACATTTGGTAAAAACACATTTTAGTGTAAACACATGTTATAGTTCCATCACAAGAGACAAGCCCCATAGTCTGCTCAACGTGCCTATGCCCTGTGTTTTAAACAGTGAAGGGGACTGCATTTGTGAGGGTGTTACCGGTCAGACATTGAAATACAGTGCAGGAGTTGCATCATCTGAGTTACAGACTAATAAATGTAAAGACTTGTCAGACGCCAAAACACTGCACAGCGGCTTATAATGGATTTTACAACTGTTTTTCACTGCAGCGATTTCTGTATCTTTCCTCACAACGTTAGCAAGGTAAACAGAAGAAACATGTTTTTCACATTACAAAGATTTCCACCACATACAGTATGTGTGATTGTAGTGCCTTGCCCAACTTTCTTGCCAGACGAACATGCGTCGGCACCACCACTGCTGCCGCGACAGGCCGGCTGGATTGGTTTTCATGTTTGGCGTGATGACGTTTAACGTCCACGAAAACCTCTGTAGCGTCATTGAGCCGCTTGTTAGCAACCGGTCTTTGTTAAGAGACATAAAAGCTTAAAGAAATCACGACTGGGGTATTTACTGACATATTTAATGTTGTATAATAAAACATGAAACTGTCTTGAGCTTTTGTTAACCACAGACCTTATGTCAGCCATATAACCAAAAACCCATTCAAAAGCCCATAGACGAGGGGACGTGCTAAAATGCTAACTGATTTCCACGTTTTAGGACTCATCCCAAGTAACGAAGTGTCCTTCCGGTGACGTGTGATAGGCCTAGTTACTCTGAATATAACTATTGACTTTTACATGTATTTGTGGGTGTGTGGGGAATGATTATATGTGCAATTTTATTTTATTTATTGTCACAAAGTGCTCCTAAATGCAACCAGCCAGAACAAGTGAATTACTCTGTGAATAATAAATCATGCAAGCAGTCGCCAGGTTCTGTTACTGTTTGGCTAATGTATGCTCGATGTAAGCGATTTTGAACATTGTATAAATGTTGTTTCCAGATGGTATTTTCATCAGCTCAGAAAACAGCTGCACTACAGTTTCAGACTTCTCTAAAATAACAGGAAGGCCACAAGCAGGCAAATAACAGCTCACTACAACAGTGGTGAGCTGAAGGGCATCTCTGAATGCACAGCTCATTCAACCTTGAAGGGGATGGACCGCAGCAGCACAAGAACAAGCCTGGTACCATTCCTTTCCACTAATAACAAGATCAAAATAATTGTCATGTGAAAATCGAGACTCCAGCTCCCTTCAAAATACTTTTTGTCATGTCACTTTTTTTTTTTAAGCCATGGGGGACGAAATCGACATTCCCCTCCAGTGAAAAAATGTATTCAAAGGTGGGGGTTCAGCCAAACCGAGTTAAACAAATTTAGTGACGACCCTCCATCATTTTAACTGAAAAAATATTAATTAGGGAAATTTAAAGGGATATATCCAGAAATTTTACATCAGTTTCTTGAACAATTTATCCCACTGCGGAGCAAAACAGGGACTGAGGAGCTGTTTGACGGCTGTGCCGAACGTAGTGGCCACGAAGCGAATAACGCATCATATTGTATTAAGAAATTCTTCGTTTCAGGGCTTTAACACCATGAGCGCAAGTTCGACATAGCAGAGGCAAATTTAAACAAGTTACAAAAACTCCCAGATATGATGGCCTCCATAACACACTGTATGTCCAGAGGGATTCAGGAATTGACAGGAAGCCCAAATTATGATGACTAACTGAGGAAAGGTGGACAAGTTCGGGATCCCTCCTAAGGGTTTACAGAAAAAATACATGATAAATAATAAATGATACACAAAATCAAATTTATTCTTCAGACTTTTTTCTAATCTTTTTCTTTTTTTTTTTCAAATTGTCTTTTAACTACTGAATAAGTTTAACTCTGCAGGCCTCCAAATATAATCTGAGAAGGAATAAACTTGCTGCCTGTGATGAGGGGTCGCAAGAAGACATAGTTTTGTTTTAAGAAGTCAGAAGGTCAGAAACAACTGCTGTAACTCTTCTCTCTGATCCTTCTGGGACCTTCTGAATTTAAAATTTCCAGCATGGTAGAAAATATCAGAGTGGATACCACGATAATTTACATAACGAGTCAGCCTGTAGTATCCTTGTTTGCTGCTTTTGTATGGATATCTGCTGGTATAACCCATGAATCCATCTAGAGTCGAGAGTTGTTCACAGATCTTGGGCGAGCGTTTAAAATTTAAAATTCCTTTGCCGCCTTCCTCTCCCATTAGTGTTATTTAGATTTTTACAGCTGCCAATAGGTAATTTGATGTTGTCTTTATCACGTCAGCATGAGTGTGCACCCAATCACGTAATGCCAGCTTTTCGAGCTCGCCACTGCTGCGTCTGTGTGTGTGTCACTCTCAAATTTACCATGGCTAAAAATAACAAGGTGGGACGGAGGTGGCGGTGACCTGTCTACAATGATTGTCTTTGGTGCGGAATTTTAATAGGGGGTTACAGCAGATGCAGAATCTGTAATGGTTTTATTTAGCTCCTTTCTGTTTTGGTGACCATATTAAACATCCTCAGTTAAATTTAGATATGATCAGACGATGTCCAGACTAAGTTGCCCTCCGCTCCCAATTATCAAGTGTGTTTGTATTATTCTTCCCCTGAGTTAAACCAGAAGTTTTTTTTTGAAGAATTCAGAGCAGTGAATTCATTTTGTGTCCAGGTTGTGTAGAGGCGAGTTGCAGTTTACACTTCGCATCAATTTGTCTCTCACTCAAATACATCTTGACCCGCTGTGCCTACATTTATTTCACCTATGGGAAACTGTAACAGCTGCTTACCACCAAACATCTGGTCATGCAGCTCAAAATGGGGATTACAGCATCTTTTTGTTTTTTTGCCTCAGGTACAAGTTGTTTGGCTTTTCGGCTAATAAACTGTAACCAAATTAATGAAGAGGTTTCAGTACTACTCATTCACACTACACCTCAATATAGTATGTGGTAAAAAAAACAAAAAAAAAAACAATTGCAAGGCAGGGTGTGTGACTAACGATGTTGGCAGCCAAGCAGAGACGTAGTTTTGGAACAATGCTACAAGCAACTTTTTTTAATTAGAGGAGGGTGTGGGGACCTGGAAACCAAATCAGATTTGACAAAACAGCATCTGGTCGGGGGAAAAAAAAGTCAGCAATAAAACTTGATCAGCTTTCTACCTATCATCGTGTTTCTGTGTGTTGACGTAAAGGATCACTTGTTGATCATCTGTGATTAACTGTCGGTATCTGTTTTCCCGACTGTAGGTCTCCTGGGATGTTAACCCTTTCTCTCTGTTTGTATAATAAATCTGACTCTTTCCTTCCTTTTCAAGATCTGCACCAACATTTTCCGGACTCTTCCACCAAGTGAAAACCCTGATTTTGACCCAGAGGAGGATGAACCCACTCTAGAGGCTTCATGGCCTCACATGCATGTAAGAATATGATCCTTAAACAAGTCTGTGCTCTTTAACATTTACATTACATCATTATGCGTCAGAGTATCTCTATTTATTTTTTTTAATTTTCCTTTTATTTTCCAGCTGGTCTACGAGTTTCTCCTGCGTTTCCTAGAAAACCCAGACTTCCAGCCCAGCATCGCAAAGCGCTACATAGATCAGAAATTTGTTCTGCAGGTGAGTGAAAACACTTTGACTTTGATGATAATGAATGTGTCAAACTGTCAGCAGGTTTCCAAACACAACATGCATCATTGCAACACATTCTATTTATACATTTTTATTGGGTTTTCAAGCATTATCAAAACCACATGATCAGGTTTACCACCCATCACGTCCCCTGGAGAACTGGCCAACACACAAACATACACTCACGAACAGGAATCAAAAAATCTTGCAGCTGTTCCAGAGTTTCACAACGGAAGCCAAGGTGAGAAAACAGCTGTCGGGGATATTTTCTATATTAAGATAATTGTACAGATTTCTGTCTCTTCTTGAAGGCATTTCATTCTGTTACGCTCTGTTGCAACGATCGAGGAAGTTGGGATCTGAACACCCACCTGCTGAATAAGTTGCACTGGCAGCATAAGAGAAAGTTGTCAGTTAGAGTCTTTAAACTAGATTTCTGGTAATAACGACATTTTCTTATTACACCACATTAGGATTACAGCAGTCGCCGATTGAATAAAAGCACATGCATCAATACATGTTTCCTTGTTAGCAAGAAGAGAAACGTAATGCTACAACAGTGGCAGTGAAACCGAAGCCATTTTTCCTTTTGCCATTTTGAGGAGACAGTAGGACACTGCTTTTTATCCTCCTAAAATGAACAATGAATAAATAATGATAAATGATCCACAGCCAATGCTGATCATTTTTGGCATGCATTGCAGATGGCATATATTACATCTGTCTCACACACTTTGTAAAAGTTCCACACGACCGACATGATGTTTTGTTTCTGCGGCATGTCGTGCGCCAGCGCAGTGAACAAGGTGTGAGGAATAACTGCACTACACAGCACACAGTGCTTCTCTCATCTTCAAATGCCTTGTATCGTCCAACAAGCAGTTCAAAACCCAAAGATGTTTTGTTTTACTATAATAGAAAGGTAAGAAACTATTCACATTAAAAGTCATTTAATTGTTGACAGCTCTTTTTGGCTGTTACGGGTGGCTGGTCAAATGTTTTTAGAATTTCTGAATGTATTAAATGCATTGTGATGTGTTTTGGGAGTTCACCATCCTACGTTATGCTTTGTTGGATGAGTCAAACCATTAATCCGCTGCAGCTCGTCTACATCTGTCCTGGCTCAGTACCCACCTACCTCAGGAATGCTTCGCTTCGTGTGTGAAGCTGCAGGGAGAAGCAGCAGCTAACAGGGACCACAGAGTCTGGAATGTTGGCTGGGCCACATCCAAGGTGCCTGGACCGACTTTCCATGATGTTAGTGTGTCGTGGGGAAGCTTTAAATAGCCGCCCGTTGTTTACTCTTCAGGGGGAGAGAGGCGAACTGTGGTTGGAGCAACGGGAACAAGGTGGAGGTTTGGGTGGCAGTTAAGGAAGGGAAAGAAGCCCTGTGGTTAAGTTAACTTAAGTCACCGTAATACACACAGCATAGACATGAGATGCACACACCACAGAGGTTAAAGCACTGAGGGGAGCAAGGACAAACATCCTAAGAGGAGCTAGAGGTTGTGACGTTTTTTTCAAGGACGTTTTTACAAGCCCCTCCTTCTGTGCATCTGTTGTCATACTTTTTTTGATTCTTATTGGCTCTTTGCACCTCAGCAACCTACTTCCCAAAGGCAAACCCTGTGGAGACCTTACTCATTACGAGGTGTTTGATATTTGCACTGTACACGTACAGTATGCGTCTCTGTTATTGTGTCATTGTCTTGCAGGCCCACTCTTTAATAATGGATGTTTTGATGTCAACTTTGATCTAATCATCTGAAGCTGTGAAGCTGTGAACCTGTTCTCAGTGTCTACTACAAGCACATTCTGTTAATTCTAGCTGGGAGATGCTGTGAATCGATAAGTAAGCTACATGTAGCTGTTAGCATGTGGAAGGGATCACAAGGAAGCAGTGACTGAAGAAGCAAGAAGCAATATAAACGGTATATGTTGGGTAACATCCCTTTAGAGTGACTCGCAGTGCAGCTCCTCAGGACCAAGCTCATTACCGGTTTTCTGCCATACTCACTAGTTACTGGCATATTTTTGGGCCTTGAATATGTAGCTTTTAAAACTAGCACTGCTCTGGTGCTGGTGATCCTGCTGCAGAAAACAGCCCTCAACATGGGAAAACAACCATATGTGGAGCTAAGAGCTGAACATGTGGTCAGACACGTGGTCGGGGAGTATTTTAGGCTGATTTTTTTTTGTTTTGTTTTTTTTCTTGTCAGGGAGCGCTGGTAAAGTGCTGTGGAGTGTATCTGTATCTGTGTGTCGACATGAGGGATCTGTTCCTTCTCAGTTTATAGTTTATTTTAAAATATTTGATGCATTTAAATCCATAACTGATTCAGCACAGTGCAAGAAGAGTTTCATTAGTCTCTGTGTAATGGACATTATTTGACAGAGTTGAAATGGTCAGATTCCGGTCGGTGTATATTAGGTCACTTTGTCACCTGCACGTATCTCTGTCCGGTCGAGTCAGTACTGTACTGTGTGAGCCAGGACACGTGTGTATGAGCCAAGTGTGAGCAGGGTGTAAGTATCTGACATCCTTGTACTGATTCTCACATCCAACCACCAAAGACGTGTAATCACAAAATCAAATCATTTTATGGTCAGTTTCCCAATGTATTTAGGTCTCAGCACAGTTTTAGCATCAGGCTTCGTGCAGCGCAGATGAACCTCAGGCTTTAGTGTGACATTGTCCAGTCAGTGTCAGTGTGAGCCTGAGGTTTTATACGTAAATAGAAAACTGCTTCACTTGAAAGTCATTACAGCCAGGACTATATTCATGTCCTGCACATGTGCCTTTCTTGTTGTTGTCACGTGGTCACACTTGTTGCCCTGTTTGTATCTCAATCAAATTTGGTGCACATAGGCTTTTAATCAAGGTATTACTGAATTAATTTCAGTAATGACCTCATTGTTCTCATAGTGGATAATCCTTTTATCATGAGCATGCAATTAAGGGATTGACTTGATTGCATATGATTTCCAGGAGTAGGTTTATTTAACCATGAAGGAGGATTGTTTTCTTTTTCATTTTTTCCCTCAATATGTCTGTGGACCCTTTGTAAGTAAGTTGCATTTATATTTAGATACAGATGGATATGTAGCCTGGTAAAAGGTAAAAGTCGCACCATGACCACTGGCTTATTCAGGGACATGTGCATGTCGGGCTCCGGAGAAAACTCAAATCCTAGCGTGACTTGTTGTGATTGAATATTGACGTTTCCTCAGGCACAAGCAGCATCTCTGAATTATACTCTGTCAGCTTTGTGTTTATATCCCATTTTGTGCTCATTGATTAACTCCTGAACGGTCAAAACTCATCTCTGCTCTCAGTTCTATAAGGATGCAAAATTCACCAAATTTACCAAAACATTTAAGTGTAAGAATATTTTGACAAACACTTTCCAGTTTTCTTCCCTTCTTCTACATTTCACTTTCATGAGTCAATAAGTTTATTGTCTTACTTTCAATATTGATTAATCTGCAGATTCATTTCTTGATTCATTTATAAATAATTTAGTCTATAAAATGTCAGAAAATGTAAAAAAGAAAATTTCACATTTTACAGCTGTTGTCTGCTCCATCTTTCTGTTGTTTTTACTATGAGACTTTGAGCTCATTGTTTACCTGTCCAGCCAACAACTTCACCGCCTGGGTTCACACTCTCACTGCTCTCGTGGTGTCATATCTCTGGACACAGCAGGAACCTGCGGCTCTAAAATGATCTTAAGAACCCAGTGTGCGCCGCTTGCTCGGCACCAAATGACCGATAGATGCAGTTAGAGACTCGCTGGTGGAGCCTTTTTAAAGCTGAAGAAGACGGGAGGCGGTGAAGAGCAAAAAAGAGTGAACACTGGATTTAACATTCATTAGGTGCATACAAACACAACTCCAAATGAACGATAATGTTTCTCTATACGCTGGATGTGTAAATAAGCAATTGTTTGTTAACTATGTTCACAACTTAAGGTAGCTGCCCCCAAGTGGCCAGAAATATCAGTCATTGCAGTTTAAGATTAGTAGAAAAGGCCTCCTTAGTGTGGTCCTTGTGGTCTTGTCCTCTTCACTGTTTGCGTAAATGGAGCCGGGGATCCAAACACCAACCTTCTAATTAGTGGACGACCCTCTCTACCTCCTGAGCCACAGCCGCCCAGAGAAAATCAATATCACAATATGTAATCCCATTGCCCGGCTGTGATTCAGTATTCAGGGTTTCACGCAGATTTTTATAATGAAGGACCCCCCTGCGGCCTGAATTAAAGAGGCCTGCACTAACTAAAAGAAATTATTACATTTTTATGAAATATGAAGCATTGAATAAATCCTCTAGAAACTACGTTGATAATGAAATGAGGCGTGTCAGAATCTGACTTCAGCTCAGCAGGTGATTGATTAATTGATCACGGCGTACGCTGGCTTTGCATTAATTAATCATAGCAGGATGTCACGTTAAGTCCCTCTAAGTTTTAACAAGTTGGGAAAAGTAGAAGCAAACAGACCAGAGCAGCTCAGCCCACCACTGGGCAAACCCTCAATATGTTACTGTAGTTACTAAAGTATTTCATAGGAAATGGTTAAAGATGAAACTGTACATGTCTAACCCATCAAGTCAAATGTTTCAGCGGTGAACAATAACATTGAACCGTGAGGTTTGTTATATGCGAATCTAATCCTCATCGAGCACTCGTCGTTCCCAGGTCATCAAAAATACCACAAGTTCTTACTTTAACGTGTCAGGAAGTAGATGTGTAAACAAAGGATTTGTCCCTGCCCCCATTCCTCATGAGTCCCCTGGCACAAATATGGCATCTTGCAGTTGTTTCGTTGACTTTTTGTTGTTGACAATGTTTAAGGAGGTCGGCCATTTTTGTTGTTGACGACAAACTGATCACATGTTTGAGTATGTCATCTTTTTTCATGTCTGTGGTGTCAGAGTGAGATGCAAAAGAGAACCCATCCTTATTCTTGGTTCATTTAGCTATACAGTAAAGACACATGATAAAGTATTGGATCCTATTTGATTTTATTCACTTTTTAAATTTCTTTCAAATGAATCAGGACTGAGAGAGTTTGTGTTTGTCTTTTCCTCTGTCCTCTCAGCTCTTGGAGCTGTTTGATAGTGAGGACCCCAGGGAGAGGGACTTCCTGAAAACCATCCTGCATCGCATTTATGGAAAATTCCTGGGGTTGCGAGCCTTCATCAGGAAGCAGATCAACAATATTTTCTTGAGGTGAGTAAAATTTTGAATCGATTCTGAAAAAGTTCAGCAGAAAAGTTTTTCTTTCTTTTCCCACATATTTCTTTTCCTTTCCTGAACAAGAGGAATAGCACTTTATTTTCTGGCACATATGTTCAAAAACAGAAATAAATAACCTTCATACTGTGGAGTCAGACACTCGGGAGGTTTCAGTCCTCCTTTTCCTTCAGTCATTACCACCACTCAAACATCTGAAACGTACAACCTTAAATACACACATCATGTTGTCCTAATATTTTCTTGTGTGTAAATATTGTTTACATTTTTAGGCCTGCTCTGCTGTTGGTCTAGTTTGCCTGATCTTCATAGAACTTCAGATGCTGGAAACAAACAGGAGACCTCATGGTTCCTACTTTTGTTCCTGTGTTTAGTTCCTTTGGTTCCACAGTTCCTAGAACTATTTGGTTTTCGACCTGTGCAAAAATAATGGCCCCTCGTCCCCCAGTTGTGATTTTAAAAGAAAGTTCTCAATCTCTTTCTGATCTGTTTCACTGAAACATACAGTGAATGCAGCAGAAAAATATCTCCCATCAACTCTATTAAGGTTTGGTTTGGAGTTTCTGGTCCTGGTTTTCAGTTTACTCCATTTTGCATTGAGCCATCTGAGGAATCATCACATTCATCATCACATTACGAGGCTCAGACAGATTCAGGGAGCAGAAATATAAGTGCAGATGGAGGCAGCGTGCTGAATCTTTACGGCTCCTGTTGCTGCGTGACAATGAGCTTTAGATGATTGAAACAGGGGACACTTGATGTCGTTTCCAACAGGCAAGGTGGCAAAACGGGTGCACCCACTTTGACCATCTGCCACCGAGAATAAAAATAGTGCCACAGTTGTCAGGCTCTGTCTGTACATACCATGGGTGCACAGCCACATGGAAATGGGTTACCAAACAGAGGAGATGAATGACGTATGGCTCATTAAGTTAAATAAGATCAGCAACAGTCAGTCTTTTTGTCTGAGTATGTTTACATTTTCCGAGTCGCCTAACCATTTGTCACCTGTGTCAATGAGACGTCTTATCAGTTAGAGAATTTACAGATTTTAATCCTTTGGTCTCGAGTGATCCCAGTTTCCTAGAGGCTCGACTTTTTTGGCAGCTCAAATGCAGACAGACTGTCACTTTTTTTTTTCTTGTAGGAACAAGTAAAACTTTTGTGGTCTGCATGTGTAAGAGTGTTGGGACACCAGTGAAATCTCATATATAAAACGCAACTCACAAATCAGGGTGATGATATTTATATCTAAAAAAAAAAAACAAAAAGAAAAAAAAGAAAACAGTATTGGGAGCAGCCTGGATCAATTGTTCTGATCATTGTGCTCTGTTTTTAGGGCTGTTATGTCGCAATGTGTTTCATAATTTCTGTCGTCAATGTGTTTGTTGCTGTTGCAGGTTCATCTATGAAACGGAGCATTTCAACGGAGTGGCTGAGCTGCTGGAAATCCTGGGAAGGTGAGTATTGACGTATGGTGACATAAAGTTGGTCATCATGTAGACCAGAGCCATATTGATTGATCATCAATAAATTGTTTCAGTTTTTCAAGCCAAAATGCCAAGTCATTTCTCTAGCTTCAGCTTCTTCAGTGTGAGGATTGAATGTTTTCCTTTGTCATTTATAAACTGTAAACTGAATATCATTGAGTTTTGGACGGTTGGATGGATATTCTGAATGTAATTCCTTGGGCGCTGGGAAATTATAAAAAGCGTTTTTTTATAGACTGTACAATTAATTGATTAATTAAGAAAATAACCATCAAATAAACGTATAATAATAGTCATCAGTTGCAGCCCTAATGTAACATAACATCACAACATTACCCTTTTGCTTTTACTGCTGACCAGTCTTGATTATTTTTTCCGTGTGAATAAAATGTCAAGCGTATCTTTTGAGGCTAAACATGTTGGGTTGTAAAATATTGAGTGCATTTATCCACAAAGAGGTAATATTACTTGTTTTGACTTCTTCCAGTGGCATTTGGCAACATTGCCATTTTGTTTTATTTTAATCACACATTCTCCAAAAAGTTTTTTCTCAATTTTTAAGTTAGATTTGAGATAAATTAGTTAAAGATTTAATCACCGGTATCGTAGAGACCAGGTCTTTAGTCTTTATTCGGTCCTGTGTTTAAGGTTTGAAACGGGCTTGTGCAGAACGTCCTGAAACGCTCTCCTTGTCTCATGTTGGAGCTGTTATTGCACTGAATTCCCTTCTTCAGGAGCTGAATATTCACAGCTCTGCTCAGGTTGTGCTGCTGTCTTTCAGTAATCTCACATTGTTTCTGTTGTTTCTCTGTTTACAGTATCATCAACGGGTTTGCGTTACCTCTGAAGGCGGAGCACAAGCAGTTCCTGATGAAGGTGCTCATCCCGTTACACACAGCTAAAGGACTCGCCCTTTTCCACGCGCAGGTAGTAAAAACTCTCTTATGTCTATTATTTTGGCTGGATGTCCTGTATCACAACATGTTTGTTTGTTTGTTTGTGTTTTATCTTCATTTGATTTGTTTATTTCAAAACACAGAAAAGATTTGATATAATTTATAACAGCTGTTGTTAGGAGTTGTTTTTAGCAGGATTGAACACTGTCATGATGTAATCTCAGTACTGTAGCACCGTCTAGTGGCTTTGAAATGAAAATGCACTTCATTGATAATCATGATGTTGCAATGTATTTTCTACTTAGCACAGTGGAAATTAAAAAGATGATCATACAGACCAGACTGTATTTGTACAGTCACACATTTTTGTTTTTTCAAATTTAAATAAATGAATGGATATTATATTAAAGTCTCAGCTTTAATTTGAGTCATTTTACATCTGTATGAAAGGAACTGTGTGGGAGGTACAGCCCCTTTTTATAGTTTAACGGTTCAGATGGTTAGGGTTGGACAGATACATGACGTCAAACAAAAATCATCATATTGAATATTTTATAGAAAATCCTTTGACCTATAAACATCAGCAGACTCTTTGTATCTTGTCTGATGATGCCTTCCCACGTCCACCTCCATGTAAACGGCAACGCTCAGCTGGTCTGGTCTGTATGTTTCCAATCCAGATGCGTATCTAACAGCTAAGGCAGTCATCGTTCTAATGTAGTGTTATCAGGTTGATGTTGTTATTTTTTGTGTCACTCAGCTGGCCTACTGTGTGGTCCAGTTCCTGGAGAAGGATCCTACGCTCACTGAACCGGTACTTTTTTTAAAAATTGATTTTTTTTTTTATCATTCCTCCCACTCAAAGCACAAAGCCTCAAGCACTAAATTAGTCTACACCGCAGGGAAACTGTTGTGGGTGCTAGCAACCAGGCACTCAAACAGACTGTTGTTCTTTTTTTTGACATTAAAGAGAAATTCTCAAGAAATGTTTATCTGTGCAGGTGATCCGCGGGCTGCTGAAGTTTTGGCCTAAAACCTGCAGCCAGAAAGAGGTATGCTGCACGTCTGTGAACACACCACACACTTACCAGAGGTGTCGACCAGATTTTAAGGCTCTGCTTCATATTCTGCACCTTTTTTTTAATCCAATTAGGTGATGTTCCTCGGTGAAATTGAGGAGATTCTGGATGTCATTGAACCAACGCAATTCAAGAAAATCCAGGAGCCGTTGTTCAAACAGATCTCTAAATGTGTGGCCAATCCACACTTTCAGGTAGGGCTAAAAACACACCAACGCACAGAAACATACAGTTGGTTTCACATCATTCTACACCCTTCGTCTTTTGCAAATAGCCCTTTTCAGACAAGGACCACATGCACCTACCGGCGCACGTTGGTAACATTTTACTTTAGGTCCCCTATTTAGCATTCATAACCAGTATATAAACATTTAATGATAATGACAATTTTACACAACATGGAGATGAAAGATCTCAATGACAGGGCTGCTTATGTTTGATCAAAGGTAGTTTATGATGTCAGACCACGTTGGAAACCAGAAGTGTTTATAGTTACGGTCCCAAACAACCACACACAAAGGCGGAGTGAAAGAAGATGATAGAGAGCAGGGAAATCTTATTCAGACATGCTGATAAACGAGCACATTTTCAGGCTGTCTCTCCTGGAAGACATCCATAGTGTTGCATTCAGTATTTCACGAGAGGCATGAGAGAGATCGGTGTGAATGTCTGATTTGTCAGTTTTGGAAAATTCCAAAAATGTCCGGCCCTTTCCAAATCTGACTTCAGAAATGTGTCAGGGGAGGGGGTTTCCTTTGTTCGACCATCCAGCCTGCAGAGTATACTGGCGGCTTAATTACCTAACTACCTAATAATTACTGTGTTAGAGCTTTTGTCCCGCACTGCGAGTGACTCATTCACCATGCTTCAGTGATTTCATTTTTATTTTGTTCCCGCTGTGATAACTTTTACGTGACTGGTGAAATTGCCATCACATTTAAACAATAAGGTCTGAAACGTCCCACGTTCCTTTTTCATGAGTGAAGCGTGTCATTAACCAGCACAGTCCTTCCTTCAGCCCCGCCTCACTGTTTGACTACAGTCCTCCTTACCCCTCCGTCTCCGTCCTCACAGGTAGCAGAGCGAGCGCTGTACTTCTGGAACAACGAGTACATCCTCAGCCTCATCGAGGAGAACATCGACAAGATCCTCCCCATCATGTTCGGTAGCCTGTACAGAATCTCCAAAGAGCACTGGAATCCGTATGTACTCTGAAGCCGGCCGGCTAACTTCACAATCATCCACATGCAGGAAACACACATCCACCTCACATCCTCTTCTGTAAAAAGGAAACCTGTCATATGATGGAGACAATCTGAGCTCAAAGGTCCATTGACTAAAGATGCAGCTCTCAAACATAAATGTGAATCATTAGCTTGTGGCCCTGCTCGGCTCTGATTACTGTATATGCATCGTTCCCAAAGGTCAAGAGTCAACATCGATGCACAGAAACCTCCTGTGGTTGTATAACACTGCAGTCATGTGCTGCTCTTGAGATTATGTTTACCAATACGTGTTGCAGACGTATAGACGCCACCATGATGATATGTCCGGTGTTTCTGCTTCTAGTTCTTGGACGTAATTGCATCAGTTGCATACATTTACCGTGTTACTCAGAAAAATAACGGCTCCTCAGTTACTGTATAAGGAGAGTTCATATTAATTAATGTGTTGTATGAACACGTGCTGCATGTTGACGCGGAAACATCAGCTGAAATAACGACTGCTGGCAAAAATAGGTTTTTGTTTTGTTTTGTGTTTTTCAGAATTATCCAGGCACAAGCACAGAGATAGAACATGTACTGTAGTGTTACAGTGAACTGAAAGGTTTTCATCCTGGAAATTCATTCCTGAGTTTTGTGAGGTGTATTTAAAGGGTCACTTCGCTCAAATTACAACTGAAAGATTTCTCAGTTAAAAGGCAACACTATCTGGTAATGCAGATGGTTTGTAGTTTCATTTGTTTTTTGTTTCTGCTGCCACATGAACCAAGTGTAGGTGAAAGGAATTACATTTTAAAAATTTACATTTACAGGTTTGAGAAATGTCCACTGCTTTGTGTAATGTTTCTGACTGTTACTGATGGCAGCGTCTCTCTGCTGTGTTGCAGGACAATCGTAGCTCTGGTGTACAATGTGCTGAAGACGTTGATGGAGATGAACTGCACACTGTTCGATGAGTTGACTTCCTCCTATAAAGCAGACCGGCAACGGTGAGTTACAGACACAAAATCAGTGACATAAAATCTTGTCCTTTTTGACCGCAGCTGCTTTTTAATTGGTGACTGGAAGTTGTTTAGAAAAAACACTATGTACCCTTAATTATGGCTCACTCAAAGCATGTCAAAATGCAGAGTCATATTTGTATTTTGGTTTCCGCTGGTTATTTTTTTTTTTAATGCAAACAAATACAAGTATTCAAACGTTGTCCTCCACAGGGAGAAGAAGAAGGAGCAGGAGAGGGACGAGCTGTGGAAGAAGCTGGACGAGTTGAGGCTCAGCGACACCACTCTGGTCCAGAACAACAGCCACGGGCTCCTGAGTGTCCAGAACAACAACAACAACAACAACAATAGTAATAATAATAATAATAACGACAACCAGGACAAGAGCATTGATTCTGCTGCTGCCGTCACCACAGACGACAAAGAGCCTG
Source organism: Seriola lalandi dorsalis (assembly GCF_002814215.2). Taxonomy (NCBI): domain Eukaryota; kingdom Metazoa; phylum Chordata; class Actinopteri; order Carangiformes; family Carangidae; genus Seriola; species Seriola lalandi. Next base: position 5,339,734 of record NW_019525097.1, on the reverse strand, counting down.
ACGTCAGTGTGGCGGCCAGTGAGAGCACCCCATGTGCCAAATGACAGCGGACGTTGTTTTTTTTAATTCCGTAACGGTTTGACACCGTGTTCAGGACCGTCAGGGGAGGATTAACGGAGATGGAAAAACACAAATTACACCTCAGCAGTATATTACATCTACTTAGAGTGACTTAGAACGCCAGCAATTCTTTGGCAGAAAAAAAAAAAAAAAAAAAAAAAAAAATTATATATTTCAACTTAAGACTATTTTTGGATGTTACAGTGTGGCAGCAGTATATTGGTTTTTTTTTGTCTGATCAAAGATTTATCCTTTCACATTTAGTTTGTTAACTGAAAATGATTTTATTTGTTATATTCATTGTATGATACATGGGAGGGGAGAAAATGATTATGACTTGAATTTAATGTTTCCGATCGTGCTGCACTTAGACGAGCTGAATAGCTATTTAAAGATGTCTATTTTTTAATGTGCTTTTCCTTGTTGCTGCCAACACTTGGGTGCAAAACCTTAAGGAAGAAGGGAACCGCAGACTATGGGAGTATTTGGGGCAGATGGGACCAGACGCATAATTAGACATTTAGTGTCCATTAATGTGTAGTAAAAGGGCTGTCGTCAGGAGCAGAACAAGCTAGAAGACAGATTTTTCATGAAAGAGATGAGCGAGAGATGCATGGCCAAAAAAAAATTGCATTGTAAAGAAAGATAATCCCACATATGGTTTGATATCTCCATGAATCACTAGTTGAGACTGTGCAGGTAAAACTGGTTCACAATTATTAGGGTAAATTCATATTTGTGAGATTATTTTTGTGTTTCAGGTGTAGGTAAACTTTTTGTCTGGGTGAAAACATGAAGCTAATAGTTGTAACACAACACCTGCATTTATGAGATTATTTACACTAAAGTATTGAGAGGGCTCTCAAAGAATGAAATGGTTTTTAGCCCCTCTTGAATTAAAGGAACAGTCTGACATTTTGAGAAATAAACTTGTTTGCTTTCTTGCTGAGAGAGAGATGAGAAGGTTGACACACATACACATGGTGTATAAGGTGTTAAAGGAGGAGCTGGAAAGGAGACTTTTGTTACTTTAGGACAGAGCCAGGTTAGCTGTTTCCCCCTGTTTCCAGTCTTTATACTAAGCTAGGCTAGCCAGCTGTGGCTTCATATTTACCCTACAGACCTGAAAGTGGTATTAAATCTCGTCTAACTCTCAGCAAGAAAGCAAATATTTCCCAAAACAACTGAACTATCTGTAAATGTAAAACAAAAAATGAAATAAAAACATAAGAGACTTAAAGTACTATATTTTTCCAGAGTATTGACAAGGCAAATATTTTTGAATGTTTCACTTTGCAGATGGATTATGATGCAGGATGTGCTTGAGTGTATATTTGATGAGTGCATATATGTGTATATGTTAGTTTGGAGGCTACTTAAAGGGAAATGCCACTCAATTTAAGATTTTATGTACAGTATAATGTTTCTGTGGTCTAGGAAAAGTGCAGTCAGTGCTTATAGGAACATAAATGTTTCTCTCTCCAAGCTCAAAAGAAAAGACACTCTTGCCACTACTCTTACCTGTTTATTTTTTACAGTACACAGGAGGTGGATTTTGTGTATCTATGACATCAAAAAACCCATGATATAGTGATATCATGAAAATCAATGCTTAGCACCAGAATATACCACAAGATTGTTTACCATCAATGCCTGTTCACCCTCCAGACTTTATAACCTCACATTCACTTTTACTCTCCATTTTCTGGTGTTGGGAGTGGAGAGATATGTTCATTAACTTAATCTGACTGCCATGGATCATAGCGACGACCTGAGAATTTTTTTTGTTTGTTTTTAATTGAATGGTGTTCCCTCTGAACCCGAGTGTCTGCTCTCTTACTTTTAAGTTCATATTTTAGGTCCAGTCTTTTCTGATGCCTTTCTGTCAGTACAGCATTCCAGCCTCTGTGACGTTAACGCACTGCGTGGGGAACCTGTTTTCTAATCGCAGATCTTATTTAGGTTTCACCATCAAATAAAGTCTACTCTATCTTTCTACTCAAAGTATAACATCAGTCTGTTTTTTTTTTTGGTTTTTTTTTTTTATATCATTATTTTTTCTCCACGTGTGTGTTCACCTGCAGTACATCATGGAGGTCAACAGGTGGCGCAAGGTTGTTTCTTATACCTGTCATCAGCACAGAGCTCCTGTCTATATTGTTGGTCACTTCATGTAACAAATGCATTTCTTTAAATAGTTAATACATACATACATATATATATATGTATGTGTGTAACCTTTATTTAATCAGATAGTCTCATTGATTGCTTTTTGCAAGATGCACTTGAGCACAGCAGGAAGAACAACAACAGCAAAACACACACAAAGCACAAGAAACAATGACGTACATACACATACATATCTAAAATGTTGAAAATTAAAAGTTTAATTTCATCCAATGGGAACCACACTTCATATTTTAATGTTCTTTTGAGCTTTATTCTATTTATATGTTGCAAAGTCAGTGTTGGATGAAGCTTTCAGACTGTTTTAAGTGTGAGTACCAATACAATACAAAAAATACAAATACAATATAAAACTAATATGAGGCTTATTACTGAATCAGTCTGTAGGCAGCCTTTTGTTACTGCTGCAGCTGCTTGAATGTGGTTTTCACTGCTTTATATACAGTTACTTAGTTTATTCCAGGGGTGCACCAATGAAGGGGTTGGTCCCCCTCAAAAGGCCAAAAGATCAATCTGTGGCATCATGAGATGATTAATAGTAAAGCACAGACATGAAGATCGATAGCACAAAAAATGTTTTCATGTCCGGAAGAGAAAAACGTGCTTTGTTCAGATCCTGTACAAGTTCTTCCAGATGAGGTTTAAATGTCAGACTGCTATCTAACCAAACACCTGATGATTATCAGACCGAAGAATCGGCACCACTAAGTGTGTGCATGGCAGGAAGAAGTCAGACAGAATTATTAGCACATTGTGTCTTGTACATGAAGAATCTGCAGCAGCAACATTTCCCACAACAATGTTATCTCACCAAATCTTTGTGGTATTTTCAACATAAACTGTAGTTGAATTTAATAACAGTCATAAATCAGCAAGAACACAAATAGAGTAAGAACCGCTGAAGGAGTTTTAATATGTTTACTACTGATTCCAAAGAATGACTGGTCCAGCTGGGTTGTCTTCACACTAATCCTGCATTAACTGCAGTTGTCATAGTCAGATTTATTATAAAGGAAGCTGAAAATATGTGTTTAAATTCAACGTGGCTCAATCTGCTTTGGTGAAGCTTTCAGCTCTTGGTCATAAGTGGAAACACAGGACATTAATTTTACAATCTTTTGGTCTGCTTTATACACACACACACACACTGACTAGTCGAAAAGAGAAAATGTCTGATTTGAGACGACACGTAGGAGAATCAGACGAACAGCTGACGACCCAATCCGTCAAACATGGTGCTGGTTCTGTCATGGCCTGGGCATGTTTTAAACTAAAGGATGAATGCAGGTACAGCAGCATTCTGTGCTCAGATTCAGGCAAATGCATCAAAACTCACATGACGACATTTCATGTTTCAGACGGACAACCGTTATAAATACATGGCCAAAGCAGCCGAAGAGCTTTTTGGGGTTAGGAGGTGGAATATCCTCAGCGGGCCTGAGACTAAAAGAGAGACTCTACAACAAAGACAGAGCTGAAGGTGGCTGCAGTAAAGACCAAACATTAGGCTAAAGGTCTGGACTGTGACCAAATCACTTGAATGCCCAAATATACCATATGTATATAAACAAGACACACATGAACAACAGAAATCAGTGCTCATGAGAAAGATTAGACAAGAGCTGTTAGTAAAACAGAGCAGACGAATTCTACTGATTAGACAAACTTTAATGAAACAACAACAATCATTACAGCTCATGTAATGAAAACACTTCATTACAGCTCATTGTTTCCCAGGAATGAATCACAAGTGTTCACTCATTATTTTCTCAGAGACACACATGTAGTTTTAATTAGACTGGCACAAGCACAGCTGACACCGGATGTAAATTCATACTGCATGAAATAACTACATGCATCTATGAAGAAAAGACTTTTGTTACGATAAGGGGTTTAACAAAGGACTACAAAGAGATGCAAAGTCACAACACACTGACACAAAACAACCACAAAGAGACATGAATGAATGAATCAAACACAAAATGACACAAAACTATTTACAAACTATTTTGCATCTTTTGCAGCCTGTGTGTCTTGGTGCTATGTAGGAAGGGTGTGAGGCTTTTTACATGTCTGTGACCAAAGGTCGATGTTTATTGTTTTGTTTTTTTTTCTGGCTGAAAATGGCAAAAAATCATGCTCAGTTCACTCAGGGGAGGTTAGCATAGTCCGACAGATAAAAGCGCTAAAAGCCTCCAGTCGTCTCTCATGAGATCTACTGTACATGTACAGAGATTTGCAACATGTGATGACACATCAGCCAGACTTTCTCTGGATTTTTGAGCTCATATAAACAGACTCAACAGCATGTTAGCAGTACATGCTACCAACATAGCCCTACTATATAATTAGAATGTAATTTATGCACTGGTGTAGATCTGTACCAGTCACTGATGAGGGAATAAGTACAGATAGAAGTACTACTTAGATCTTCTCCCTCTGTAGTATTCACACACTCAAGGCTGTGTCTCTGCCATTGTATAAAATCTCTGTGCTCCTTTGAAGGAAAATGAAGACCTGAAGGGCAATTTACATTAAATAAGTCACAGATGGAAGAAGAAGAAGAAGGAGTAGCAGTACAACAAAATGGCCCCTGTGACTTATTTAAGTAGTACTTATGTTGTGTCTCATAAGCCCATGTTGGCTAGACTCCTTTAGGTGTACGATACTTGAATAAAAAAAAGAAATAACAAAATCAATCATTAATTCACACTACAGGCATGAGGGGGGAAAGACACACAGAGCTTGAGAACAACTGATCACAAAGATTTTATGGTTGTGTAAAAATGGAGATGACTAAAAGCAATTTATGCAGATATTAAACCAAGGTTTGTTCGCTTCATTTAAAACTTCAGGAGACAAATAATCGTTCTTTTTCACAAAACTCATTTTGACTTGTCACAGTAGGAAAAGCACAGCTGTCACTAATATACATATACAATGGCTCTGTGTCGGGTACATATTTAAATAATCAACAGCAGCTTGGAGATGAATTATATTCCATGTTGTTTCCACTCATCAGTCCGGCTGCAGTGACATTTGTCGCCTCTGGGACTCCATACGCTCCATACCTGCTGTAGCAGCTTTCCCACTGAGAGTTGATCTGATCAGCTGTTGCTTTAGGTTACCATAGTGACACATCAGCCTGCATAAAAGAAAGTGAGCCGGACCTGGCGCGCACACACACACACACACATACACACACACACACACACACACACATACATCTCGTCTTGTGAGACAAGTCTGGATTTTTCCCGCAACACATCGGAGAAAAGCAACAACCAATGCCTCTGAACTCCTCTGATGACAACCGGACCATCTCTGTGTTCACCTCCAAACTGACCCCTGCCGCGGACATATGTGTGGGACTGGCCATCCTCTCTGTAGGTATGTGCATCTCTCTTGTTTTAAGGTTGTAAAAATACTCTTTATTTTCTGTGTCGCTTTCTTTGAAGCTCTCTGATGTTTAGACAGTGGATTATCCAAATCCAAGTCACCACTTTAATTCATATTTTATATATTATACACATTTTTCCAAAACCCAGCCCAGTCACATTGTGTTGTGTGTTTGAAAACATTAGAATTTCCATTGAGTATAAAATAAAGTTGAACAATGTTAATGATATTAAATTAAATTTGTTATGTTGATAACAGAAAATGTTTGTACATTTTGTTTGAGATGTGAATCAAAACACACATTGCATGTAAGTAATGTAATTAATGTAAGTAATGTAATGTTAATAATGGTGGTTTATGTGAAAACAGCAGACACATTTGGAGCTTAACTTTGTAAATGTCACAGTTCCTGCTCATTGACATGCATGTGTTATTCTTTATTTAGCATATCTAATCAGGAGTAATTAAGAAATGGTGTGTGTTTGTTTTGCAGTAATGACACTTGCATGTTTAATGTGTCTTAATATGCAGTTAATATTTGAACTGTGTAGTTCTGCCATGAGACATGTGGCGTCTGAAAAAGCCAGTTATCCAGTTTTTTATTTTTTATTACTAAAGTATATAAACTATACTATTACTACTACTATTATCTATACTATACTATTAAACCATAGTATACTATGCACTTAAACTATACTATTAACTAGAGCACCAAATGTGTATTAGTCCACATCTGAAAATAGTCCGTAACAAATGCTCAGTTCACTTCTGTGTGAGAAATGTGCAGAAACAAGAGCGACAGCCCTCCACTGGCTGATGTAAAAAGCAATGGATGAGGTCATGTGTTGTTGTTAGAGTCCACACAGGTAGGCGGTTGATGTGCATGGATGGGTCATGAGAGATTGCTGTGTGTCTCTTTTTTTTTAAACCAACAGACAACATAACAACTTCTTTTTTTTTTCATAGTATGGCTGTGATTGGTCGATAACTTTAACTAAATGTACATTATTTTAACCACAGGGGGCATCAAGTCAGAAAATGTTTTGGGCAGCGCATTTGGGGGAGAACAAACAGATGGCCACAGTCAGGCTGTGGAAGCTGAATTGTATTGACAGATGGACTGATTCATTGTTGGTTCAGCCTTTTCCAGGGATTAGTGGACATTAAGAAACAAATACAATATTGGCTTTTCTTCTGTGGATAGCCTCATTGATTGATCGACAATTTTTTTCAGCTCTGTCTAACAATCAGCACTGAGCACATGTATTGGTTCAAGCTGGATTTGTGAAGATACCTTTTATTTAATTTCAAGTCTAAAAGCTGCAGTGTCATTTCGAGTATGACACTCCTTGTGTTGTCATCCATCGAGCGGACTGATAGTGTGTCAGATGTGACAGCAGCTAATACAGAAGTTTATCCATTCACAGAATAATTCATAAACCTGAAACCGCCGCTTTGGTGGAAGCAAAAAACCTGCAAACACTGAAGCTCCATGAAGTTGAGGGGAGCTGCAGTTGGGTGATAACTCTTTGTAGGTTCATCATGAAGAGCGACACCTTTCACATTGATTAAAGTTACATGATCCGTTGTTTTATTTATTATAGTCACTTACAATCAAATTAATTAATATACAGTAAATCAAAGTTTTCTACATTCCAGTCAGACTGCCTGAAACTGTAGTAGGCATTATTCATTCAAGTAAGTTATAAAAGCACCATGCAGTCAAGTTACATTGTGTTGATTGATGAAGAAAAACAGATTTTTCTTTAATGCAGGACTATTTTTTTACACAAATTAACTCTGTGTGTGTGTGTGTGTGTGTGTATTGTAGTGTAGCAGCAGGCAGCAAAAACCAAACCAAAACAAAACAAAACAAAACAAAAAAGAAGCCTAATAAACCAACTGTATACCTGCTCAGCACTAGATGGTGAATGTAGTGGTGAACTAGTGTTTTCCTGAACTGGAGGAAACCCAAACAGAGCTAAAAGAAGAGCGACTGTTGGACAGGTGAACAATGACTCCAAATGACTGCTTGTTTGATAAATCTGCCAGATTTGTAAATAAGCAGTTGGTTGCTAACATGTTTTGCCATATCAACTTTATATGCTGATAATATGTGAATTTTGTGTTTACAGCCTGTTGTGCTGCCTCCAAGTGGCCAAAAAGAAAATGCAGCTACAGTATAATTATTGTTCCCACTCTGGTCCTCTTTCCCTCTCTGTAGTTCTGCTCTCAGTTCTGGGCAATGGGCTGGTTCTGGTGATCTGTTACCGCAGGAGGAAAAAGATGGTGGGCTCGGAGCTGCTGTGTGTCAACCTGGCGGTGGTGGACTTCCTCTGCTGCATCTGTTTCTACCCGCTCTCCATCCTGTCCTCCTTCCACCACGCCTGGCTGGGGGAAGACATCACATGTGTTTACTACGGCCTTGGCTGCTACATTTTCGGACTGTGTGGCATGTTCACCATCACCGCCATCAGCATCATGCGCTACCTGAAGACCTGCTACAGCCTGGTTTACGGTGAGGGCAGGTGTTGATTCAGGACGATTTGAGGACTTTGATTGTAGTTGAGGAGATACAGACGGAGAAGGACAGGACAGATAAAAAGCTTTATTGTTAGTAATACATCAAATAATCCTTATCTAAAGCTTTTCACAAAGCCCCCATGCACAATACAGGATCAGAAGTAAAGAAAAGTATTGTTAAAAGTTTTTTTTTTTTTTTTTACCAACTTAAAAGCAAAATTGAAGGCAGTGTATTACATCAACCCAAAGAAGTTTTCACAATGTGAAGTTATGATATTGGTAAAAGTTAAACTACATTTACTTTTTGTCACAATGGAATAATTTTTACTCCTTTTCTTCTGTCAAACTGTCAGAAATAATAGCATTTTGCTGCTTTGTGTGTCAGTGATTATTTCTTTTAAATGGCTTGCACAAAAATTGAGAAAATGTCAAATGAAAGCTGTCATTTCAGTGTGACCAGCATGTCTGTTCTTATGTGCACAAATGGCCACATTAAAGATGTTTTTCAGGATAAATAGAGCCTGATGTGCAGAACTGATGACATGTCAGCTTTTATTAAGAACTGAACAACATCAGGGGTTAGTTTTCTACCATCATTATATACTGTGACCATATTATAGCATTATTTTCTCCATTAGGGAACCTGATATGTGTCAAAAAAAAAAGATCCCTTGTTCAATTTAGCCACAAAGGAGATACAAAGATAATGTGGATTAAAGCAAGCTTCTTAGAAGGAATTATTTCACATTTTAGGAAAAATATGCTTATTCTCTTTGTTGCCAAGAGTTAGCTGAGAAGATACAACTTAGAAGCTAGTTAGCTTAGCATAAAAAAATAGAAACAGGGGGAAACAGCTAGACTGGCGCTGTACAAACCTGCCCAAGAGCACCATTCACTCAAAACTCAATAATTAATATGTTATATCTTAATTTGCACAAAAATTAAATTTGTGGTTTCACAGGAGCTTACAACAACAAGACTTCTGTGTGTCAAGCTAAGCTAACTGGCCGCTGGCTGTCGTTAGCTTCCTATCCTTCCTTTCCAGGCGGACAGAGTTGTTTCTTCATCTAACTTCATCTAAAGTGTATTTTAACTATTCTTAAGCAGCTGAAACATGGATTATATGAGCATACACTTTGTAACTACACTAACGCTGTAAAATCACTAACAACTTCTGCTCCTCTCTGCAGCTGTGTGGCTGGAAGGAGCCAACATCCGAATAGCGTGCTGCGTCATCTGGCTGGTCGCTGCCGTGTGGTCCAGCTTCCCTTTGTTCGGCTGGGGCGAGTACGTCCCTGAGCCTTATGGGCTATCCTGCACCATCGCCTGGAGGGGTTATCACACCTCAACGAAGGACGCTTTCTACGTGATCTGCTCCTTTGCCTGCTTCACACTGGTTCCTGTCCTCTTCATCGTGGTGTCCCAGTGTCAGATCCTCTACAAGGTGTCCCGCTTCTCCTACTCGCTGTCTGCCAGAGGCATCCGCAACAACCTGCGGCACGCTGAGAAACGGCTCTCCGTGGTGAGCGAGGTGGTGGGAAGAAAGTCCGTTATGTGTATTGTAGTATATGATACAGAACCTGTAACCTGAGACTGAACCTCAGACAAAAGACTGACAAAAATGAAGACATGAGAATCAACTTGGACCTGACTGCACTAAAATTTTATTTATTATGAATTGACTCTTACTCTTGATTTGAGACTTGAAAGCTTAATCATATGTAGTTTTAAGCTGTAGACTGTTACAGCAGGTGCCTGGACACTAGAGTTACAAAATTGAAGACTTGACTTGGACTTGACTGCACTAAAACCTGACTTTGTGAGACACGAGTCCCTATAGACTTGACTTGATTTGAGACCTGAACAAAAAGGAATTTGTGCTTTGACAAGACTTGACTTTCCTCTAATACTTAAAAAACAGCTCTGGAGTCAGTGCATTTCTAATCCAAGTTCCAAAGCCTTTAGGGCACGTCAACGTCAAGTCAAAAGTCTTGATAAGCAAATAAGCATGATGACGGTGGTGGAGAGTGCTGTCTGATGTGACACGCTCACAGATGCTCAATCGTCTTGAGATATGGTTACCGGGAAGGCTGTAGCATGAGATTCCTATCACTTTCATTCTCTATCAACCAGTCAGTGTGTTTGTACATGCATTTGGTTGCTTTCATTCGCACAAAGTTCTCAAGAACCACCTGCAGCTTGTTTATCAGACGGAGATATGAGGGACCCTCTTCCAACTCTAATAATAACAATCATTCTCAGGCAGGTTCTGGAGTTGTGAGGAGAATCTTTTGTCTATGATTTCTAAGTAGATTTATTTATGGATTGTCTCCAGGGATGGACATAGAAGGGAAGGATATCCTGCGAAAAATGTAAGTCACACTGAATCTGAAAAATGTGTATCATGTCTGTGGGTTTTCGAGTACTTCCAATCAAGGTACTAAAAAACCTTTCAGGCAACAACACCTCGCATGTGGCAACCCAAAAATAGCTCTTATCAATGGGATGGGTTATAACACACACACCACTGGCTGTGGTGACAAAGGTATACATCATCACAATACTTCCTGTTTCACTACCGGAAATAAATGTAATTTCGAATAATTTGAACATCTGATATTCACATGACTGTAAAGAGATTAGTCCTACTTATCAGTAGAACATTGGCCACATGACCATTGCTTTTGTTTTTCTGTAGTCTCCCAGGAAACATGCTTTATGTGACTACACTCTTGTGTATTAATAGCTACACATCATAAGAAATGATTCATTAAGTGTTTTCCAGTGTTTCCAGTGTTGCAAGTAATTTTCTGTCATCTGTTACTTCCTCTTCCAGATGTTTTTCTGCATCAGCCTAGGCTTTGTGATTGCTTGGGCCCCGTATGCTGTTGTGTCCTTCCTCTTCATTTTCCACAAGGAGCACTGGTATATGGCTCCTGAGGGCTTTGTTTTCCCCGCCCTCTTCGCCAAAAGCTCCCACATCTACAACCCCTTCATCTACTTCTACTTCAATAAGACTTTCCAGCGGGAGCTGCGCTGCCTGCTCCTCTCATTCTGCCCCAAGCTGGGGGGAAACCGAGTAGGCGACCACGTCACTGCGGGCCATCAAGCCCCGTACCCTATCCACATTCAACTCCAGGAAAGAGGCTGCGTTAAAAAGAAGACCTTTGGTTTGTCTCAGGACAGAACTCAGAGTAGGAGCAAGAGCAAAGGCAAAGTAACACACACTAGCGGCAACCGTGTCCATGGCAGGCCTGTGTACGCCTGCTGGGGCTCCACATCGAAGAACGCTCCCACCATCATACACAATAAACCTGCCAAAGAGTCCCTACCGGTCTCTATATGAACTCTGTCTATCATAGGGCTGTGTATTAGCCATAACCTGGTGATACGAAACATATCACGACACATGGGTTACGATTCAATATATTGCGATATTGTAAGCAAGGTGTTTTTTTGTTTAATCTAATTTTAATAAAACGTATAGTATAAAGAACACACCACTATATGCATAAAATCTGGGTGGGCCGACCTGATAGCTGAATGGTTGGGGCGTATATCACATGAGTGCAAATGCCCTGAGTAGCAAGTTCACAGGGCAACTCCCGCCTGGCTGGTTGGATCATTTGCTGCGTGTCATTCCCCTACTCTCTCCCTGCCTTTCCTGTTCACCAGAACTATCCAATAAAGGAATAAAAATAACAATAATAAGTAAAAGTAATAAAAGTGCTTGTAGGATTCTTTAGGTGAACAATTACGTGAATAAAATAAATTAAACAGACAGCGCTACATAGACAGTGTTGAGAGGGATCCGCTTGTTTAACATTTGCTGTTCCGTCAGCGGTTCAGAGTGATGTCTTGCTAAGTGTGCGCTCAGATTTATTGTGTTGCCTGAGTATTTGATTTTGCCATGGCACGTTTTTCAAATGATGTATGGCTCTTGTCGATCTCCTTAGTGCCTTCTTCATTGTGGAAGCTGAAATGAGCCCACACTTCAGCTCTGTTCGCTGCCAGAGCCCGACCTTGTGCTCCTTTGGATTCAGGTGGTAACGTTTGGTAACCCTAAATCGAATCTTTGCACATCAACTATTAATTATAAATCAATACAGTGTTTTTGAGAATCGATACAGTGTCACCAAACATAATATTCAAGTGTCTCGATATTTTCTTACATTTCGAGACACTAGTCTAATATAATGTTTATACAGGGACAGGGAACTGTGATGTAAATGAAACTGTGTACAGCCACCAAACAGTCTGGTCCTGTACTTGTCATTGAAGACTCAGAAATCATGACTGGATGATTGAGCAGCTAACTCCATTTATCTTGTTACTCTCCATTTGTAACAAATAGCAGCTGCATAGTAAAGTGTCTCCTTAGTCGTCCTAACATTTAGACCACAAAACTGATACAATTCATAAACATACAAGTCATAAACTCTGTGTTATTATTAGTGTTATACATGCAAACGTATACAACTGTGCATCCTTTTGCACAGGTCTGACATGAAAACAGGGCTGAGTAGATTCGCTATTTACATGCAAGTAAGATCTGCGTGATCCGTTTGTATTATGCAGACTTCTTCCTCTGTCTACTAAGTGGATGTTTTTGTTCTTCAAACACCGGTGTCAATAATGGATTCATTCCAGTTAGGTGAGGTATTGTAGTTGCAGGGCTCTGGTATTCAGCATGCTGGATTGCGTTGGTTTAGACTGGATTATTTCCACTATTTTCTGACATTTTACAGACAAGATGATTAATTGAGAAAATAAAAAGGAGATTAACTGATTATGATTAGAGAACTGTTGTTGTGGTCCTAACATCAACATCCAAGCCAGAATTACAACAGGGAAACGCTGTCTCTGGGATAAAGCTTCGACATGTCTGATATTGGCTCTTAATAATAGAGAAATGCCTGAAACCCAAACAAATATGGATTCATCATATCAGCCATAGACTCTCGTTCGATGTAACTGAACTCAATCATCTGCTGTCTTCTGTGTAATCCGCTCTTTAAACAAATCCATCTGAAAGCTACAATGCCATCCACTCCTCTGCAGTTACACCGGTTCAGTGTGTGTGTTTATGTGCCCGAGTGTGAACTGTTTGAACTCCACATTTGTATTGTATTTGTAATGTTTTGTACACTGTGTTTCTGTCGTTCAATGCCTACTTGTACTAATGACAGTATACTGAATTAGCAAACGTGGATATATAATATTCTGTCTAAAGTTTTGATTTTATTCTTAACGAATTTATCTACATTTTCATGATATTTGAATGTTTCTTCATACCAATGATGCGTTTCTTTTCATGAATTTTCCTAATGTTACCAGCTAAAAAGGTCAAATCGGTGATGCTTGTTTCACTCCAAATTCATGAATTATCAAACATTTTAAGTATTTATTTGAAAACTACTGATGCACATGTGCTGACTGTGTTTGTCTGTGTTTTTAGGAATCTGAACTGTGAATATATCCTTTGTCGTCATTTTTCATCTCCCTTGTGTTCTAAAGCTTTCCTAAAGGTTTATTTTTCTAACAGTCTGATGTCTTTTGTGACATTTAAATGACATTAAAAAATGATTTAAAAAAAAAAAAACTGCAGTATGATATCAAATCCATTTTAACTGTTTGAAGCCAAGAAATCTTGTGATTATTAATATTTCACGGCTCAAAATGCTCAAATTTCTATTCAGTTCATTGTCTAATTCTCTGGTGATTCAACAGCTGCATAAATGTAAGGAAATAAAATTCCCTCACAGAGCAGAATCTGCTTCATCTCATTTCTTAACCCTCAGCCTGAGTGGTTTAACTGCTTCATGCATGTTAATGGCAGACCGGTTAATTTGTCTGCCGCTGTCACAATTTAACCAGCTCCTTGTACTCTATTAGCTAGCTAGTTAGGAGCGAACCCTCCTGCACTCTTGATGAAAGTTGTTGAATTGCTGCTATGGTCAATACTTTTATGATTATGTTTTCAGCTTGCAGACACAGTTAGAGACTAGCTGGTGGATATAGTGGAAAATTTAGCAGCTAAAGAGCCAGATATTCCCCTCAGGAGTTGGTAGAGGCCAAAATCAGAGCTAAAAAGGTCAATACTGGACTTACATTGACCAGGTGGACAGAAACACAGCTTTAGATGAATGTGTGTCACTCCTTATCTGCTGGATGTGGAAATAAGCAATTGTTTGCTAACAGCTTTACCACAACAACTTAATAAGGTGATGATATGTTAATGTTGTGTTTGCTGGTCCTTCTGGTTCTGCAGAGAGGGAAATTCCTGATTAATTTGTGGGTCTGTTTATCGAGGGGCTTCTCCCGGGGGCTTTGTCTAATGTGAGTAGACCTCCAGAGTATCCACAAACCATCCATGAATGAGGCGGTTACATGCACACCTATTCAGACAATGCTACAGGGATCAATTGAGAAACCAAATGTGCCAGATCAAAGTCCTGGTTACAGATACTGTGTCAGTCTGTTCTGGTTAAAGGTCTTGAGCAGTGAGATGTTTATCCGGGGTTTGTGTATGTGCTACTGATTATGCAACCTCTTGACAATAGGGTGCATTGATGAGCGAAGCCGCACAGCAACGCAGTGTTTCCTCCGTCGTCCAAATCCCTGGATGAACTCACCACCGGCCTCCATCAAGAATTTACTGCGGTGAGATACACTCAACAAAGTTACAAACGGTTTTAGAAACACGGTAAGAATGTTAATAAGTGATCAGAGGCAGTGCTGTCCTCAGGTTAGTGTGCTCAAATGTTTTACTTTGAAAGGAAAAAGCGACTTCTTGGAATGGGAAAAGTTTTACAGAGAGACACTTCAGTCTGTGGAAGCTTAATTACTTTGCAAAATCAAAATACACATGCCCCTAAGATGGAAACTTGCCTCGAAGGTTCATCTATTGAAGAAAGCATGTAGGAAATTACGTCAATTGTAGGAGTGACAGTAACTGAATACATCTGTGGAGTAAGTGTAGCCCATCACTGCCACTGCAAGAGACAGCCAAGATCAAACCTGCTCTGAATTGGCTCCATGCTGAGCTTTTGAAAACTAGATGGAAACCATTAACTTTTCTAAACCGGACTAAATAGACTTCTCCAGGACCCGGGCCAACTCAAAACACTGTTAACAAAAGGGCAAAAGTGCTGTTTGTTTGTTTGTATGTCCCCCTGCTGACAAGTTATTACTGGAGTTTGCATGTTTTAGTCCAAATAGTTGCAGGTCAGCTGAAATGGAGACCCTGAATTTCCCACAGACATAAATGTGAGTATTTTATCTGCAACCTACTGTAGAAACATTCGAGTTCTTTCACATGTCGTGGGAATGAATATCATGTGTATATGATAGCTGAGGGCAGCAGCTAGCAGTTGGCATGTTTTTTGTGCCAGCAAGATTACTTGAGTTATTTCACACAAATGTTATGATGCTGATAAATAACCAGTGTAATCACAAAAGGAAGCAAATTCATCAATGCAAACTTGGCAACTTTGTCGCTATACGTTTAGTTTTTAGTTTTAACTTTAGTCTAAGCTGCCTGCTTCTCCAAACTGGCAGCACATTAACCCAAATCTACTGCAGATACACTTAATATGGATAAGTACCTCATACAACCGCTCGTCAATTAACCTGAACTATCACTTTAAGTATAAAAATAAAGAGAATCTGTTAAATGTTCTAAAATCCGTGAGGGTTAAATCTCTCACACTTGGAGATACGCATTCTCTCCTTCTTCTAGGAGTATTTTTATTATCAATCAACACCTCTCTGAATCAGTTTCAACACAAACTGAACGTTATAACCTTCATGAAGGTAGAATTTATTGCAGGTATGTTGTATTAGACTGCAGCTATCAAAATATTTGCAAATTGGTTTTTGGTTTTCTGTTGATTGATTGGTTGACTTGATCATCAGGTCAATAGCATAATTCAAAAGCAATCAAGAAATAGGAACTTTTAATTTAAATTTTAGATTAATGTGACCAAAGCCTCAAAATGTAAAGAAATAGGAAAAAACAAACTGCTGGGTCTTAACAGCAGAAATCACAACGTCAGAAATGTTTTGTAGTAGGATGAAAAGTGTGAACAAATCTTCGGTTCGTTATGAAACTGTGGTGGACAAATTCAGGTGAAGAATGAGAAACACTGTGGTGGATTTACCAGATAGTAAGAAAGAGGCTTCTCTGCAGAGCATCGTGCAGGAGACATAGGCTACATGACATTATACAACACACGTCACAAAGAAGCTCTGACCCTCTGAGGCTGTAATGTAATGTGCCATCTGACTTATCCAAACATCTAGGAGCATTTTCAGATCAGATGTGTGCGCTCTGTGCAACCGTGTGCGTTGCAATCACCTTCCACTGTCCACATGGGCGCTGAACGGAAAAATGACAACTGTGTCAGTCTGAAACTAGCAAATGCACTTGAGTTGCGTTTTGCATTGCTTTGCGCCGGGTGTAAGATTGGGCCCTTAGTCCGGGTATACAATACAGTCAATGCAGACCAAGCCTCTGAATCAGACACTCTGATTGGCTATGACAGCACCCACTGGAGCCAATAGGAATGTAGAATTGAGTGACGTGCTAGACGTCACTGGCAAAGAATGCGGGTGGGAATTGATCAATAAACACAGACAAAGCAGTAATGTGCCAGAAAAACGGTAAAACTACTCCAAATATTTCATACCTTTTATGTTAGTGTATCGACTCTCGGGGCGAACGGCGGCTTGTTAGAAAGCGCCGACTGTCTAGTTTAAGCAGAAAAAAACGGCAAGTCTGCAGCTCAAACGGTCGCGGAGTAATGACGTAAGGTCGGTGGCCTAGCAGTTAAGCTAACTAATGTTAGCTAGTTTCTAGGTTTTGCCTTAAGTTACAGATTAACTAACTATTATTACCTAGTTTCTAAGTTTTGCCTTGAGGTACAGTTTAGGTAACTCGTGTTAGCTAGCTGATAGTGCACCCTTTCATTTCCAATGTTGGCTTGAAATTTCATTACCAATATAAAATGTCTTGTCTAATTTCAGCAAATACTTGTGACGTCATGAGCAGTGAGACAAAGGAGTCAGTGTTACATTTTGATATTGGAGTTTATCATTATTATATTATATTATAATCGATATAGAGTTTAGAAACAAGCGAGATACTGTAAGGTTTGTAACACTTTAGTTCACTGAAGCATGCGCCTGCCTGCACTGCCCCCACCCCCGGTTGTCATAATAATTTGCACTCTATGTGTGAAATTCATCCCCACAGCTGAATCACTAGAGTATTAAAACACAAAATGTGTGAAGAAGGATCTCAGATCTATGAGGGAGAGACTAAAGGTTATTCCTTCCTTTTTCTGTTCTTTTTTCAAATTGTTTATAGACAGGAAAAGTTGCTTTTGTGTTTTTTGTGATGACTGGTACAATAATGTATACATTGCATACATTTTCCTCATTTACTGTATCTTACATCATTTAAGTAAATTAGATCTTTTTAAATTATATTAAATTCCAACTTTTACTTGAGCGCCCTCATCACAACTTGCATGTGTCTATGTTGTGCTCAAGCAAGGAATCTGTTTCCCTTCTCATATTTTTGTGTTTTAAATCTTTTTTTGTGCTTTTTAAAATGATTTTAGAGGAAGAATTCACACGAAAAAACAGCAAAGATTAGAACAAATAAAAAATAACAACAACAAAAGAGAATATTGATTTTTAATTTTGATTTCTAAATGTCTCTCATGTTATTAATTGTCTCAAGACTGCTATAATTTATCTTGTGACCCTTTTGTGGTGTCGCTGATGCCAGTGTTGTGAACACTCAATTTAACTGTCCATCCAATCCATCCATTTTCTATACCACTTATCCTTGTAGGTTCGCGGGGGGGCAGGAGCCAATCCCAGCTGACTTTGGGCAAGGGCGGGGTACACCCTGGACAGGTCGCCAGTCTATCACAGGGCTGACATATAGAGACAAACAACCACTTGCGCACACATTCACACCTATGGGCACTTTAGAGTTGCCAGGTAACCCTAATGTGCTTGGACTGTGGGAGGAAGCTGGAGCACCTGGAGAGAACCCACGCAGGCACAGGGAGAACATGCAAACTCCATACAGAAATTCCCCAGGCCAGGGGTTCGAACCCAGAACCTTCTTGCTGTGAGGTGACTGCTAACCACTGCAACACCGTACCACCCCTCAATTTGACTATGAAGAATGTAAATCCATATGATTTTATGTGTCTAATTAATACTCTTTCCTAAACATCCATGTCCTCAGTGTGACTGGCCACTCTGGGTTAAAGATTCAGGACCGTTCTTTTATTTCAGTTTGCCAATTTACTCTTTTACGTGCCACTCTGCCTCTGTCCAGTGATATTCTGCTTCACCAATGAGGACGTTTGACGCTAATAATCACCAATGTTCTAGAGGCACAGAGAGACTGTCAAGTATTAAACACATTCACACACACTGACACACCCGCTGTAATGAAAATTTTTAATGAAATTTCTCTCTTTAAAGGTCACCACTACTGTTGAATTAGGCAGAGAGAATTACATTTGAAGCATTTCACCCCTGAAAAAATGTTCTCCTTTGAGCTCATTTGCTTGTTGTTGTCAGTGAAACACTTGAAGTTTATACCTGTAACTCTAACTATTAACCAGTTTCCATCACTAAAAAATTAGCCTTAGCTAAACTCTACGTAGCCTTACAAGCTCAACTCTAGAGGTAAATCTGGGTATGTTTGTGTGTGTGCACCTATTCATGTACGTATGAGGGGGATGGGGCCGATCTGCGAGACCCTGTTTTTCACATGCACTGGCTGTCACGGCATCTCACCCTCATTAGCCTGGAAAACGGGGACGAGGCGGCAGGCCCTGATGGGACGCACGTCGATCTCATTATGACAGGAAGCAGCCCAACTGGAGCGTAACGGGACAGGCCCGGGTGTGAGAGGTGGATGAGGAGGGTTTTGGGAGGAGGGGCTGGCTCGGATCAGAGTGGCACTGCAGGTCCAGGTCAGGCACAAAAAAAAAAAAAAAAACCCTCCTCTTTTGTGTGCCAGCCGGGCCTCCATTGTTCAAAACCTCATTAGCACCAGTTTTGAAGAAGTTGCTGTGCAGGACAGGAGGCGTCATTCTGCGGCCGCTCCCCAGCTCATTCACAGCAGTGCCTTCAGACTGAGACGCAAACCATTTCTCCTCTACTCTGCGGAGCTACAATCTGCCAACTGACTACACAAACTGCAGCACAGGACAGCAGGAGGTTGAGGGCTCACTCGGAGACGTCAGCATGGACACTCCAGATTATGGGATTGCAGCAATGAGGAGAGGAAGCTATGATGATGCTGCAGCTTCTCTGCGTCCTGTGAGTATTGATCCGTCATCCAAAGGCAAAGGTGAAAAAGGTCCTGTTGGTGGCGACCGCTGAGTGTGAGTCAGTGTGAGATGCTGCTTTTTAATTGTTCCAGACTCATGAATCTGACATACATACATACATCTGCACGCTGTTGCATCTCTTAATTAGGTGCTCTGCGTGTATGAGAAATTTGTACCTGAGTATTTATGGTAGAGTAATGTAAGGATACAAACCAGAGAGAGCCAGTATCATCAATCAGTCCATTAGATGCTTTAAAATACCGGTGGAAGAAATTGGGAAAATATGAAATTCATCTGCCATGAATTTTCTTTTCAATCTTCCATTTACTCTTAGGTCATTTTAGTTTGTCCTCATCAAAAAACGACAACTAGAACAGCCCACTCGATTGTTTCCCTGGCAACCAAACTCCTGTGATTGTGCACATAATGACTGAACTCTCTCAAAAGTAAAGGCATAAGTCATAAAAAATGGTTATACTGTCGACAAACCTCCTGAGGTAAGATCATAAAGTCTCCTGTCCGGTGTAACTGCCAACTGTCAGCCACAAAAATATCCGTGTGATTTTTTTAGTGTCTGTTTCCCCATTGATTTGTGTTTCTCGTTACCTCAAACTGAACCAAAGCTTAGCTGTAACCTCAGCCAGCCCTCTGTGTGACACCTAACCATAAACCAACCTCAGCCCCGCCAGTTGTCTCTGCGACGCCTAACGATGATCTAACCTGACACCAACACCATCACAACAATAGTTTGTGGGAGAAGCTATCATGGTACGTCAGCGCTGGAATGTCGCCTCAGACACCATATTTAAAACTCCAGGATACTGTGAATTACACAGAGACACACCTGTGTAGTAACAGTTTGCTCCATCTCTGCCTTTGTACAGATAGTCGTCCTCAAATGTTGGGGCACATGTAGGAATTGTTTGCGTTAACTTTCAGGGCTTCATTTACTTTCACGGCTGCAGGAAAACTGTTAACCAGTTTCTTAATCACTGAAAAAGGCCTGTTTCCTATGACATTTTTGTATTATTTTTTCAGTTTCTGGTGACCTAAACTGGAAAAATGGGGGTAATCTGAAACTTATACCTCATTTAGTGATATATTGAAGCTGAACAGGAACTTACATTCATGTTAGTCAATCCTGATGGATCGTTTTCAAGATACAAAATTATATGACAGGACAAATCATCCCATACAACAACATTGTACTGGAGGATTCATATCTCCCATATATTTCTGTACCCAGGACTCAGAGGAGCCGTAGGTAGGTCACCTCCTGGTCCGTCACGAGTCAGTGGATTCTGTGCGCCAGCCTGGCTCCGGCTACAGAGACAAAAGGGCCAGAAAGAGATGCTTTGTCAAGTGTTCCTGCCTTTGTTTGTTTTGTTTTGCAGTTTTTCCCTCCATCTTAAATTCTGTTTAACCCAATTTCTCAGTTTGTCCAGCAATTAGAGCACAAGAGCAGCCACAACAAGATGGAAAATCTGTTTGTTTTCTTTCACACAAATTAACAAAACAGTGTGTGTGTGTGTGTGTGTGTGTGTGTGTGTGTGTGTGTGTGTGTGTGTGTGTGTGTGTGTGATTGTTCCTGTTGGGAAAGTGAAATAAAGATAAAGATAGACTGGAATTTAGGATTGATAAAAGAAAGTTAGGTTTTAGTTGTGCTAGCGAGGTTGTCTCAACAACTATTGGATGGATTGTCATTGAATTTTGTACAGACATTCACAGTCTCCAGAGGATGAGTCCTAATGACGCTGATGATCCCATAACTTTTCTTGTAGCGCCGTCATCAGGTCAAATTTTAATTGGTCAATATTTTGGTTTGGCTGCAAAACTAATGACAATCTCGTCAACGTCACTATTTTGAGTTTAATGCTAATTAGCTAACATTAACCAAAAACTATGATGGTAAACATGGTGAAAATGAAACGTGCTTGAGATCTGCATCATTGCCATTCTGAGCACGTGTCCTTGCTAAAGTGAGCATTCAGCAGTAAAGTACAGCTTCACAAAGCCACTAGCATGTCTGTAGGCTCTTAGTCTTATCAATTTTGTTTCATTTCATTTTATTTCTCTAATGTCAGTAATTCATTATTTAACTTCCACTTCTATTAGTTATTATGAAGTATTTGAAAACTCCTTCCCATTCTTTAAATTCCACTTTCCATTTATTTTATTTACCTTCTTAACCTGTGCTGACATTTTTTTTCTGTCCAGATCTTCTCATCATTTTCGGATTACTTCTGAAATTTTGACCTAAGCCATTTTTTATTTACAATTTGATGTATGGCTTGAACCAAAGGTCTGCATTGATCCAGATCACACTAAAGCTTTTTTTTCTTTTTTTGCAGTGTGTTGGCCTTGTTGTTGCTAGGCAACATGTAATCAGCTGTCCATCATATCTGCTTTGGCGAGCAACAGCAGCTCTACGTTCAGGGAATCAAAATCATATGTTGCTGGGACTCCCTGTGTTATTGTCGTGGGCGAGCGGCTTCAGGGAGATTCATCCATCACACCGTGGCAGTGTTGCATGTATTTATCTATACAGCAGAGTGAACACAAACAGTTTCTCAATCTGTTTTGGCAAATGAAGCGAGCTGCGGCCCAGATGTCTAAAACTTCTATATCTTTAGTCGTGAGTATTATACATCCACCACTGATGGCAACTGAAGTTTCATCAAAACTCTGATTGTCATTGTGTCTTTTTTTCTTTTGAAGAAAAAAAAAAAACTATGTGAAGGCAACATTTTGCTTTTGAAGATGCGGCATTTACTAAGTTCATGGAATTTTTTTCAAGAAACTAATGAATAGATTATTTCTTAAAAATTCTCTCTCTGACATTGTCACTTTCCTTTAGTTGAAGGACCCATAAATGAGTTTTCTTTATGTTTGACCCTCACGGTGCAGAATGATAAATGTGCAGATCCAGTTGCAGAACAGTGTTTTCAATTTCATCAGCAAAAAGGAAACTTTCTCTGTTTTCACCTTTAACACATGTATGTAGTTGGTAGGATTTTGTGACACCAACCTTGTGATTTACACGACCGTGACATGGAAACTTAGAACCTCTAGTGCACAAATACTGAGGACTGACTTTCTTCAAATCACTTGTTTTGTCTGGTCAACAGTCCCAAACCTAAAGATAGTTAATTTAATGATACAAAACTGAATAAAGCAGGAAATACTCAATTCATTCATTTATTGTATGTATTGTATATTGTAATCATTTATTGAATATATTTTATATTGTAATCATTTATTGTATAAAGTATCAGAACATAGTGATAAATGCCTGTCTTGAAAACTTACTTCAGCTTGGTCCTACTCAATCATGATTTTATTCTGAAGTCTAGTCATCACCCTGTTCTGCTCTGTTTTAGCCTCTTATTTTGACGCATTCATTTGCTAACATTATTTATTTATTTTTTTTATAGCGAGGGAGAAGGAACCGAGGCAATTTTAAGATTCATCAACAAGGTTTTTTTCTTCTGGGCAAAGTGAAACACAAAAATATGTTGTTAGAGTATTTTCTCGCCTTCAAACAAATCTGGAAGGAATCTTTATGGAATTGAGGGGAAAATGTGTCCTTTGAAGGGGGGATTGATTATTTTCAATTTTTTGTTCGTATGTGTTTTAAACTCAGTCTGTTTTGATGGAGACTGTCGATGAGCAGTTATCTCGAGTCATTTCACAGATGGACTTTCTTATCTGAAGTAGTTTCAGTGTAGATTTGGCTGCAGTGCACTTGGTCAGGAATACAAATCATTTGCTTCAGACTAAGGCATTTGCTGTTCCCTCTTTTTTTTTAAAATACTGCTTTAAAAATAACCCAAACAGATGTGCGGTTTCAGCATGGTTACACCTCTGATAACACTCTAAGATACAGTATGTCCTCGGAAGAATCTCTCTCTATAGCAAAGCATCTATTCTGCTGTTGTGGGTTTCCTCTTTGACTGACATCCGTCTTGTTTTGTTGTACCCAGTAGTGAGACAAACAACACAGTACATGTTTGACTCCTCTATGGCTATAGAAGAGGAAAACATGCAAATTTCACTGAACTGCTCTTTTCTTCATTGAGTTGAGTTCAGATCAATGAACTCTGGCGCTTGAAAAATGAGTTGTGTAAAGTCTGGGCTGCAAAGATCTGAGCACCAAATCAACAAAGCGAAAATATGATTCTGTGTGTAAAGGAAGTAGTATTCGTTTCCTCAATTATTTTTCCATTACCTAAAGGAAGCCCTGCCACAGTTTCTGTTTTGCTTGTTGTGGTCTGGAAAAAACCATAGATGCATTAGCCTGCTGTAGTTTAGTGGGGCATGAAATAGTTGTTTAAAAGTCACATATTCCCACACCGTCTGATCACATACAGTGTGTCCACGACCTATGTCTCATAATATACAGATCATATAAACAGTTTGAAATTTAACTGTTGCTGTATGTGACCTTTGAATGTTTATTTTTTCTTTAATGTGCTGATGGTCATCAAACGTTGGGAATCTCAGGCTCTGCCAGGAGGGTTTAAGCTTGCAGAATGCATATTGTTGAAATAAATGATGGTTTAAGCTTTCACGTGAGTGACGTTAAAAACAATTTAATCCAAAGAAAAACAACACCATCAGTCATTTCAGTGACCGCCCCAAAACATGTGTTTATGTTCAAGTGACAAATCCCTGAAGACATGTGCAAAGGAGGAAAGTGTATTATTCTAAAGTGGCAAACTCTGCTGTTAATGGGGGGGTGGATGGGCTGAAGTGGTTGGGGGTGGGGCGCAATCAAGCTACAATCACTTTCACAAATACCTGATATTTTCTGATAGATAATTATTTTTGTATCTTTAACACAAAGTGCACTGTGCTATACTATCTTGTTTTGATAATGTTCAGTGCAAGCATCTTTTTAGGACAATTTTGAATGTACAGATTACATCAATTTCTTAAAATGAAAAATATAGTTATCACATTTTCAGCCATGAGTAGTGGCTGCAGTTTTTAATTTCAGACTGCTGCCCCAGCAACGTCCAGCAATCGTTGGTTTCTCCCTGTCCTTCATTAACCTTAACAAAGTCGTTATTATTGTTACCCTGACAACGAACGTCCCTGAAGCTTTATGAAGGATTCATTTTAAGCCAAACCACACTCCTCATCATTTCATTCAGAGGAGAATAAGAGAGGGAGGAGAAAGCTGGACCCGTTCTGCATCTGATTGGCTGATTAAACCAGGTCTGTCACTGGTTAGTTCTTCCAGTTAACAAGAGAAACAGCAAATCTATTTTCTGACTATTCAGGTGCAAACAGCAGTTCAGTCATTTGCAGCACCGTGCTTGATTTATCACTGTGTCACAATGCCAAGCTTTAATAATTGTTATGGCATTTTGCAGTTGGGAGAATTGTTGCATGGTATTATCATCTAAATGTTCTCTCACTGGTCGTTTGCAGACTTAATCTCACAGTGAAAACAGAGGGCTGTGTAGCCTGGATACGTGAAGCTTTAAAGATCCTCCTGTGTATTATAACTCACCAATACACTTCAGAATATAGTTGCTTCACTGTGGAGTCGTTAGACTCTGTGAACCGACATGCAGAGTCATCCGTGTCACAGAGAACAGTGTCAAACACCTCAGAGATATTCATTTAAAACTAATATGAGTGAAAGCAAGTGTGAAAAATGGTATGTATGGTAGCAGCTTGTGGTGTGACAAGAGAGAAGTGTTTGAAAAGCTCACACGCTGATATCACGTTAAAAAATGAATAGATAGATACAGATGGATGGATGAATAGAAGATACATAGATACATGTAGATGTACTGCGTTTTGTTCTCTGTTTTCTCACAGCACCTCAGACACTTGGCTCAGAGACGACGCTCTGCCCCATCACTGGTCTTTGGAAAGGCCCTGGGGATGCCCTGGTCTCCTATCAGGTGTGTACATCATTATTTTAAATTGATTATATTGATTGACTTGCAAAATGAAACCGGTAATTGAACCAATTATGATCCTAATGAGAGTCAGGATGTAATTTCCAGTCACAACGCATCCATCAGCACAAACAACATTAAGGATGAAGGGAAGAAATGAATGTAGCAAACACAATGTCAAAGAGGTCAAAGGTCATGCCTACCGTGCGCCATACAGACTCAGATAAAGATAATTTCCCCCAAGAAGACAGAATGACAGCGAGGATTTCCCCCATGTAGTTAAAGGTTGTTTCACCTTTTGTATGTCCCGTTGTAATCAAAAGTCCAAGTGTTTGCCTCTAACCTGGAGACCTAGTTACCCGTCAGCTTTAAAGCAGCAGCAGCATTTTGTGAATATACATTATTTTCTCTCGGGCATTCGGTAGGTAGCTCAAATCACACAGCACCATGAAAGAAAGGAACAAAAAAGTTCATGAAAATCATGACATATTTGTGTCATATTATTTTGTTTTTAAAATCTAACATTAGAGCAGCAGTTCCAAACGTGAGGGTTAAGATAGACATGAGGTGTCAAAAGATGATTCATAACTGACGAAAGATTAAAAATACCCAAGAAAGACAAACAAATATCTGCTACATAAAATTACATCATTTTCCCAGACATTTCTTGTGAAATACTGTATAGTTTTATCTCTTGAGGCCAAATCTATCTTTGCTTCCAGTGCTCATAGTTCATTAAAATGTCACCATTGACAAGGGTCACTATTAACGTTGTTTTGTTTTAAAGGTTCACAAGCCTTGAGGTTTGAGAACCTCTGGGAACATTACGTCTTGGTTTAATCACCAACATATTTACTGTCAGAGGTAAATGACCTGTACTATACACTACACCGAATTAAATATTCTTTAGTTGGAATAATTTCATTATCTGATTTTCGACTGCAGAGTTAACCTTTAATATTGACTAAATATGAAATATATATATTTTTTTTCTATAATAAGGGTATATAATATATATATATATATTATATGATATATATATCAGTTGATAATTTGAATATTTTTTCAAGCCAAACCCTCTACTTTTGACAGTAAATTGAATATCTTTGGGTTTTCAACTGTAGCCTGTGTATTACTCACATCAAATGCCTTATTTATTAAATAATTATATTGTATTAAATATTGAAGCAACTTTCTGTTTACATGCAAAGGAACATTTAAACATGAAAATCTTTATGGCTCCCAGCCAGTTTCACTTTCTCTTCACTGCAGCCTCCGGCCCACAGATGGCAGCACATAAGAAAACAATCTCAAATCGTCACAGAGCAGAACTTCACAAAGCAAAACCTTGTTTCCCCACATCCTGAAACAACCATGTGTTTAACGGTATCATGATAGCCTGTCCCCTGCCATGTGCAGGCCACGCAGCCCGCTCCGTTCAGGCCACAAACACAGATGTCCCTGTGGGGGATTTACAGAGTGGAGTTTTGAGACGGTAACCTGAACGTAAACTCAAACTCATGAACCTGAACCACAACCACACTGACTGAGGATCAGACTGACAGGCTGATACTGATCTGTCTCAGGTCCTGATTAACCGGTCATCATGTTCAGCCCTGTACCATGAGAAAGTTTAGCACTACCTTTTCAGATTGAGTGTGAGCGCATGTTAGACAAGTTCATAAAGAGATCGTCTTGTCTTTTATACAGACAACCTCTAACACCCTCAACACTTTTAATAATACAAGTAGCTCAATATTATACAATGATAGAGCGACAACAACATCTAAGAGCAACGCACACAAATTCCTACATCTTTATTCAATAACAAACTTTATACATAAGAGCAGAGTAGAATACATATAGTACTTAAGTAGTTTCCAAACTTATTGGCTTGTGACTCCTCACAAGTACAATTCCTCCACCTGAGCAGTAATTTTCCCTCTCGGATTGTGTCATTTGAGGGATTTTTAGAAATCTAAAGATGTGAAAATCTCCCATATCTCAACAAGCAAAGATTAAAGAATTAGAGAAAATCCATAAAAAATAACACTAGAGACATATATGAAAAAATATAAAATATATAAAAAAAATAATCTTGTGACCCTTCATAGGTTCCCCATGCCAAGCCACAACCTTTGAGTTTGAAACCACCACATCAATTATAGCTAATCATGCCAATTATGAGGTAGTTAGCTTTGGTACAAACTTTTATTTGTCCAGTACTTAAGTTTATGACCAAATACCTTAGTGCTAATTATCAAATGTTAAGATGCTGAATAAATGCAAAGAAAGCTAAACTAAGATGGTGAACATGGCAAACATTACACCTGCTCACATCTTATTTAAATCTCTGATCTTGCTCACTGACATTCAAATTCAGTCAAATTCACTCTAATCATTAAGGTGGAGAAAACACATCAGGATTTGTGGTTTTAATTTGAGCCATTTAGCCACAAAACTATTTTCTTAAGGCCGAGGTTCACACATGTCTAAAAAAGGTATGTTGTAAAATAATGCTTAGTATCATAGCTGATCCTTTAATTCTGATGCATTTGCAATATTGTTCTACATATGGGAAGAACTTGAACTTGACTTGAATGAACTTTCAGTACTTTTAAAGAAGATTTCATTCTAGGTTGTAACACTGAGATTGTGTTTTCTGGAAGTTTAGGGGAATTTTACTTTACTATTGAAACACTGTTGTGTGTATTTTTTGGCTACATCCAGTATTTTTTTTTTTTTACACTCATTATATATAAATTTAATTGGGCAACAAATAAATTTATATATATATAAAAATCTGTATTTCTCTATCAGAATTTAATTCCAACCAGAGGTGAAAGGTTTAAAGCTACATTAAGAGCGACAGTGCTCATTCATGTTTATGAAAAATCAATACAAAACCTCCTTTGGAAATCTGCTGTCTTTGATCTCTAGAGAGGAAAGCCCTAAAAAGGAAAAACATTCAGCTGTTGCTTCAGGTAGAAGACGTCACAACAAACCTACAGGTTCTGTAGGGGTGTCATAGTGTAGGCTCTTTAACCTTTTACAGTTGTAATCCCAATAGCTGCGCAAAGACCACCACAGCACCCAGTGGGCGAATCTAGCAAAAGCAAAAAAAGAGAAATGTCAGACACAACCCACTTTCACACTTCCACCCATTTAACGCTCACACGTTATTTATTTCCTTAAGTGGGGGGATTCATGGGTGTTAGTTTCACTGTGGTGGGACTGCCGCTGACGTACAGTATCTCATGCTTTAGACAGAGCAATGCTAGCTGCTGTGCTAATGTTAACCGTCTCCTGGCTATAGCTTGTTCAACGGAGAGAGATTATATCTGTTTCGATCTTCTCCTCTGAGTCTTGGCAAGAAAGTGAATAAGTATATTTCTAGAAATGATGAACTATTGCTTTAACGGGTAATGGCAATTAATCAGAAATTAGTGGCAGTTGTTCATGGTCATTTTATATTTGAGTTGTTTTATGTTTGCAGATACACAGAATGATAAACACCAGTCAGACTTTTCCCCACTCTTTCATTTGCTGGTATTTTATGTGTCATCTTCAGTAGGCCAGAATGGTAACAGGGAAAGTACCTCTGCTGCTCCCATTTGAATTTCTGCCCTGAACCCACAGTCAGTGGGAAGAGAAGTGACCAAAACTGGTTTCACAATGATTTAAAAAAAAAACAACAACTCTTACTTGTCTCATTGACACCTCGACTTGCAAGCTCAACACTTTGGAGACAACAACACGACGAGATTGATTTTTTTTTTTTAAAGAGATACAGATTGTTTTATTATTTGAAAAAAGTAATTCAGTCAGGCAGTAAACAGGCATCGTAAAATGTCATGTTAGGTGAGAGTTAATCCTTCCAATAATAAAAAGAAGACAAACAACATCGCAGTTGTTTATCGTTGTCGTTTTCTTGTTTAAGAGAAAATGTGTTTGGCTGTTGTGTGGGAAGACGGTGGTCAAAGATGTCACAGAGAAAAGCAGGCGTACAAATACATACACATATAACGTAAACTTGCATCCAAGAGGACTGACTTTTCCTCCCTGTACAGTTCAGATAAATAAACAACCAAGCTTAAGTCTTGAGAGTTAATCCCAGCACGACGCTCTGTGATGCCGGCAGTATAATGAAATCAGATCAGGTTGTGGACATGATATTGATCCCTTTGGGTATGGTGATACCTTCATACACAGACATGGCATTTTACTTCAAATTAAAACATTATTCCCCAATCTCTGTGATATTTTATTGAGGGATCATCGGTGGTGGAGACCACTGATTAGAGCCGGTGAATGTGTTTATATTACATAACAAGTCGTGGTTTCTCTAATCGCCAAACCACAACGGCAGTAACACCCTGGATTGGTTGCACATCTGCAGATGTTTGGTGGTTTCCAGTGTCACACCTAGTCATTTAGACCAGTGTGTTTCCCAAACTTTTTAACCTGTGCCTCATTAAAGGTCTAGCTCTGACTCACCACCATCTGGGGCTTGGGGTATTGAGCATTCATCTAGACCAGTAATTCCCAATCTGGGGGTTGAGCCACTGCCAAAATAAAACGGAGAAATTCATGAGATGATTGATAAGAAAGGAAAAAGGAAAAACATCAATGGTTACTTACATCAATAAGAATTTTTATCTTTAATCTTTGCTTTTTTTGAGAGATCAGTTGACCTGTTTAGGTCTTGAACAATTACTTAAATAAAACAATCTGAGTTTTATAGACGCCAGAGGTTGAAGGAAGACACACTAGATGGGTCAGTCGGCTCTAATGTGAATTCTCTGCACTCATGATATCATTGCTTTGAATTCAAATGAGGTATAATCTCTCCAGTCTTTTCTAACATTTCAATCAAGAGCAAATGTCTTTGAATATTAGTTTGGTGTTAACTTTGTTCTCACTGCTACAAGGCAATTTTCTGAATACCAATTTGGTCCTTAAACATCTACTTTCATAAGGTTCTCGTGCAAAATAAACACAATGTGTTACATACAGTATGTATTTGAGATTTCAAAGTAAATGTCATCTCAGGAAATAGTTCATATTTATATTTATGTGGAAAACAGCTGGTGTGGTTAGCTATGAAACTATATGATGAACCTGTTCTCTCAAGTTGTGACTGGCATCATTTTCACATCATCATCTCTAAAAGGGCAAAACATAAAAAGACAACATAACAAGTGTAGTTTGAAAAAGAAAAAGTGTTACGTTAAATATAAATATTCCACAACAATAACCACTGTATTAGAATTAGATGATCTTTGAATCTCACTGTCAACCAAGACGTTTTGGTTCTTGTTCACTTTGTGGTTGATCATCAAATTCAAACTTGAAGATCATGTGCATCATTTACTACACCTCTAAAATATCAACTCTGTAGGAGGTGAGAAAAACAGCCTCTTTAAGTGTAGAAAACACATATTTGAGATACTCCAGGAACAGTCTTGGGCTCCAAGCGGATCTTCTAAACCCATTGAAAAGCATGTAATCCTTCAATTTATCAGAGACATGATGTACGAACCAAAATTAGATTGGTTTGGCTGTGGGAAGTCCCTGTCACCCACCCTTTTTGTGTGTGTCCACTGGCTCAGGGAGGAGGCTTCTTGCTGGGTGTCTGTGGAGCAGAGTCCATTTGTCCTCGGCCTCAGCAGCGAGAATGGAGAGCTGCTGCTGGAAGAGTGTGTCCAGGTCACCGAGGGCACAAAGACGGGAGACAGACACCTGTTCCTCTTCAGCGACGTAATTGTCTTCGCCAAACTCAAGTAAGTAATGTAGATATTAATCTATACTCCAATGTGTAAATAGTGATTATTAGTTATTTCAAGAAAAGTGAGAAGAAAATCAAATATATGAGCAGGGAACAAAACATTACCAGTGGAAAAAAACTGAATCGACTGACAGAAAATATAAAAGCAATACAGGGAAATACAGTTATAATGCTGAAGTTGGTATTTCAGTAACTGTCTGCTGAAAAAATGACACATATTTGTACAGTTGGAATGGGAGAGTGAAAGAGGAAGTAAAAATAAAATGTATATTTTTACTGCACATTCGGGCTTTTAGGGAATCTCCCAGCACACAGTCTGTTTGTGTTAGGTCACTCTGACTTCAAAAGAGAAATTATGGTGGTTCCCTTTGAGCAGAGTCACATGAGGGGAAACTCAAACTGTTGAAATGTGTTTATCTCAGAAAGTAATTTCAAAACAACTTAAACTGAAGTTCTGTTGCCATTAAACAAGACAAATTAATATGAACAAGCTTGAAGTTGAAGCTCAGCCTAGTCAGATTCAAGCTGTTTGTCAAAGCCGGTGGAAGTTTTATAGCTTGTGAGTGGGAGTCGTCACACTCATCTCTGTACCACAACCTGCCCACGGTTCCAGTAGCTAGCACAACTGGGACTATACAATACAATACAGTAAACACACGTTCGAGTCTTTTGAGTCTTTGTATATGATCATTCATTACTTCCAAAAATGAGTGTGTATGGTACTATTTAGTGTACAGGCTGTTGTCGAGAAACATTTAAAAGGCACCACGTTTTTTTGTATATCAAGTTTCAGTTTATTAAGATTTCTTAGTTCTGGAAAAATACTTTTCCCAAACCAGGATTATCAACCAGAGCTCTAGAAGACACAGAAAAACACCAGGGGAGTGTGATAACTTGAAGTACAAACTGGTGCGGGAAAAAGCACCAGAAAATCACAATATCAGTGATAACAGACAGCTCTAGAAAAGTAGGTCAGCCTTTTGGGAAATTCACTGAGATTTTAATGACAAAATTGATTCCACTGTCTTGTCTGTACAATAAATATGAAGCTACAGCCAGCACCCGGTTAGCTTAGCTTAGCATAAGGACTAGAAGCAGTGGCAAACAGCTAGCTCTCCAAAGTTTAAAAATATGCCTATCAACCTCAATAATTAGCACCTTGTATGTTGTTTGTTTAATCAGCACAAAAACAGAAATGTAAAGTATAATAAACAGATCTACCGATTATCATTTTGTATCTCTTTTTTTTTATCTATAGGCTACACAAATTACAGAATTGTAAAGGCCATAAAGTCTAGTCTTGAAATGGAGGTGGTGGTATGAATATTTTTGAGAGAGCAGGGGCTAACTGTTTCCCCCTGCTTCCAGTCTTTATGCTAAGCTAGGCTAAATTCAACCTGAGTCCGGCCCAGTACAACACACAGATGCTCTCATCTTACTCTCAAAAATAACTCAAATAAATGTATTTTCCAAAATGTTGATGTTCAAGGCAGTCGGTATTACCTAATCTTGACATTATGCTGGTATAATGGTAAATGGTACATATAGTATTCCTAAATAACTGTATCTTTAGTTCAATAGCACCTGAATAGTAATAATAATTGACTTAGGGCCAATTTACAGACAGGTAGAAGCCTACTCCAGCATTTGAGTATTAGCTGTAATCTGGAAAATATAACAAAGCTATCAATAATTTCCTGGTTCTACGTAAACCATGTGAACATAAACAATCCAGACTGGGTCATTTGGGGCCCTCTGTCGTTCGTATTGTTCAGTTCATAGCCCCAGTGTGTTAGTTCATCCATGGTTATTTCTCACAGCTATAGTCTATATTATGTCTCCCCTCTGCGTCCCTTGTCTATTTCTGTACCATAACACCTCCTGAATCCCCAACATCATTCTGTCTTCATCCCTCTATGGCCCCCATTTCTTTTCTCCTCCAATCTATCAGCGCCCCAGGATACAGTCAGCATGCCTCTGCTGCAAACACGCAGAGGTCAGTGGGGTCACCATCAAATGCTGTTGAAACCTGAAGTGTGGCTTTATGGAGGTGTGGCGGGAAAAGATGCATTCTCCTTACTTACTTTACGTCACCTTTTGTGAAAGTTGTTTTTGAGCCACTAATGAAAGCATTCTTCCAGACTCCTCTGTCACCTCTGTCAGGGCCCACTGCCCAGGAGACAAAGAGCAAGGTGTTTGCCTCTTTATCCTTGACAATCAATATTAGCATTACAAGCTTTTGTTGCTTGTTTCATGATGTTTTCATGAGCAGAAATAGTTTTCAATTCCAGTGTAAGGGGGAGTTGTTGAGTATGTGTAGATCATTTCTTTCCATTAGATAGTTCTTACAAACTTTTTCACAAATAGGAAAGTCAGGTTTTTATGACTGTATCACAAAATCAATAATATTTTTTTAGAGGGGGGAAAAAATCAGTTACTGACAAAAATTTATGGAACTGAAACCATGAATTTAATATTGAAAAAAGGCAGTAAGAGGTGGAGACAGAAAAGGACTATTTAAGGGATCACTGCTTTTCCTTTTGCTTCTTTTTAACAGGTCGACTGCCAGCTACCGCCTGAAGCACCGGGTGCGCCTCGAGGACATCTGGCTGTACGGCTTTGAAGATGAAGTGGAGGAAGAGGAGGGAACGACAATGGATATTGACCTCCGGGTGTCCCTCGTGTTGGCCTGGGCTCTCACTGTTTGTTTGGTGTGTTTTCGGTGAGCGGTCTCACAGCAGATGACTCACATACATACAGCAACACATAATGTGTATTGATTCACTTGTGCTTACATGCTTGGATACACACTGAGGCATGATCATGCATATATATGTGTGGCTGGGGTGCTCTTCAGATGATTAGTATCTTTCCTCTTATGCCCTACTCATGCTGTCAACAGGAATACTATACACCAGAATCTAAATTAAACCCTTGAAGATGTAACGATAAAGAGATTTCAATTTAAATGAATGGTTTACCATTTTTGGGAGATTCATTTATTAGTAGGTCAGGGTCATTTTTTTCACAGTTTGGAGGATGATTTATGATTTTAATCAGTTTCAGCACAACTGAAGCTGTATAGTCTGCACACTGATTCACCTTCCAGCTGTTTGTGTTTTTGATGTTACTCTGATATCTGCAGCTGGCTACAGAAGGCTAGCATCTCTCGTTGGTATTTATTCGCGCCACGGTTTAAAGGACTGAGAGTTTTGACCTGAAATAACCTTAGTTCAATTTTCATCAGGCCAGCTGTGTCCAGTCTTTATGCTAAGCTAAGCTAACTGGCTGCTGGCTGTAGAATAAGGATAGAAATGAGAGGGGTATCAATCTACTCATCAAACTCTCAACAAGCTAATAACAAAAAGATTCCTTTAAAATAACAATTTGAAAGTTTTGCTGTTGCTACATAGGCAATGTTAGCATTAACAGCTGTTTACTTACCAGTCTAGAAGAAATGTTACGAGTTCAGCATTAAACTTCATTTCTTTACTCTCCAAGCGCTGTCTCCAGTGGTGGAAAGCAATGCCAATGTTAACGCTTGTCTTTATCACATCTTTCCTTCTACTGAAGTTAGCATGCTAACCAGCTAGCCTGTAGCCTCCAATTCACAAATGTTGTAAATGGTCATTTGTGGGCCTTCACAAAAAATAGGGGAAGCAGCAAAGAGAAAGTCCTCACAGCAGCATCACAAGACAAGTGGTGGCGAAATAGGAAATGCGAAGTTGGCTGTCGAAAAAGTCTTCATGTGATGGGATTTACCTCAGCTGTCTTTATCTAGAAAGACTGGATTTACAGTAAGATCAAAGGAGAAATGGTCTCGTACTTGTCGAAATGAAAAATTGCATGTTATTCTTCTCTACAGTATGTGACATGTCATCAAAGGCACCAAATGGCACTAGATAGGAAATGGTATATATTTGACAGTCATTTTGTGTTAATCATCGACACCCACATTTCTTGCAAAGTATTAAAAACCATGAAGGTTTTTCTCAAACGTTATTGTATTCCAAGAAGATGATGAATCCCTCGGTTGGTTTTGAGTTGTTTTATCTGAAAATGAGATGCCACTTTCTGATTGGTTGTTTGGCTCTGGTAATGATTTGGTGTGTTAAAGTTTCATTCCTTCTCACTCACATGAAGGTGATCATGGAGCCTATGAGAAACCATGTGCTTGTTGACGCTTTTGTTGTCACCCGTTTGACACTTCAAGGTGCAAGGCATTAATGAGGCCACAGCATATTGCAAATTATAAAAAAGGTTAAGTCCTACAGGTGTATACGTAAGCACGCGTGATGCACTCTGTTGTCGTCTTTGTCATGTTTCCACTGGTGGACACTAAGCCACAGCATACCTAGACTAGGAGGAAGTGGAAGGTGTCTGTACGGGGGCCCGCCGTGACGCTGCTTCCTGTTCCAATGACTGAGTTACACTTTCCAACAGAGTTGTTAAAAGAGAGCGTGGTTGCTCAGTTGTCTCATTCCTCCCACTGTCTCTGCTGGCCTGTTTGATTCTCACTGTGGATTAGTAACTCATACCATGCTGTTATTTTGCCTGCAGTTCGCCTGAGGTGAAAGAACGCTGGTTAGATACTCTTCACAGGTAAGAAACAATATCACTATTTATGTCATTGTTTACACCAACAAATCATCATAAATAATCTTTCAGTCCCGGTAGGAGCTGGACATTACTTAACCTAGATTTGTTTTTGTTTGGCACAGTAATCCTGCACAAATTCTGATCAGCATGAACTTTAAGTTATGTTTAAAGGATTTTAGACAAATTATGCTTTAATCCTTAATTTTAGATAACGTAAGGTTGATAACATCAAGATAGCATCGTTAGACAATAGTGACTTCTCGTAACTTTGTGGCTGTTACTAGGTTGATACACAGTGACTTCAAACAACAGTGCTTATGTAAAATCAAAATGACTAAAGACTAAGAAATGTGAATACCCAAGGAGGGTTTAGGGTTGTGTTGACAAAGTAAATGTATTATATGATGTTTTTTTTTCTTATCACAGAAAGATTAAAGACGCAAAAGAGAGGGCTGGTTGTGCTTTTTCACCTCCAGACGTCCTCATGAAGGTTTTGAGTGGAAGCATTGCAGTAAGTCTCTAACCCTGCTCACGCTGGCATGTCCAATAGAAAAATAAAATTTATTTAAAAAAAAAAAAAAGAAAGAGCTATTACTAAATAAGATCTCTCACTGTCTCTCATTTCTCTCTTTTAGACTAAAACTCTAACAGGAGGTGGCATGGAGCAAATCATCGAGTTTCCATTTGATGTGAGTAAAGTTCCACTGGCTTCTTGAGATTGAGAGTGTTCATGTTGGCAAAAGACACCTGCGCCTTTCCACACATGTTGAAAGGAGGCAGCTTTTGGAGGATATATGCACCTTTTGAAAAGCACATTGCTGCAAATTATACAGTTAAATTGCATAGTTCACAAGTCTACACAATTATGTTAAGAAAGGGATCTTATACTTAAGGACAATAAGTAATGGTGAATCTGGTTGATCTCTGGCTGCTATCAGTGTGTTTTGTAGTCATTATAACCCTCTGAGTCGATCAGTTGTTGGTTGGCATAAAGAGCTAGGGTGTGTGGTTCATGGCAGTTGAGAAAAAAGAAGCAAAAACACAACCCCTTCCGACTTTCCTCTTCTTTGCATGCTCATGTCCCTCTTGCATAAGCATAACCACATCGCTTTTTGTTTATTTTGTTTCCAGGGCGATGCAAAGATTGCGAAGCAGTTGAATAACCAAGAGGACAAGCAGACACAGCCCACTGGTGAGTTTGACAGTCAGCTTTGTTGGAGGGAGGGCCTCATTAGTGGGGCCATTTTTGGAGATGAGACTAAAGAGAAGAACCGCAGGCACAGAAAAAAGGAAATCTCACTACTGATAAGAGTGAGCAAAGTGACAAAGTGGCACTGGGGCTTTTGACTCGTGCACATCTGGTCTTGTTCTGCAATGTCGCACAAATACAAAATCGTTCAATAAAAAATGTTGAATCAGCTGATGGATAAAACATTTTTGCTTCCATCAGAAAAAAAGTGGAACCAAGTGGTGAAGAGGCTCAGAAAGGGCTCTAGTTTCATCAACAAAGGAAGCCGATCAGAAACAGACGCCAAGACGCAGCTGTTTGGACAGCCCCTCCGCAAGATATGCCCAGACGACTGCTCACTTCCCAAACCAGTCATGGTAAGTTGCCTTTCAAATTCAAATGTCAGATTTAATGTCAGATCGTTTCCGTCTGCCTTCCTGTCAAGTTGCTATTTGCAAGACCAAGAACAAAACTTCTTACATCCAGAATCAAGTGTGATTTTCTTGTTGTATAGCTACTGAAGGCTGAATGTAGGACAGCCTGTTAAGACAGATGCAATTCTTCTGTGAGCATGAATAATAAACACGTACCTGCTTAGCTGAGTTCTCCGAATTTTTTTAATGACAACAGGAAACTCTGCGAGTGTGTCTGAGGTGCATGTTGTTTAGTCTCCAATCAAAATCCGCTCAGCACACACACACACACACACCTACACAGAGCCTTTTTTTTCTTTACAATGAAAATCTAACCTTTCCTCTCACCAGGAGTTGCTGGTGTTGCTGAGGAAGAGAGGCCCGTCCACAGAGGGAGTGTTTCGGAAGGCGTGCAACAACAAGAACATGAAGGACATCAGAGAGCAGCTCAACAGCGGCGTGGAGGTGGACATGGAGGGCCAGCCGGTGTTTCTGCTCATCGGGCTTCTCAAAGTACGTTCCCACACCTGCTCTTTGTGATCACCTCCTAAATATATCAGAATATGTTAAAGCAGTGTTCACTGCATCTTACGACTAGTGTCCTATTAATATTAAAAGTATATGATAACCACTACTACTACAACATGACTACAACTGATTCACCTACTATGTTACTATGACCATTCCCACTACTAGTACCACAACCACAACAACTACTGCCATACTACCACTGCTCCAGCTGCCGCTACAGTATCTTTAACTGAAGAGCAACAATAACAATGTAGAAATACACTGTTACAAGTAAAATTCAAGATTTTACTAAATACTACAAGCATTAGCATTGAAATATGCTTAAAGTACCAAAAGTAAAAGTACTCCCTCAGCAGAATGGCCTATGTGAGAATAATATATGTAATACCAAAGAATCACTTACATGTTACATGCTAATTCTAACAAATCTATGCTAATACAACATAATTTATTTGCT
Source organism: Seriola lalandi dorsalis (assembly GCF_002814215.2). Taxonomy (NCBI): domain Eukaryota; kingdom Metazoa; phylum Chordata; class Actinopteri; order Carangiformes; family Carangidae; genus Seriola; species Seriola lalandi. The sequence goes on along the minus strand of NW_019525097.1, from coordinate 5,301,268 downwards.
GGTTATATTTTTTATTATTCATAATCTTAATCTGCAATGTAACTAGAAACTAAAGCTGTTAAAACATGTGATGGAGTGGAAGTATTGAATAAAACAAAATGGAAATACTTAAGTAAAAGTTCCTCAAAACTGTACTCAAACATAGTACTTGATTAACTGCACTTGACACCACAGTTAAGTGTCACACCCAGTTATTTCTATTACTCATCACATCTCAATATTGTCCCTCTCTTGTTTATTGCAGAGTTTTCTGAAGGAACTTCCTGGCAGCCTGCTGGTGTCTGAACTTTATGACAGATGGATGACGGCTCTGGGTAATGAGGACACTCAGCAGAGAGCTCTGGAAATCAGAAAGTAAGTAATCAATACCTGCTAATGAGTCTAGAAAGCGCCATTCACCTGCAACTCTCACCCTCAGCTTGTATTTATTTTTGACATTTATACATAGAGGGAGATGGTATGATTCTGTGGTCAGTATGAAATAGATGGGTTTTTTGAGTGGAGTTTTGCAGAGAATCCCCTTTCCTCCACCAGTGGTCGGAACACAAACACTTCTCTTTTTTTAATCTGTCTTCTGTTTTTAAAAAAAGGAAGAAAGAAAAAAAAGGCCGCCAAGCTAATTTTTCTGTTCTCTTTTTTCTCCCTTCCCCTTTTTGCTACCTGACAATCAGGGTGGTGGACATGCTCCCGGTGCACAACAGACTCCTCCTGCAGCATCTATTCTGCGTCCTCCATCACGTCCTTGAGAGAGCTGACATCAACAAGATGGACGCCTACAACCTTGCGGTGTGCATCGCCCCCACGCTGCTGCAGTTGGACGGCACCCCGCTGGATGAGCAGAAGGAAAAGATGGAGAAGGTAGAAAGTCTTGTTATGAGTAAACTTTCACATTTTTGGTGCTTTGAAGCTTTGTGGTTCACAGTGCAGAAAACCTCAAAAGGTTTCATAAGTAAAAGGTGTACTGGCACACAGTTTTGTTTGCTGTTTGTTTAGTTAGGTGCTACTAAAAAAAACAAGCTATGTGAAGTGCTGAGCTGCGTCTGGAGTGTGTCCACGCTGAATGTCAGCTTTGATTTTCTGAAATCTTTCTTTATCTAATTCTCAGTTTCAGTTTTCAATATTTATTATAATATGTAATTTAATTTGACCTATTGTTTTTGTTTTCTGATTTTCTGCAGGTCACAGAGCTGACTCAGTTCCTGATCAAGCACTGTGAGCTACTTGGAGAAAATATCCCAAACCTGCTCGATACTGATGAAGGTACATTTACACGTCACTCAAATTTCTCTTGTTATCTCCTTTTAGGGAGACGATAGGGAGTTATTATCTGCCTTTAAGGGAGGGCGGAGTTATTATCTCGCCTTTAGTGAGATCCTAATCATGTCTTCCTTTTCTCACTCTGCAGACTCCCTGTCCTCCCAGCATCACGACTCTGCGTATGATAGCACAGACCCAGACGGAGATGGGGAGGCAGGGGAGAGTACCAGCTCCACACATGGAGGCTGTGGCTCATCCTCCTCTCTCAGTCCCTGCACCACCACCTCTTCTTCCTCTTCTTGGGCGTCTGATACTGGCTTCAACCCAATGGTACCGTTCATCCGTCGCTGCTCTGAGCCCATCATCCTCATCTCGCCTGATCTTGAGAACCTGTGTGGCCACGCCAGGAGCCACGAGGACTGCTCCGTGGACAGGGGGGACTTTGAGAAGCAGTCTCTGAAAAAACCCATATCCGATGACTCTTTCTTGTTCAGGGGACAAGGGGGACCCAGGCCAGTTCTGTCTTTTCCAAAACTGAGCAGCAGCACCAACATGGACCCACTGCCCGACATGGACGGTAATCGTGTGAAGGGCTGCTCATGCTCTTCTCTAGAGAGCGCAGCCTCAAACCAGTCGGAGGGCTCTGTTTTCACCAGTTCCCCAGTGGGGTCACCAGCCTGCCCCAGGAGAGAAAACACCACCAACCACCCTTCAGTGGCTGCAAAGGGTCTACAGGACATTGCCAGGCCAAATTCAGATGAGAAGAAGCGTTCACAGTCCATGAGAATAACCACTAAAGTCCTAATGAGGACCAGGAGTTTAGGAGCCTTCAGCAGGAACAGCCTGAAGAAAGACTCTCAGACAATCACTCCTTGTGAAACTCTCCAGGAGGACTCTCAGAGTGAAGCAGATTCACCAGCTGAGATTCTGCAAAGACCGCGCCCTCTGTCGGCCATTGAGGTATTTAAACAGGTGGACAGCAAGCTGCCCTGCAGGCCTCCATCATACCAGCAGGCAGTACAGTACAAGGTGGGTCTCCCTCCACAGTATGGAGCAATGACTGTACGAGACGCCACAGAGCTGAAGAGGAGATCCCGCCCATCCTCTGTAAATTATGACTTCCCACATCCCTGCTCTGTCACTCAGAACATGGACAGTTTTGCTCAAGCGGCACAGGACAGTGACAACGTTGTGGAGCGGCGGCAGCCTTTCCGCCAGAGAGCCATGTCTGAGTCTGTGTCTGCCGGCCGTCCAGAGACCCTGTCACGGAGATGTAGCCAGCCTGTGTTTGAGGAGTTTTCTTACGCCAAGGAGTCTTGCGTTTGATTCACTTTGGAACAGATTCATAGATGGGATTTTAGTCATACAGACACTTCTTGAAGGCAGAACTGCAATTTAACCACTCACCACCAAGCCTCTTTTTTCTTTTATTTCTCCAGGGCCCGGGTCATGCATGGTTAGCCAGGCTGACCCCCTAACTTAGAGAACTAAATATGTTGTTGTTAATCTGATTGCATGTTTTGATTTAAGAGTAAGAATGCTAGGCTTTATAACAGCAGCCACTTCCTACCCTAATTCACACTTTTTCTCTGTCCTGTGGTCAGTTAGACAGAGAGACGTGTCTTTAAGGGCCTGTCCACTGACCAACTCTGTGTCAGAGCGATGTTTGTATAAAGATGTCCAATCTATTCATTTTTCACTTTTTCACTTTGAATGTCAGCTATGTGCCACCTCTGGTTGCACTGTCTACGTAGTACTTTTTAGAGTACAAATGTTATAATATATGTTTTATCATGATAGATAGTCTATCACAATGAAGCTATGAAAACACAGTTAGCTGTGGATCAAATATGCTATGAGTTTCTGTTCTGTTGATATAGTGATTATGTACAGGATGGCACGTTGAGCACACTTTTATTTTTGCTTTTTGTAAATCCTCCGCACCTTGCATGGTCTCCTTCTTCCACTACATTAAAGCACTTTCCGGATGATGAACTATGCTTTGTTGACTTGTATGCTAAAAATGTAAATATTGTCACATAGATATAGATTTGTAAACTTTACCAGGGTGAAAATGGTTTTAGGTAACCACATAAGAAAATGGACGCAATTCAATAAAAGATAATAACAAAGTAAAAGAAAAGTGTCTTCTTTCTCTGTGTCTGTTAGACCTTTTAGAAAGCTAATCTGGTTTAACTTCTCTTTGCTGGATGTGTTGCATAACAGAGGCTAACAGGCCTCATTGAGAGAACAGCATGTTCTGGCACATATGCTAAAACAGAAGGAAACCAGACGTGGTCACATGGACGGATTTGGTTTTTCTCTGAATTGCTGTTCTTGTCTCTGGCTGCAAGATGAGTTGATGCCACCTCGTCTTCCTTCCTCTCTTGAAGTATTTTAGCACCCCATTTCCTTACTCAACAAGCTGAGTTAATTCATCCAAAGATTTCAACGAGATTGACACTGAGCCAGATTAGGCAACAATCAATGGTTAATTTGAAGATGACAAACTCTGATAATGCTCATCTTAAAGAATCAATTACACATGGTAGGTACAAAGAAAGCAGCATCTGTAATTTAGAGATCCATTTCAGAAGGTCAACAGGAATGACATTTGACATTTGTTGCACTGTACTCACTGTCATTATGTATGGGGGTGGGGGTGGGGGACATAAAACAGGAAGATCTTACAATACAAGCAACACAACACCACCGCAACTTTAATTAGCACCTCTCAGTCACAATGTCAGCAAGAATAAAAAAAGGTGCCAGTTTCTTAAAGTTACTATTCATTGCAGTTATGTTGTGATAAAGTGCATTGTGTCGGAGAGATATTGCTTTCATCATGTTTCACCCTCTGACATTCATTAATGCGTAGATGTCACATGATTTATCCAATCATTAGTAGAAGTACTAGAAAGTAGCATCAGGTCAGCAGCTTGCATTGTGGTCTGTTTTGTTACCTCTGCTGGGTCAAAAATGTGAAAGTATGACACTTGTAAATCCTACACTCAGGAGCCGTGAATCAGTGCACATTGCATGTTGATGCTGTTTTGTTTTTGTTCTTGTTTTTATCTGCAAAGAAATGTTAACACTGTTATCAAACAACAGGATCTGAAGGAGCTTGAGTCAACAGCTCGTATCTGTGATATATCTAACCTACTGCATCTATCTGTTGACATACCTTTGCCCAAACATGGAGTTTGTGTTGCAGGTAATTTCCAATCTGCAACTTTAACTCTGAGGAAATTTGAATGTCTGATTTATTAGTGAACTCTTGCGGAAGCCAGAACTCTGGAGACCAAAGATAACAATGCTTTTTAAAGTGAGAGTTTCTTAATTGTTTTAATTTACCTTCTATGTTTACATCAATGCTATATTTTTATTATCATGCTTTGTTATGTGTGTTATATTTAACTACAGGAGCAACTAATAATAATAATAGTATAATAATTAATTAATTATTTTCTTGATTAACTGGTGACATGTTTGGTATGAAAAAACAGGGAACAAGACGGAGAGTCTACAGCCGTGCTAGCTGCTCTGATGGGCTGGACTTTGGCACAGCAGTACCTTGGGCTAAATGCTAACCTCAGCATGCTAACAGGCTCACAATGACAGCCTTAACTTGCTGATGTTTAGCAGGTGTCATGTCTACCACATTCACCATCACCAAAGTTTTTACAGTAGCTCGGGATCACCAGAGTTAGTGAGATTCACTCTCTGGAAACTGATCAGTATCACACTTCATGGCAACCCTTGTATGAAGAGAAGCAGCGTTTCCGTTTGGACCAAAGTGTTGGACCCACTGACAAAACTATTAGACTGACATTACCATCCCTGAAAAATAGCAGCTTCCAAGAACATAATTTGATATTTTCATTTGAATTCTACTTTTAATGTCTATCTTAGTTTGTACTGTGAGACCTGAAGAACAATTGTGAGTTCATCAACAAACATCCAGCCAGCTGACAGACAGAGTCTCTTTAGCTGTTTTTCATCCATTGTACAGCTCTCATCTGCCGACATTGTTCCTGCTCAGCTCATTGTGACCACTCTGTAATTATGAGAGCGAGAGCATGTCAGTGTTTTCACCGTGAGAAACTCTTCAATAATCAGCGCTGCTCAATGTGAACTGATGTCACAGTACATGCACGTGTCAGGTGTGGATTCTTTAAACAAAGCAGAGAGTATGTTCACCCAGACGATTGGGAGACATCATATAGGGGTTGAATATAATAACGTGGACGCATGTGCGAGCGTAGAATAATGTGTTATTTATTCATAAGCTTATTATCTTCTCTGTTTGTTGAAACACGTGTTATACATGCACTGACTGTACTTAATTCTGAATACCTGGCTGTGCTTTGCACCAAATGAATGAAATAAATCACAAAGCTAAAAGTAAACGTTCATATTTTTCAAGTCTGTCTTAAAACAATACTTTATATTATTATATTATCATACTTAGAAATATACTTTATAAGTACTTTTCCATATTAATAGTAGTATAACAAGAAATAATATATATATATATTATATATATAAATATATAGTAAAAAAAGCTGCTCAATGTGTTTACTTTTGCTGTATTGTTACTACCCCACAGAGGGAGGAATAGTCTTTCAGGCTATAAAAAGTTTTTAAAAAAAATCTCATCACAATTTCAGTATAGGCTTGGTTTTCCAAAATCTTTCAGCCAGATCTCATGGACTTCCTCAGCAGATGTCGTTCACCCAGTTGTTACTGAGATAGTTACGTCGTCATCATATGATCTACAGATGGAATCAGACCTCAGTGAGATAACTTGAATGAATACGAGTTATTATTAGTTATTCATATTGTTTATGAATGTCTCGGCACAAACTCAGCATTGTAAGCTTCACAGAGACAGTTATTTAGGCCTGTTGTATTGGATTGCATTAAACTGTGCAACTGTACCTCTAACTGTGTCCACCCCATTACCATTGTACATTTTAAAATTACTATGTTGCCTGTACTGTATGTTTCTCTTGTCTACAGTAATTGCCTCTGTCTCAACCTCTCCTCTCTAACTGCTTTTTATTACCACCTGTTTACCTCTTACTGTACATGTACATTACTGCTTCACTAAAAGCTACTTTTTCCACTTGACTACCTGTCTGCATTCATTACCACCCAGCTTCCTAATTGTGAGTTGCCTCCTGCTGTTTTAAAAAGGCTGAGCGAGTGAGTCAGCGTGACGACGTGCTGTGGAAGTGTGTTCCTCTACACTGTGTTTACATAAAGTTAGATGTATTGTTATAAGTAGAGTAATTAAGTTTGTGGATGGTGTAAAAGGGAATCAAAGCTACAAGTCTGCAATAAATCCAAAAAAAAAAAAAAAGAGAAAAGAAGATGTAGTGAGTACATTACTGTACTGAAAGAATATGAATGTGTGGATGCATGCCCTGCTGGTTGCATAATCTCATGGCTGGCAGTCAACACTAATGAGGAGAGGCTAACACAGTGGCAAGCAGAACAGTTTTCCCTTCAATAAAGAGTAATGATTTGTGACAGCTGAAGCATAAACGATATAACATGCAGAGAGGAGAGCACATCCCAACCCTTTATGACACAGAGACCTCTACACTCATCTGAATAGACATTAATTATTCTTTTTAAAAAAACATCAGAAGCACATGGCATAACTCCAGCAGGCTCCTCTCCTACAGCTGTGGCTATATTTGGCTGTTTGCGTTATGAATAAAATATAGTTTTCCTGGAAATGTTATATAATAATCATTTGTTTGGCTATTTAAATAGTGTCAGTGTTGCCTGTTATGTAACACAGCAGACATGCTAGTATGCAAAACTGGCATAGTAGTATCATCATGGTAGTAGTAGTCATAGTGGTGGTAGTAGTATATTTGGCTGTTGGTAGTGATTGTACTAATATTAGTAGTGCAGGACCAATAGTGGTAATCAAGGTAGTAGTGGCAGTAGTAGTAGTAGTAGTAGTAATAGTAGAGAGTGGTTATTAAGTTATTATTATTCTTCTTATTATTAAACTTATTATTATGGAAATGTTATACAAGCACCATTTGTTTGGTTGTTTAAATAGATCCATCTGTTATGTAACAAATGAAACATACAAAACAACATGCAAAACGGTGGCATAATCGTCTTTGGAATAAAATGTATGATATGGAAACAAACACAGGTGCCAGTTCAGCCATCACTCTGACCACAGAGCCGTCACCTTTTCATTCAAAGACAGTTCTGTGTAAATTCAGGTACCTTGATTTCTTTTTCTGATACTTTCAGGCTTTTCGTAAAGCTGATAATGCTCTTTGTGGTTAACATCATCGTCAGTCGAGTTTCAGCTTTCCTCTGCTAAATGCCTCCTGCAACCCACATTACTGTGTCACCTGTGAGCAAAACAAATCCAGCGCTGTTTAAGGTGTTAGCCGATGTCAGGCCTGCAGCACAGTCCATAATAACAGTTTGTCTTGTCTTGCAATCATGGTAATATCAGTAGAAATGTCTAAATGGAATATCAGTTTTTAAAATCATTGTTTCACTACGTTTAAGTGAGCATTCAAAGAACAGCACACGTTCAACGTTGTCACCTTTTGACTTATCTGTGCAGGAAGTGGTCTCTGCAGCAATACTCAGAACTTCTCAGTTGTGTTGTAACACGGAACAAGACACTACAGACAGTGAACGTTTTTTCAATAAGCTTCAGCACCCTTGTGAAACTACACTCCGTGTCTGCTGACCATTCTAGTTTTTGTACATTAAAAAAGTTTCTTCATGTGTTATCTGTTCATTCATTCATTCATTCATTTGTTTGTATATTTTGAGAATGAAAAATCATTCTTGACTTTGGAAACATCATTAGAAAAACAGTATCTTTACAAGGTCCATTTAGTAACTATTTTGAAGCTCAAGAAGTCCTTAAAGTAGTCATAAAAATGAGCATCAACACAGCAATATGATGGTATGATGATGGTATGAGAACAGCTACTAAATGACCTTAAGGATTTTGTTTGAGATAGAAATAGATAAAAGTATTATTATTGATATTACTATTAGTGGTCTTATGGCAGTGGTAGCACTTAAATAGCAGCAGCAGCAGCAATAGTAGTAGTAATGGACACACTACTAGTAGTACTAACGGTTCAACGGTTGTAGTTAAAAATAAATGCTTTTAATTTCCAGTTTTTATAGGAAGTGACGTAAGGGCCGTTAGCCTACACTTCCTAGATACGGTTGCTACAGCAGCTTGTTGCTTCCTCTAGTTTGCTTTAGTAGCCTGTCCGCTACCAAACATCAACGTTAACTATCACAACTACAGTGTCTGATGGTTTTCTGACCGTTTCTGACAGATGGCTTTTGTTTCGCACAGCCACAGGGATCCAAACGGAACTTACACCTTCTCCAGTCGCCCCAGACCAGTAGAGAACCGCTCTAAGTACAGAGAGCCTCCGTGTGAACAGTATGTGTCGTCCTGAAACCTGTGTTGTTAGCACTAATGTTGTTTTTGCTAGGTGCTACCGTTGCGTTAGCGGTAATTAAGGCAGTTAGTCACCTAACCCATCCAAATCAGTGTAATGTAGTCTACAAGGAGTGAAATAGCAAGAAAATGCTGGAAACATTTCAAATGATCCTTCTGAAGAAATATTATATCTACGGTGATGTAAAGTAACTAGATAGATAGATAGATAGATAGATAGATAGATAGATAGATAGATAGATAGATAGATAGATACTTTATTTATCCCCTAGGAGAAATTCATGAGTACATTCACTCAAGTACTGCACACTTTCCAGGTACTTATCGTTTACTTGAGTACTTCCACTTCATGGCACTTATTAGTCCATGATATTTATCCAAAAGCTTTTAGCTACAAATGGAATATGATACATTGTTACAGTTAATTAAACCTGTTAAAGTTAAAGTGGTTAAAGTAGTTAGTTAAAATTACCTCCACCAGCTCAGCCAGCTACATAATTAGAGTCATACAATATATAATAATATAAGACTGCATAATGAGTAGTTTGCTACTTTAAGTACAATTTCCTGATAATTCTTTTGTACTTGATTGCAGGAAATTTCACTTTAAATTGTAAATTTTTACACTGTGGTATCATTACTTTTACTAAAAGAAATATTCTCAGTACTTCTTGGCCCACCAGACAGAAGGAAAATTCTTGAAAAATATCTCAAATATTGCCTTATTTCACTACCAAATACTGGCCCATCATGGATAAACAATTCATCTTCGAGGCTAACAAGTGTCAGGATCAGCTGACTTTTCTTTTTGTTTTTACAATGCAGAACACACAGTAATTATGGAAACATTATGTATGACCGTCGCGTTGTCAGAGGAAACACTTACGCTCAACACATCATACCAACTGTAAGTATGAAACATTCATCTTGCTATGCTTCATTGCTGACAGGTTTGCCCTTGTATCCATCACTTTGTCTTAAAAATGTTTTTCATCATGCACCGTTGACAGACAGCTCAGCCAGACCCTGCTGAAATACTCAGACAACAGGAGATCAGGAGGAGAGCCATTGCTCGGAGACGTGCCAGAGAGCATCTCAAACCCAAGACTCCTGAAGCCCTGCAGGGCAGAAAACACATTGATGTTCAAACAGGTTAAGCATTTCTCTTGACAACTTCAGAACTTTTACCTCTTGGAAACCAGAAGCACTTTTTCTCAATACTCTTAACTTATTTTCAGATCTTTATCTTGAAGAATTGAGTGATGTTATAGTGGCAACAGATATTGAATGCCAGACTGAGGCTTTCCTGGATAAACCAGCAACCCCACTCTTCATACCTGCTAAATCTGGCAAAGATGCTGAAACACAGATAGAAGAGGGAGAGGTGGGTAACCAGAGGTCATTTTATAGTAAACATAAACCCAGTGTTGTGGTGTTTAAAAGACATGGGTGATTAGGAGAGAGTCTACAAAAATGTCACTTGGAAATGTTTGTAGGTTTGATCAAATTAAACCCTATGTTTTAACAACTAGTATCCTCTGCAGTTGTTTGACTTTGACAGGGAGGTGCAGCCGATGTTGGAGGTCCTGGTGGGGAAGACAATAGAGCAGTCTCTGCTGGAGGTGATGGAGGAGGAGGAGCTGGCCTGTCTGAGGGCCCAGCAGAGGGCTTTCGAAGAGCTCCGAAATAATGAGCTGGCAGAAGTGCACCGACTTCAGGAGCAGGAGAGACGCCACAGTGAGGAGAAAGTACGCAAATGATAGAAAATAGGAATAAGTTTATCCAGGTCGTGAAAATCAGGAAAAACCAGTGATGCCATGAATGCATCAGTCCTGAACAAACAGCTGGGACAGGGCTGAACGATCTTAACCCAGTGGGCGATGATTTAGACGTCTGAAACCAGACTACTGAAAACTCGTATCCTTAGTTTCTTACTGCAAGACGTGACCCTACGAGAGCACACTGTTATCTGGCCAGGTTAGAAGTGTAATACTTACTTCACAAGAGAGATTTCTGTATTGATGTGTTTTCTCTGTGCTCATCTCTCTGGTGTGAGGAGAGCACTTCTCTCTGTGTGGGGAAAAAGGTCATATCAAGTGCATCAGTCAGATTTTAACAGTAAAAGTTTCAGAAATTTGACAGGTTCTTCTTCTTATGTTGTCAGGGAAACACTGTCGTCATTCAGATCTAATCAAACTTTAACCTCTCAGTCTTCATGATGCAGATAAGCTACGTTTTTGAGCAATTAAATCTTATTAATTTTTAACTTATTAAGCTTAAAAATTTGATTTTTGGTTATCACGTCATAATATTTTATGTAACAGAAAATACTCAGGTTTTTGGGGCTTTATTTACTCAGTAACTATTAGTGAAGCTACTTGTCAATCAAACAGTATTTCCACCTCTAATGATTTCTTTTTCTTTTTTTATGGTGTTCTTTAACTTCTGTTTTTTTAGGTGGTTTCTTTTTATGCAAACTTTCTGTTGTCACAGTCATTAAATGCTATAGTTTTTGAATGCTAGAGACTTTTTTCAAAAAAGGAATCAAACACCAAACATTTCGGACAGCAAATATAACATCTTTGATAAAAAGCACGTAGGGTGAAGTAGTAATGTGTCATATCAGAAGAACTGATCAACCACATCACAAAAAAAGATTATGCTGAAAATAGACCCATAATCTTGTTTTAAACAAAAGAAGTTTTTTTTTCTGATCTCAGGAGCGTAGAATTGCCCAGCAGAAGGAGGTGATGAAGAAAGAAAGAGAGACTGCAGAGAAGATTGCTGCCCGGGCATATACTCAGCAGTACTTGGCTGATCTTCTACCTGCAGTCTTCACCTCACTGAGAAGCCACGGCTACTTTTATGACCCTGTGGAGAAAGGTCAGCTACCCCTTTCTGACACATGAGGACATCACTGCACTCCGCTGACATTTCCACTTCCACAAAAACTCTGATGTGACCTGCGACTAGAAGCCAAATAGATCATCCCATTCATACTCTGTGTGTGAAAGTTTTGATACGGGTGTTTAACTTTTTTTATCATATTTGTGGTTTGATTTCCAGATATTGAGACTGATTTCTTCCCATGGCTGATGGATGAGGTTAACAACAGTTTGGAGAAGAGATACATAGCAAGAGAGATGCTGGACAGTAAGGGAAGATAGTATAATATTTTTTAATTAAGGCACTCCTGTGTTCAATCTGAACATTTATCTAATTTAATGATCTGTATTTTTAAATGTTTGTTCTTTTTTTCTCACTGAGCATTAAACAAACCAAGTGCTGTTCACCACCAAGATCCCACATCAGAACCCATAAACCATAATTGTCTGATGGCAAAATCCAAGATATGGGTCTCCACAGAATATAAACATCTGATCCTGATGTTACAGATTAAGCCAATCTCTTTGTACCTTCTAGAGAGTTCCCTCTAAAAACCAATCATGATTTATATAAATATAACTTTCTTCTAAGTTGTTTCAAGCTAACCAACATGTTCTAGCCGCTGTTATTATCCTTGAGAACTAGGAGGTATTTCACGAGTCCTCCTCCAGGGGTCATCAAGTCATAGACATTGTTGGAGTACCATCTAGTGGCTCTTTACATACATTACAGAGGTCACCATTGTCAGACATACAGTATTGTTCACACAGCAGAATGTGACTGAAACATCTTCATCCTGTCTGTCTGTTTCAGCTGTCATCCATGATGTCACCCAGAAGAGACTGGAGATGTTCAAGGAGCTGGAGACACAACCAGACAAATCTGACATATAGCACTGACAGACTCAGTGGTAATAATTCACTGAGATAAGTCGATGACATTAATCTATTATCAAAAATAAACTTTTGCTGACAAAATTACCATGAGTTATTTCTTTGATAACATGATACCAGTGTATCTGTATTTAGCTGATGGTGAATCATTACAATGACCCTGATACATCAAGGAACATCTGACACCAGCGTAATGATGATTATTCTGTGATCACAAGTTATTTGCTCTTAAAACTTGAAATCAGAATTATGACTCATGATTTGTGGTAAATTGGTAAAATAGTTGAAAATTTAAATGCTGTTTTGTATTATCCATTTTCCACATTTGCACTCTCGTATGTTGCCTATCTAGGATTTCTGTTTATAAAAGTTTATGTAAATCTTCCATGAACTTTGACCTTTACAGTTCCTTCAGTGTTTGAAGCAGTTGGGGTTTTTGCTGCACTTCATGGATGAGGCATTATGAGATATTTTTTCTGAAACATTCGATCACATATTGTGGCCTATATAGGCTTTTGGTGATTTTTTTACTTTTTATTAGTTGCTAGATATTTCATGGCTATAGTCAAACCAGAGCAGTGCGGTTATAGTATTAAATGTGGACATGTTTTATATCTTGAGTCATTCTTAGTTTTCTGAGTCTTTATCATTTGCCTCAGTTTTGTGATAATCCGTCAAAACAGTCTGTTTTCTGTCAGGTATGCAGTACTTTGTACATCTTACGGCTTATCAGAAGGAAGTTCCTGCCTGTTACCAAGTTTTCAGAACACCAGCCAAAGAAAATCTGACCAAAAAAGTTTTATCTAAAAAACCATTTCAGTTATAAAGCAGGTGAGCAACTGTGTTTAGGAACTCTAAATATTTGAAGGACCATTCAAAGTGCTTTCCTGTGACTTTATCTATTTGCATCTGGTATTGCTCTACAAACAGTTCATTCAGGAGCCCTAACAGGCAAATTCAAGAATATTTTGCATTGCTCTGACTGACTCATCTATAATATCTGACTAAACCCAAACAAACAAACAAAAAAACAAGGTTACATAAGTTGATTTCTGTCTTATCATCTTAATTTCTTATTCTTTATAAGGGGTTCTTTGTATAGGCTACTTTAATTGATAAATAAGCCCTCTAATAATGTTGTTTGGTGTTTGGTTTGGCCATATTTTTAACGTATTTTCTCCTTTCAATTGGCTCAAAAACTATTGTAGTTAACGAGGGTATTGTGATGATGATGGCAGTGGTGACAATGGCCAGGATGATAAACGTCATAGCTGGTTAAGTAGTACAAAGTGTCAGGCACGACTGTCACATCACTCTTTGCTTTCGTATTATGGTGAGAAGTAGGTCTAACCTCCGATATATACGGCTCTATTTTAATCCCATCTTCTCATTGGTCAGGTCACCTATGACGCCTCCCCTCTCGCTCGGCGGCGCTTCCTCGGTTCAGTGAAGGGCGGATGACGCTCATTTCCCCTGTGAAATACTGTGCAACAACAAAAAAAAAAGTTTCTGCTGTGATGCCACTGTAAAGGAAAGGTGACAACTCAGTCTTTACACAGCGGATAGATGAGGCTTAAATGTATTTACTCAGTATTATAACAGTCATTGCTCAAATAGCTGCATTCACATTAATTTACTTTCCTCAGCTCAAGTGGCTTACACAAATAAAATAAAAAAAATTTTAACAGATCATTTTCAGGCAAGTACGGCAGCATACAAAATGGATTTGAAAGAAATAAGTAAATACATAATATACACAAAAAACCCCCAATTATATTCAAAGGTGTGATTCAAAGACTTGTAGAATATATAGGATATATGATTAACTTAGGTAGCAGGATATGTACATTACATCCCTGACCTATTGTGTTATCGTATGTGTAATTTGAATGTTATGTCATGTTATGGTTTTTCATGTTTCATTGTCTGTTAAAATCAGAAAATTATAGGCTCATAATAATAATAATAATAATAATGATAGGATTCAAACAATAAAATTCTTAGATGAAGTACACAATGACAAGAAAAAAAAGTATTAAAATAATATTAAATAAATAAACAAATAGGTAATGGGTTTATCCTTCATACCAACAACTTAAAAAATATATACATACAAGTGAAAGAAAATACAAAATAATACATGTACATCATTAAACATGATGTTCATCATTAAACATAATGTGTATGTTTAATGTATAGCCTATCATTAATGTATATCAAACACAGATTGATTTGTGTACCAGTGATTAGCCATAGCCTTTATTTGCTTGAAACAATAGCCATAGTATGTTTTCATATAGGTTGCATCTTCGAATGGTCAGCTGACTTTCATTTTCCTTGTTTTTTTCTAATTCAAATTTTTTATTACTTTTGTCTTTGGTACATGACAGTAGATTGTATCACACTGTGAGACATTTCCTGTTGCTTACAGTACCTGTAACATCAGGGGTATGAACTAAAACAATAAATACAACATTTAAAAAATCAACAAGGAATGACTAGGAAGAATATTCATGCAGCATACAGTATATTAATTACTATTTTACTAATTACTATCCGGAGCCAGCATTCACACTACAGGCCTATCAGTGAGTGTGATATAAGTCCAAAAGAGATCCAAAACTGGTGCCTTACTCTTATCCTGGTAGGTATATACTGATGTGAAGTTATTGTGGAGTTTGCCTGTTCTTTTCATTCTTGGGTGTTTTCCAGTGTCTATGTATTGTCCTGGCAGAAACTGTGATTCCTGCCTCCACCTGATATGTTGTGTTTTGGGTTCTGTCCCCTAATACACATAATATTGGAAATAATGGTAACGTACAGTTTATCAAGTTTGACTTTCATTTTCCATGATAAGGACCCCCAAAAATTATCAAATAAATATCTGATTGTTTTCCTTTTTTTTTTCTTTTTTTTTTTACCTTTGAGAGCTGTTGTGGTGCTAGATTCAAAACTACAAAAGCCCTGCTGTAGGTGGGGGAAAGACCTTCTTCAGTTAAAATGTCCCCTACACAATTATGAAACTATCTTAGGTGTTGTGGTAAAGCCCCTCAAGTGCCCCCTAAAGGTCCCCGGACCCTGTGTTGTAAACCCTCCAGCCTACCGGCGACAGCAGGAACAGGCTCGGTTGGATGTATGAGCGCCATATTGCGCCTGGCTGAACAGAGGGAGGGGAAATCTGCGGCTGCGAGCTTGGGACCGCGGTATAATCATCACCTCGTCTCCCAGCCTCACCAGCTCCGGTAAGACTTTCCCTAAGTGGACCACATGTATGTTGTACTGACCGAAGCTTGCGGCCCAGCGAGCTCCAAGCTGTGCTAAATAAACGTATATGAATATACTTTTCGCACTTTTTCCGCGCACTTTCTGCTGCTCTGCACAAAGGAGACAAATCTCACAACAGGTGTCTGTGGGATTATAGTGAGGATGTGGCTGACTGCAGTAGGCTACAGAGGAAGCTCCTGCACAAAGGGCAACATTATTACAGCCTGAATTAAAGACCCCGAGGTTGAATCTTTAAACAGTTTTACGATTTGTGTTCTTGTGAAATCCTTATCCTCTGTCTGTGTCGTCCAAAGCTTCAAAAGGTGGGATTTTGTCGCTTGCTGGGCTTGACTCGTTTCCCTGTCGCTGTGGGTGTGTACTCACTTCACTCATAACATAGACGCAGCCTTACCGGGGAATATACACTGACAATCAGCACTTTGTTGCATGTTTTTACACTGTAACAGCCTCTAAAGGTGACAGTGTGCGTGGACAGTGTTATTGACTGTTGATGGTTACCTGTATTTTTATTCAACACTGTTTCTGTGTATTTAATAAGCGATACAGATTAACTGGCTTTCGTCAACCTGAATTGGGGTGTGCGTTTGTTTAGAAATGAAGACGTCAAAAGAAAAGGCTAAAACAGAACAGGGTGGGGACTATAACTTTATCATCGCTAGTGGGTGAGGCATGTTGAGTACCATATTTAACCTGCCTGGTGCCTGGATGATTCAATTGTGTCAAGGTGAAACAAAAATATAGGGTTTTCCGGTGCCAAATTTCACAATAAAACTATCATTAAGTAACACAACAAAGGGGCTGGGCTGTAATACACACCCTTAAAATCAAAGTAATAGGCTGTCTGAATATTGAGCAATATTGAGCACCTCAGATGTAAGGATTTACTTTGATTCTTTGTTTTGTATTTGTATTTGTTTTTGAGTATGGGTCAGACAAAACAAATTGAGGACGATTGTGACTGAGCGACAACTCATTCTGATTCTGAAAATTTGCACTATAAATGACAGAGTTAAGTTGAGTGTATTCATTCTGTTTTGAGTACATGTCGAACATACAAAAAACAGGTTTTGTATGGGCATGAATGCACACATTCATACTTATATACAGCGTGCCATGAAGAACAGACTGGTTTGGGAGCAAATGGAGGCCCTACCCACTGTTAGTATGGTGTTCCTAATAAAGTGTTCACTGAGTGCATGTAAGTAAAGCCGCACCGAAGAACAAAGACAACAAAATATACTCATTAGAAGAATAGTTAAACAAAGATATAAAAGAAAAAATGAAAACTATTGATGGTGTACAATTTGTCTAAACCTACCTAACAATCATTTGCTAAAAATTATCAATTGACTTTTTTCCAGGAAATCCAAAGTCTTTAGCCCAAAGGAAGAACATAATCAGTTACTTAAGATATATATTAAGTGATATTGTGAAAACAGAAGACACCCTGAATTATTGGACTCGACCAGACTCGTGCTCTTATTTTGAAGGTTAGTCAGGTCAAGTTCCTGTGCTACCTGCTGTCAGCTTGTTGGTTTTTCGCGGTGATTCATCCTGATGACTGTCGCCTGCAGGAGTGCCGAGCTGCTCTCGCCGGGTTTAAGTAACTCAGAAGTGGCTGAAACTCGTTTCTCCTCTTTTTCTGTTTTCAGAAAGACACCGCGAGACGCACAGCCACACGGAGCACAGGTCTCTTCTCTGGAAACTTCTTCTTTTTTTAATTTAACAGCTCCTCGCACAGAGCCAGGAAAAGAACAGAAAAATGCCTAAAGCGGTAAGAAGCATTTGGTTTATTGATATTTTCACTCATTGCTTGTTGTATCACTCCTTTAAAAGTTGTTGACTGAAACATGTCAAGGGGCGTTAATGGAGGATTAACTTCCCTAAATTCTGTGTATTTATTTACACTTATAGAACTGTATCACCTTTTTCACATTAATCCAGCTTAGACTGAGTTAAGAGTACTTTTTTTGGTAAACTTAAATATGTGGTACAGTGAATGGTAACGTTAATATACTCTTGTAACACTGATGTCAGAATATATTATTTAGTGTAAAAATGTCATAACTCTGTAAAAGCTTTGGCAGTCTTTGATTCAAAATTGATCTGAGAGGTGATAATTAAATGATCTGACTTCTTTGTTGTTAAGTTGGAGAAAAAAAAAATCTTAAATCACTTCTTGGCAGGGGCGGATTGCCAGTGTTGAAGGGGATACTATCAGTTCCTCAACGTTCAAGCTGAGTGATTATTGTGACCCACTTGACATGTTCAGTTAATTACATTTTTTAACAGGTGGCCTCTTTTAAACTTTCAATGAATGACCCAGAAACACAAAACACTGGGCTTTAAAATGAAAAGAGGAACCTTTACAGACTGAATCAGAAACAGAGCTATAACATTTTTTACATGACCACATATGTAAACTTGAAACTTACAGTACCAGTAAGTATTTGTTAAAGGGGAATGCCGCTCAGATCACACACATTTGGGGTGGGGTGGGTGGGGTGGGGGCATATGTATAGGAACATCACACACTGCAAAGCTAGGAGCAAGAAACACATACAGATATGCATCATTTCTAATGTGTTCACAGTGTAGGTGGACACAGTCACAAGATGCATATCTTTGAAATCATTCTCATTATCTTACACTTGCGCACCATTACATCATAAACAAGGGGGGTGGGAAATCTCTTGTTTTGGTCGGCAGGAGTTTGTGATGAATACAGGGTTGTGTCTGTCATTAGAGGTTATTTTACAGGCTGAAATTTGGGATTGCTCTCCTCTCAATGTTGGGTTCTCATAGTCATTATGGAGACTTGTTAAAAATGTGAAACGGTGACTCAAAGTATTTATGACTTCAGTGGCTTTTCATCATCAGAAAAGCAAAAGGAAGGACACAAAAGACATAATTTGACTAAGTTGTCCTATATATTTTTTTGCCCTCAATTACTCTGGACTCATTATGCCCCACCCCAGCTATTACATACTGCACAGTGGCACATGGCGCAGGTCCCTCCCTCAGATCACTGTTTGGAAAATTCTAGTAGGCGTATAACAGCCTACGTATGTATATTCTACAGTATGAAGGAAAATGTGATGGAAATGAATCAAACATTGACATTTTTTTCAGTGTTGAATACAACTTTTTCCTCTATCCTCTTTTTTCTTTATTTAAAAAAAGTAAGAAAGGAAGTCCAGAGACGCCTGGCTCAAACACACAAATTGCTAAAGTTTACAAGTAACACATTTAAAATGGGGAAAGATTTTAGTCAAAAACAGCCAAAAACAGGAGTCAGGAGTTGCTGCCAGAATCCTGGTCAGATCATGACAGACACATGTGGCTGTTGATCAGAGCAGCGTGTTGTGATGACGGTGACTAAAGCGCAGGTCAGTGTCATAAAGTGTGTTGTTGGTTTGTTTAGAATAGCCTCAGGGTTGTCATGAGCGTCGCCGTGGAAATGACATCATAACTGTCTGATAGCAGCTGCCCAGTTGCCACAAAACCGCCTTTTCAGACGATAATGTCTGACTGTTTTCCTTTCCATGATATCAAAGACTCCCGAGCCTCAAGTTAGATTTTTTTTTTTTTTTTTAATTTTTATATTCTTCAGTTTACAGACTGTTCAGCATGTGGCCTCATGACCGACCCAGCTTTTACAGCATGGCATGAAAGATATGAACAGGACACTAAGTCTGTTTTAATGAAGTTATTCCTTTGATGCTGTTTGCACCAGAAAGTGGTGAGCCCCCTTCTCTCAAATTAATCCCTGCAAATGCTTAGTCTCACACTTTAAGCATTGGTGAGATATGTAAATGAGGGTTTATGTTTTGGCTTCGATGAAAAGTGTAAAATTGGATTTTCAAGTTTGAAGAGTGTCAGTGGCTCAAGCCTGTAGCCAGAACTGGGGAAGGTAGTGGATGGTGGGAGGTCAGGAGACAACTCCCAAAAAGCTACAGTGAGATGAGCCTCATGTTACACACCAACTGTAGCTAACGATTATATTCATTGTTGTTAGAAATAAATTTTCACATTTGACAAGCTGAAATGAGAGAAATTATTTGGCATTTTTCTTTAAAAATGGTAGAACGATTGATTGATTAGCAAAATAGTTTCCTTTAATTCTCTACTGATTGCTGTAGTGTTATGTTAAAGCATTATAAATAAGTGGAAAAGAGATACTTTATCTACAGAGGAGTTGATGTGAGTTAGACATTTGTGGGGGTGAGATAACTGCCATGGACACGATGTTATGGGTTTGAATTCAGCATTGTCATCCTATGTCTTCCCCATTTCTCTCCTGAACTTTTCTGTCATCCTCGGATGGCAACTCTCATCTAATACACAACGCAAATGCATTTCCCTCAAAAAATCTGTAAAACAAGTGATCGGTGTCTTTAAAAGCTGCCTTACATTAGACTGCTGTAGTATTGACAAGTATTAGTCAAGTAACTGTAGTCACCCTGGTAATCAAAGAGCAAAGAGGATAAAAGTGCTAACCAGTCTTAGATTTGATCCCGACTGGCACATTAACAGTCTGAATTATTACAGTTCAGAAACTTGGCATGATATCAAACATTCCACCATGGTGTGTTTGGAAAAGAGAAACTGGTTTTATCCCAGAGGACCAAGATGCCCAGTGGCAGGAGGTTGGACCAGATTTGAGGAGCGGTGAAGACTACTGGTGCTTCAGTGACTCATGTTTCACTTATCTGAATGAAACATTGTCAGAAGTAAAGGATGGCGCTCCTCGACTCTCCCAGAATTCTGTTCCCTTGCGCTCTCAGCCCCATGACACAAACCATTTCAAGGCGTGGTCACAGTCAACATGGATGGGTGTTTCCTTTTCATGTCCAGTCCTATTGTTAGTATTTCTTTCTTTGAATAATTGATAAATCAATCATGTTTGGAAAGCCCTCCAGTCCTGATTGACGAATCCCAAAATGGTCACGAGTCCTTTAATTGTCGTTCTTCAGTTACGTGTGTTTAATGTTTACAGAGCCTGTGGGGACACACACACACACACACACACTGAGAGACACAATAGGCCTTTTCTCTCCATCCTTGTTGTGCTACTGCTCTACACTCAAATGGTAAAAAATTCATTTATGGCTATATTGCTCTCAGACCATTTTCAGTGGCGTCCCCATGGCAACTCGCTTTGCAAAAGACTTTTCTTAAAGCCATGCAAACTATGCAGAGGGTTAAATATTGAATGGTCTTCACTGAAGAATGCAGTACAACCCATTCACAGTTTAACTACTGAAGTGATGACCACCTCATTTCTTTAACCTGACCCGGAGCAGCTCCTTAACCTCACCATTGAAAAGGTGGAAGGAAAGCTATTCGGTTTATGATCATATATGGGCAAGGGTGGTGTTTACTTCCACTTTGGGGACTGAAACTAGGAAATATTTGGCATTCTTGGCAAATGACTTGATTGATTAACTTACAGAATAGTAACCTTTTCTGTCAATGAATCAATGGATTGTCTCAGCTATAAGCTAAGCTATAAGTTGAAATCCCTGTGTCTCTTCGTTTTATGTGTTTGATAAACTGAAAATCTTTGATCTTTGAAACCTCTTCGATTATGCCAGGGATCCTATATGAGTGAGTTGGATATAAATATTGCACATTGTTGATGACGTGTATGTGTGTTATATGAATTTAGATTTTCCTCTGCATTGCCTGCGTTACCATGGAGCTTGTGTTATTGTTGTTATTGTTTCTTGGTTACCAAAGTTTTTAAAGTATTTTTTTTTTTGGGGCTTTTTATGCCTTTATTGGACAGGATAGTAGAGAGACAGGAAATGGGGAGGCAGAGAGGGGGAATGACATGCAGTAAAGGCCGTCCGATGCGGGACTCGAACCGGGGCCAGCTGCAGCGAGGACTGTAGCCTCTACACATGGAGCGCCTGCTTAGACCACTACGCCACACGACGCCCCGGTTACCAAAGTTTTTAACCCTCGACCAAGAGTGTGAAAATGTGTTTATGTGTCATTATGTCAGGTTAGGTTTGGGCTCCAGTGCTCCTGAAGCTAAAATGATTGAGTCACTCACTACAGTAATGACTTGTGAAGCAGGGATTTATATGGTCAAAATGAACGGCTGTACTTTCCTCTGACTAAAATTGCTCATTGTGGAACTCTGGGTCCTTGCCCAGTATATTTTTAGCATATGTGTCATGTTTTCTTTACCTCTGTGAATGGCCTCAGTTTATTGTGAGTTGCTGTTGGAGGACCTCTCTTTGAGATCAGATATCACTCACTCAGTGGTTTCTGTTGGCTCGTCTGCTGCACACATTCACATGTTCCATTCTCTGCCTGTTAGGGTGTGTGTGTGTTTTTTTTTTCCCTTGGTGCTCCATCTGCAACTGCTGTAAAATATAGACTGTGATATTGGGAGAAGCATCCCGAACTGTCAGAGCTGCCTCTACCAATTCACACAATCACTTTTAAACAAGGGAAGTCTCAGAATATCACTTCTGATGCTGTATCGTGGTTGTTTTTGGTGATCAGGCTCCACTAGGATGTAGATGATGATAGCGAGGGACTGCTGGGGCACTGCAGCTGAAAGGGGAGCTTTGTTTTGCTGTGTAAAGTAAATGCAGTGTTTTCCCCCTCCTTCCTCTGCCTTCTAGCTGTGAGTTGAAGCTGGTATAAGTCGCTCTGTTGGACGGTTGATTCCAAAAGTTTAAAATCGTTTGCACATGTGGCACTGGGGCAGAGCTACAAACCCTGAGCTACAAACTCTGAGGCTCTGAGGGTTTCACTCTTTTGAATTCTGTTGGTAAAGTTTGCTCCGTCACAGATCCTGGCTTTTAATCCCCAGGCGAGTCAACTCAGCTAACCTTACTTAACAGCAGCAGACACATGGATGAGAAAATGGGACATCCTTGAATATCCACTGTCTAGACTACTGTGTTCTTACAATATCCTGGACTGCGCAGTGGTGAGGCGCTTCCCATTCAGTGCTGTGATAGGATTTGCCTTCTCTGCGACAGGATTTAAGTCTGTCAGTCAGTTGTTCAGCCTGTGTAGCCTCACAGGACTCGATGGAGCTCCGACTAACCAGACTCTGCTGCAGCCCAGACATTCCCTTTTGCAGCAGGGCTTCATTGAATTTGTTCACCGCTGAGGCTCAGCGCTGCTCACAATGGGCTGGAGTTGAAAGATGTCACTGGAGGGTTGTGTCAGCGCGCTTTCTCTCTCTTCACTCTGTATCCACTAACCTCTTTGTATCATTGTCACTGAGCAGTAATAAGTTCACTCAATACTCGGAGAGTCTGTGTCTTTTCATAACCCCACGCAAATACCAGAGACATTTGACATTATACTCCCAGAGAAGAGATTCAGTATGTGCATTACCTCAAAGCAGCTATTGTAAATATTTCTGCATTGTTGCATGGCCTTTGTGTGAAATTCAGATGCCATTTGCTGATTACTGACAGAAACTACAATACAGAATATTGTTTCTCCCCATTATGGGACACAGTTGACGTCAGCTCTCATTATTCTGTGTCCTTCATCAGTCATGCTATCTGTAATGGTTTAGAAATTGTGCATTAATCACTGGGGTGGATCCCTGTTTGTGGACATTAAATTCTCTGCCCATAAGGCATGTTTCGCTGCGATGGACTGCCTCTTTTTGTGCGCACAGGTCATTCTGATCAATCATTAAACAGAGAACTGAATGATGTGCCTTTTTTTTTTTTCTGTGAATGGGAGTGAGTGACTGAAGGAGCTGCCTCATTCAGTCCTTCAGTTCTCCCCCTTTATCTAAACAGAATAACATGTGGTGCCTCTTACTAGCTTGTGAAAGTAGTGTCAGATATGCCTCTTATGTTGTTTACAGGGCAATGAATTATTTCCCTCATGTTCATGTGTTTTAGATCCAGCGCTTCATATTACATCCAAAACACCAAAGATCTTGAGTTCCCTTCAATCAGCCCGTCTGTCTCTGAGAAAGCAGAGATAAACACAGAGCCCTGTGTGTTTACTCTGCAAATACACCCTCTACCAAACACACACACACACACACACACACACACACACACACACACACACATATACACAAACACACGCAAAGCAAAGCAGTGCTCTGCAGTACCACGTATCGGTTCTTACCTATGAGGGCCTCCCTGTTGCTTTGGGTCAGGTTTTCAACTCCTGCTTTTTCATGTTTTTCCACAGGTCAATGTTCGCGTCACCACCATGGACGCTGAGCTGGAGTTCGCCATCCAGCCCAGCACCACCGGAAAGCAGCTGTTTGACCAGGTACAGTGGACATCGGTTTCTGTGCTGACCTCCATATGTTATCACTACCACTTAAAAAAAGAAAAAAGATTTTAGAAATGAAACAATGTGGGAAGATTAACAGTGTGGAATCGTGGGGCGCCCCGGTGGCTCAGCTGGTAGAGCGGGTACCACTTATCACCCATCTCTCTCTCCAACTTTCCTGTCACTCTCTCACTGTCCCGATATGAATAAAGGCAAAAACTGACCAAAAATAACTTTAGAAAAAAGCAAAAGATAAAAGAAGTGTGGAATCATTATGAATAAAGTCACTTTTATAGAGACGATCAATACAAATCAGTGGTGTGTAAAAACAACAACTTGTGATTTTATGGGGGTTATGGTAATGGGAAATTATTCCGATTAATCAAACAAGATATAATGTGTTATTTGGAGAGTTTAGAGGTGCAGGTAGGTGGATATTGGTCCTTTCAGTTAGAACAAGTTCAGCAGTTTCCCCTTGTTTTCTGTCTTTATCTCAAGCGAAGCTAAGCTCAGCTAAGCAGCAGCTGGTTCCAGTCACATGATTAAAGTGACCATGTTTCCCAGAAATGTCGAGCTATTCCTTCAAATGCTTTTTTTTTTCTTTCAATTTAATTTCAGACTTTCTTCTGTGCAAGAAATTAAGTGTCAAATCTGTGTTTAAATCCAGCTATACTTCACCGTTGCTTTATATTTCCGCTGTCATCGCTACAAAACACTCACAGACTGCTGCAGCCGTCGTCATCGAGGCAGTTAACTGGACTGACGTCACTGAGAAAGATCTGTGTTAGGAGAAAGTGACTGCCCTCATTATTGTCCCCTCCAAAGCTCTTTCCATTCATTACATCCAGGTCTGAAAAGTTATCTCCTGCGGACGAGATTACAGGAGCTCTTGGCCTCAAGAGTCCTTATCAGTCTCTGTCTTCCCGGTGAGAGTCAGAGAGGTTAATGGTTTCTGTTTTTTAACAAAGAGTACGGTCCAGACCTACTTGGGACATTTATTAAACTAATTACTAATAGCATTAGTGATTTTTAAAGTCCTGAACGAAGTCTGTGAGAAAGCGGAAGGCGTGGCGACAATAAAGGAAACCTGAAAATGTTCCTTTTGTGGTTGTTGCTCTCCAGTATAGGAACCTTTTTACCATGGACTTCGGCTAATTTACGATCAGGAGATATCGATCCCTTTGTTCTTATGTTGCCTGACACCATGGTAGAAAATCTCACTCACATTTTCTTATAATATCTAATAATTTATAGTAAAATAATTTTAGAACACGTTTTTTGTAAATTAACATTGCTATGATTTGACCTTAGATGTGTGCGGCTGTAAAGTTAGATATTAATGTTTGCCTATTACAGCAGATGCGTTGATGTAATAACTAGGAGTATGTTTATTATTAAACATACATTTATTATTAACCCCTGCTTTCCCCACCGCGGGTCACTTGCAATATTGCCAGATGAGGAATTTTCTTTTGATTTGCACTGTTCCTCTTGTTGTACAGAGCTGCAGTGAAACTCAGTACCTAAAATCAAAATGTCAATGACATGTCATTAGCGTGAGCTCTTATGAGGCTGAATGACAGAACTGGGGGAGGAAAGGCATTGTTTTAGCCACTTCCTGTATAACTCGTTTTTCAGTAGCAAGTTTAGCCGACTGTGTGGCTGCACATCAGGGGATTCACCCTTCATGTGTGTGGCTATGTAGAGAATATTTTAGTCAAAGCAGATTTGAAAGGAATCATGTCAAGTATAATTAAAAAGTAGAATATTAAAACCCAAGAGTCATATTCATTTATTGGTATATTTTGTCACTGCTGGATGTCTTTTGGGCAATTTTGACAGGTCAGCAGTTCTGCAGAGTGGCAGCATGGCTACTGTTTTTACAGTGTTTTAATATGTGGTTTTGTTAAAGGAAGGAAGAGCTGCTCACCTTTGACATCAGTCTCTATTTATGGGTGCTGATGAATTCTCCAGTTTACGTTGTAGAATGGCTCTCAGTGAGGTGTGCCACAGATAATCACTCATTCACTGTGATGGTGTCAGAAAGCTCTGAGCTCTATTTTAGTGCAAAGATGCAATTCAGCTTCACACCTCGTCTGAAATCCGAGCAGAGGGCCACGGACTCATTTGGCTGAAATTTGGCTCGAGAGTCCACGACCGTGTCTGTCAAAGACACACAGTCACAGTGTGTTCGACAGGTTCTATGGAAATGCTGAATAACTGCACTGAGCTCACTCTCACGGCGAGTGTGAGGCCTGGTGTGGCCCCTGTGGTCAGCCAGCGCTGATCATAGCTTTAGTTCCTGTCATGCCGCTCTCAAAGAGAAACGCCTGCCACTCCCCAACACACCCTCGTACAGTTTCACTTCCATATGAAGCTTCGTCTGCTCGTTTCTTTTTGCCTTGAGCTGCAATTCGAAAAATCACAGCCACCGGGGTTTGCATTAGACGTACTGGCTACTTATATCTGTCATCGGTGCGTTTGCCTCGTCCGGACTCTGTTAGCCAATCTTCTGTGTTAATGTGGCTTTAAAGCTTTTAAAATGGTTTGGATTGGTTAAAAGCTGGAGAAGGATTAAAAAGAAACCATGGCAACAGTTTAAAAAAGTCTTGAACTGAATCCAAGTCCAAGTTATGTGGCCGACAGGTGCCAGGAGCAAAATATGAAACTAGTTCACTTAGATACCCAACCCACATGTCAAAACCACACAAAAAAAAATGAGCTGCAAAGTCAAGCGAGGGAACAAGCTGCACGATGGCTGTTCTTGTTAGCTGTACTGTTTTTGTAAAACTCCTTTTAGTGTTCACTGCAGTCACAATGAATGTGTGGTCTGACAGCTATAGACCAGTTTCCTTTGGGACCAGCAATAAACCAATACCCCCCCCCCCCCCTCTGACACACTCCTTCATCTTTGTACCGGTAGATCCCTATTTGGGGCCCGACTGGGTGAACCCCTCCCTTCCCCTCCTCAGCCGCTGGAGGACTCCACGTTACTCAGCCCAGAGGATGCAGTGAGTAATGCTGTTTCAGCCCAGTGGCATTCCTCTCGCTCACCACAGGGCCCGAGCTCCCCTAAACCGAGACAGGAAACTTTCACTCTCTTGACAGATGAGTGTGAGGCACGATTGTGCAGACTGAAGTCACGCGAACTGACTTTTGCCCCTTCAACCAGTGACACGGAATCTGTAAAGATTTAGCCTCTTCAACCCGACTGCAAATGTTTCACTTAGTTTACAGTTTTTTTAATCATTGCCAGGATATAGTTAGACTTGTGCTTCTGCTTATAACAGCTCATAAAAAGCTGCTCTCAAGGAGTTTGGCCTCCAGATTTGACATATATGGGATTATTTTCTTCCAAGGTCGGACACAGTCACTAAGAGATTTTGCAAACAACAGCCCACAGTTCTGCATGGTTTGAAAAGTCTTAAAAAGGTTTGAATTGGTCTTAAATTCAACTTGGTGACCCCTGCAGAAACCCTGAGTTTTGCAAGGGAGTGTTCTGCTCTCAGTAATCTTACCTAGAAGGAATATCTGAGGTGTTAATAGCTCTTGACGTACATTGGAGCAAACTAGCAACCCATTAAAGTCGAGGCAGCCTGCCAAACCAGCCTGCTGCGATGTCAGTTTACTGAACCTGTGTCCCCAGATTCAGATTTAATCCTCCTCTAATGAACTGTATTATTTTCAGTATCCTTCGTCAGCGGGGCTTCATAACGTGTACAGCCCATTATTGAAGGTAGTTTATTTATTTGTCAAGTGAAGTGTAATGTTATTGAAGGCTGGAATGCTCGCGCAGGAAATTGGTTACCTCTCTCACCATGCCAGTGTGGTAGCAAGCCTCTCTGCAGCAGCAGCTTATTCGTACTTCGTTTAGGTGTCTGTGTGGTAACCCACACTGTGTATCTGCCTCCCACTCTGCGGACCCCTAAAGCAAAAAGCGCCCATGAAAAGGCTGATTGTTTTCAGAGGCCTTATGAGTTTCATTACAGGTGAGATGCAGCCTCGAGTGCTCTCTCATTTCAAGCCCCATTCTAGTGCTTGTTGTTGTTGCTCTAAATGCAATCCATCAGAAAAGCCATTCATCTTTACTCCCACAGGTCAGCCTGCCCTGTATTTTGTGTCGGCCACTAAGACAGAGAGAGAGAGAGAGAGAGAGGGGAAGAGGGGGGCGAGTTTGATTTTAATTTCAACCTTGGCTGGAGCTTATCATTGGGAATGGGGCTTGGTCGGAGTGCCAGAGTGTTGACTCACAGTTTATCGAGGAAACTTAGCACCTCACCTGGTGACTGGGTGGGGAATGTGGCAGGGATGCATTCAGAAAGGGCCCGGTACAGAGATTGTCTAACTTAATGGCACACACACACACACACACACATGCACACACAAAAAAAAGATGAATTCCTGCACGATGCTGTTGGAAAATTGCTCTGCGTCTCTGAAGGCCATAAAGAGCCTCTGGTCGTTGAGGTTTCTCTCAGAAGCCAGTGGAAAATGGCAGCTCCTCCTGCAGCACAAGTGATTATTCCAGATCTATAACTGGGTTTTCACTCTCTGCCTCAGCTACACACTCAAAAATATTGGTCGAAAAAGTCTTAGGGTTGCTGATGTGAAGACATTCTTCTAAGGTTAGATGTTTCCAGTGCGGTTGAAATTAAAACTGCGCTCATAATCTGCCTTTTAGACGTTAATAATAATGAGGAGTTTTGCCAGAAAGTAGCTGGCCTTGTAAGCTGGAGCAGACACCCACCCCTCGCCCTCGCCTCCAGTCTCAGTGTGTTCCTGGAGTCAGGGACAGGATGCTGGTCATTCAGCATCCAGTATCACTCCCCCTCACTGGACAAACAATAGGACCACTTTGTTCAAGACCTGTTTGCAACAGACAGAGAAATGACGTGTTTTACTTTGAATGTAAAAGTAAATTTAGCATTGTGTTACTGGGAAACAATTAACCAATTAATTTAAGAAATAATGAACAGATTTCTGGTCAAATCTGGTCAAAAGTAGTGAAAATCCTGCATCTCTCTTAAATTGATTTGCTATATCACTTCCACTTCAACCAGATCCGCTTTCAAATTCAAACTCTTTTCCCAGTACAAGGTTCTTGCCCCCAATGTAAAAAGAAACTAATGGGAAATCATTTTTATGTTGAAAGACATTTATTCCTCACATTTGTGTCCAGGTGATGTGGAAGACTGAGACTAAATGACTAAAGTGTTTTAGCAACTTTTTTGCGGGGGATTTTTTGCCTTTATTGTGATAGTCACAGTGAGAGAGAGAGAGAGAGAGAGGGAGGGGACGACATGCAGCAAAGAGCCTGAGTCGGGTTCGTACACACTCTACCAGGTGAGCCACCAGGACGCCCCTTTAGCAACTACTTTGATAATAATTTCATTGTTTCAGTCATATATCAAACAAAAATTGTAGAAAAAATGCTTCAATTTCCAGCTTCTCAAACCTGAATCACAGAGAGAACAAGACATATGAAGACATCACCTTGCGCTCCGGGAAGTTGTGATTAACATTTTCACTATTTCGTAGACCAAACTGTGAATGGATTCAATCCAAAAACTAAACTGCAGATTAATTGATGATGATGAACTCTTTTGTTTTTTCTTCAGGTGGTGAAAACCATTGGCTTACGTGAGGTCTGGTACTTCGGACTGCAGTATATGGACGGCAAAGGTTATTACACTTGGCTGAAACTGGACAAAAAGGTAAGATCAAGCTGAAACAATAAGTATGTTGTTTGACTTTGTCTCATATTAATCCTCCAGTCTTTTCAATGCTCAAATTGTTAAGGCGGGTGGGCCATTAGGCTTTTTCCAGTATGTTGTAATACCCCGTCATGAATCAGTCATGAACCTACTGTTAAAAAAATGATACCTCATGATGTTATTTATACTTTGAGGCTAGTTACTTAACATCATTTGTTTTCAAAGTTATTGATGTCATTTTTCCCTTTTTTATAAAGTGAAATTCCACTCTCGTTACATATCTTTATACCCTCCGCCTGCATACCTACTAGCTCTCTATGGAGTACTATGGAGTAATGGAGAAAGAATGCATTCTTCTAAAGGGACGATACAATCAGACCTCCAGTGTTTGCCTTTAAGTCAATCAGTAGCCACCATATTACAGTATGTACATATTCACATGCTGTATTGAGGTTCCACTTCGGACATGGCAGCTGATTTTGAATCCCTGCTCTGGTTTCTGTCTGTGCTGTTGAGGGGTTAGAGCTCTTTATGTAATCAGCTGGAGGTGGATCATTTGACAAGAGCGTGACCTCTTTGTGAACTATAACTGCTTCTGCTCTTCTGTGTTTTCCCTGAGTAAACACAGGTTAGCTGGACTTCACTAACTGTTAGTCCGGAGTTAGTCATAATCTAACTAGTTCAAACTGTGACATGAAAAGCAAAGAAGAATAAAGTCAAATAGGAAATAGGAAGAATTCCAGATGTTTAAGGTTGTTTTGGTAGCACAGTTTCTATATGCTCAGCTTTTTAGACCAGTTGGCTCTGTACTAATGATTTCTTAAAGGGGAACAGGTTTTGTAGAAGTAAAGCCTGTTGTGTTCATGCGATGTCACGGGAGTCTGTGTCAGTTTGGGCTGAAGACTACAAGTATGAAAAAGAAAAAAAGGAAAAAGAAAAATAGAAAAAAGTAAAGTTACCAGACCTCTGCGGCTCAGCATAACACCTGAATCTCCAGCCAAACTGTTAGTGGTAGAGTTGCATTGTGGGTAATGTAGGTGAAGGTTTTGACAAAAAAAAGAAAAGAAACAGACAATGAAAAGACAATGTTACAGGACTGCAAGGCAGAATCACTGCAGCACTTTTCAAAGTATACACCTGACTCTACTGTCTCTAATGTGTAATACTGCAGCATTAACCACAGACTGTAAATAATCTAGTGAATAGATTGAGACTGTTTCCATCTAATGGGGCTGAAGAGACATTTTCTGCAGAATGCCTTCCTGAGTGAAACAAATGTAGGAAACCACGTCAGTCTATCTAGAGAAACTTCCAAATTTGCCCCTTTGCATTTTCTAATAATAAACGAGGGTCACAGTGCGAGAGAAAAGGTTACGCTTGCCTCAGTCAGCAGCAGTAAACTGTACACTGTGTGCTGACACTGCGCTGCAGCTCATCAGCACAATGCAAAGCTCAAACTGGAATATTCCCGGTCGTGCACAGCCCCATTCTCTCTATCAAGACCGCTTGGTTCCTGCTTTGAAATTAGAGGAAGAGGCACATTGTGTAAACACATACTGTAGCTGGGAGTTATTAAAGTGTATTTCCATTGAGCGAGAATTGTAGATCCCCTTTTGGAAAGGGAAGGGCGCCCGTGAAACTACAGAACTTATTGTTTCCTACTCGTAAAGTGTTGACAGACAGTATTTATGCTGCGGATGGTGATTCTTTAGTAGCCAATAATACAGTATACAGGTTTATATAGAGGACATTATTTATACTGATCTACTCCAGTAATTATATTTTACAGCATGATGACTCTCTGTGTGATCCAGACCTTGAGTTTGACATTAATAGAATAGTTTGACAGTAGTAGCTGGCTATCTTAGCTTAGCATAAAGACTGGAAACAGGAGGAAACAGCTAGCTTGGCTCTGTCCAGTGGTAACAGTTGCCAAACATCTGAGGGTTTAAGATCATTGCTCCTGGCCAAGAAATAGTCCGCCACATAACCACCTGATACTGCGACTTTTTTGCTGATTAAAAAAAAACGAGATGTAACATGTATAATGCTAGGCTAGCTGTTTTCCCCTGACTTTATGTTAAGCTAAGCTAACTGCAGCTATATTCTCACCATATAAGCATCAGAGAGGTGTCGATCTTCTCATCTAACTCTCTGCAAGAAATCAGTCTATATTTGATGTCTATGTATTCCTTTAATGCTGACATAACTTTGTAATATCGTATGTGACTTAATTATGTTTTTAATCCATCCCCAGGTGTCGTCCCAGGACGTGAAGAAAGAGAACCCACTCCAGTTTAAGTTTCGGGCCAAGTTCTTCCCAGAGGATGTGGCAGAGGAGCTGATCCAGGACATCACCCAGAAGCTCTTCTTCCTGCAGGTGAAGGAGGGCATCCTGAGCGATGAGGTCTACTGTCCACCAGAGACCGCCGTGCTGCTCGCCTCCTACTCTGTCCAGGCCAAGTTCGGGGACTACAACAAAGAGGTCCACCGGCCCGGATACCTGCTGTCTGAACGTTTGCTGCCACACAGGTGCAGGAAAATGAATCACATGCTGTTGTGTTAACATCTAGATCAAAAAACAAAGTGTTATTTAGTAATATATGTATTAGACTGAAACCACTGGGTTTGGCACTGGCACAAATCATTTTGTGACATAAGGTGTTTTTTGAATGAATGTAAATTTGTCGCATAGAAAATCACCATCTTCACCCTCCAGAAACAAATTATGAGGTTTATTTACGTTTATGTACCGATTATGATATCCAGAAAATAATCATTTGTTTTATGTGCAATCTTTTCAGATAATTTCTTTTCAAGGCACTGATACGTACACATGTTCAATTTTAAAAGAGAACGGGAGAGAGAGAACAAAGATAACGGAGTAGCTCGCTGGTTGCTCCACAGCTTTATTACATCATTGATCAGAGCAACGAATACAAAGTTGAATCAAGTTTTCATCAAGTAGTTAAATCAAGTATTTGTAGGCGTTGTTTTGGTATTGTCATGGTTGAAATCCGGTTTAATAAATAAGGTACGATTTGGAAGCATTTCTTCATCATAGCTGGGTGTGTCAGGGACTGGTATTGGCTCCATTCAGCTGTCATTCAGTGAGTTTGGAGAGGAGAGTCTGGATCAGCTAGTCCTGACTGGAAACTATTCTGCCTTGTCAGGAACAAGCAGGGAGTTCACATTTCTGAATGTGTCAAAAATCTGGAGGTCATGGCACT
The DNA here is from genome assembly GCF_002814215.2 of Seriola lalandi dorsalis. NCBI lineage: Eukaryota > Metazoa > Chordata > Actinopteri > Carangiformes > Carangidae > Seriola > Seriola lalandi. The sequence continues at coordinate 5,268,246 of NW_019525097.1, read as the reverse complement.
TTCCCATGTGAACTGTGTCTGTCTAGGGGTTGTCACCGTCTGCAGCGCTGCTGTTCTGATCTGTGCAAACTTGAACAAAGAAGCCTAAACAATTCATATAATGTACTGAAGAGGACAGATGTTTGTGTGAGGTTTTATTTTTTTTTAGACTGCCTGTCCCCTTCAAATGGCTGCATCAGTGAGGACATCCTTTATGCTAGCTGTTGGATGCCAGATGCTAATAATCTTAGAATAGAAACCTTTCTCTGCCTTCATGGGATTATTGTCATGTGCATGTAGATGTATCTAAACCAGGCTAGATAAATTTTGACATTGAATTCCAGTGCACTGCTGATTTGCCAGTAGCACGCCCCCCTATTGTGCTTTTCCTCCGACTGTGGTGCATGAGAAGAAACCAAAATTCCAAACCAGTGCAGACAAGGAAAACACTACACCTCAGGGAAACGATCACTTTGCCAACATAAAGATGCTTTGCATAATGAGCTTCTATGAAAATAGTCAATACTGTTACTTAACACATCAAAGGTATCCCGATTGTCTTGTCTGTTAGTGGTTTGTAAGGTGGTCTTGCTGATCTTTGCCTCTTTGTCTGTAGAGTCCTGGAGCAGCACAAGTTATCCAGAGAGCAGTGGGAGGAGAGGATTCAGGTGTGGCACGAGGAGCACCGTGGCATGTTGAAGTGAGTGTTTGTTTTTATATAATGTCACTGGTTGTATTAATGCACTACAAAAAAAACATATGTAAACCACAACTTTGTATTGCTTTCAAGATAATCTATTGATCGTCCCATTTCCTGATCTCTGTTCATCCCTGCAGGGAGGACGCCATGCTGGAGTACCTGAAGATCGCCCAGGACCTGGAAATGTACGGCGTCAACTACTTTGACATCAAGAATAAGAAGGGAACAGAGCTGTGGCTGGGAGTGGATGCCCTGGGACTCAACATTTATGAGAAGGACGACAAGTAAGCATTGTATTGAGACAGACCCTTGAAGCAGACAGCCCTGTTGTTGGTGTCTGTTCTGGCTCTTGTTTTGTGCTTGTTGCTAGCTGCAGCCCTGTGACACAGAGCTAAACCAGCTGGGCCAGGTCCATGTCTGCACTTAATCACTGTTCCTGTTTCTCAGCAGACGGTATGACAGGAATAAGAATGAAGGCCAGATGGATACAGAGGAGTGGTAACATTCAAACTCAGCAGTTTGCTTTAATCACTTATGTCTTACACTGAAATCGTCTGTTTTTATCTTGCGGTTTTTAGGATTTTGGACACAAATTTGTCACATAATATGGTTTATGATTTTTTGCCCCTGCTTGAAGTGAGTGTGTCACGGCCTCTTGTAGGATATAAAGGGTTTATTTTGTTCAAACCACTACTTCAGTTGGCGCAGTTACTACTCACTGCTTAATGATTAAAGAACACCACCTGAAGCGCATAATATTTGTATTACAGACGGTTTACATAAAATCTGTAATGTACTTTTGCAGACCTTAATTTTCTCTTTTTTAATTTTTGACTTATTGCTGATTCCAACCTCAAAAAGAAAGTTAATCACAGTATGGCAAAAAATAAATATTGTTTTGTATTTCTTTGTTTAGGTGATTAGGTTTTTTTTTTTTTTAGTATTATGGTCAAAGGGAAACCTACTTTTTGAGACCTGGCAGGGTGTTACCAGCGTCCAGCCCAGTCTGGCTTATGATTGCCACTTTGTTTATAGGACAAGACAGTTTGGGAGGTAATCACCCTCTATTTTGTGAAATGAGTTTTGAGCTCTCCTGTGGCTGGTGGCCCGGGCTGTGGGGTTACTGGAGTGAAGTACACTGTGTTAAAGGAACACTTCATCCCAGGTGACTTGCCTTTCAGTCACTGACCCTGTGCTGGAAATCCCTCCAGCTGTCCTCTGGCTGAGTTGTGTTGTACGCTGCCAGGTTGTCGCTCCTCCCGTATTAAAGTGGCTCCACTGTGTCAGCTTTCATGCCAGCTTCTGTTGAAAGCAGTTTGGTCTACTTTGTCTGCCTTAGTGGAAGAAGTGAGTACAGCTAGTTGGTGGCAGGGTAATGACAAGGTTTAGCAAATCAGCTGCCCCGTGAGGCCTCTAATTGAAGCTTAAATGTAAGATTCTTTGTCTTATATGAGCACAGGAGGTTCTTTTCAAGTCTAAATGATTTAATTACTCTTAACTGCTTTTGTGTGAAAGTTCATCTGGTGACTCATTTGTCCAGATTGTAACTTTACTTTGGTATGAAACCTCCGACAGGAGTGGGAAACACACTGTAAAGGAACATACAGGGTTGCTGTGTTTTTGTGTGAGTCTGTCTCTTTATGTGCTCCCTGGGATCAGCAAAGAAATGCCTCTCCTCCACTGTGCCCTCTGCTGTAACCATGACTACGCCGACTGGTTTTTCAAGCTGTGCGGCACCTAAGAATGTGAGGCTAACCTACAACACTGTCTCTCCAATGAGGGCAGCCGGCCCACAATGCAGTAGTGCAGTCGAGGGCTTCGCCAAGGCGCAGTCTGGTGCTGGTTTAACTCCTTGTGCTCTGCTGCTCCTCTAACCACAGCGCTGCTCATTTTCTAGGACAAAGTTTCTGGAGGTTTTCTTGAGCCCAGATTTTTGTTCTTAGCAACCGTTGTCAAACACACGTGTTTTTTGACACAGTGTTTTACAGCAGAAACAATTAGCTGAGTAGTAATTCAATTCAATCATAATTCAACAAAACATATTACCAAGTAACTCAATCACAATTCACTGTTTATGACTGGTATTTAGCCAGAATGCAACAGTAACTGAACTTGAAAAATACCTGTTTTACTACTGCATTTTCACATATTGTTTCTACTAGGCATTGCTATCAGTTGCTAATATTCCCCACGATACATTATTGTCATACATTAGTGATCTTAAACGCAGAAAGACTGACGCATAGGAATGAAATCCCGCTACGCTTTACACCAGCCATGGTCTCTACTTTGTAGCCTGGGCTGGAAGTTAAGAGCTAACACGAATCCACTGATTAACGGCAGCTCAATAAACCACAAGTTATGATAACTTCCACATTGTTTTCTCAATTTCACAAGAATGTGTCAGGGTCAGGAACTCAATGAAATTCCAGTCAAGCAGCAACAGTTTCTCGGCAGAGTTTCGCCTCGAGGTGGATGGCTGCTTTTCTAGATTACAACACTATCGGCTTGTCAGTGTTTACAGTACTACTTTGTATTGTGTTGAATGAGACTGGCATCCGTTCAGTTCGCCTGGCACAATAGAACGGTGAGCCACACCCCAGATTTATCCCTCATACTTGAACAGTGGACGTACAGAAATCCATGTTCACAGTCCGACTGAGAGGTTAATTCTCTGAAAATAGATTCAATTTATCGCCACATATGACGAAGAAAAGTAGAAAATCCTCTCGTTTGAGAAGCTGAAACCAGAGACTATTTGGCATTTTTGCTGAAACAATAAATCGATTATCAAAATAATTGCTGATATTTTTTTTTTACTTTTCTTGTCATTGCAGCTCTAAAAATAAGTAATAATAATAATAAACTTTATTTGTATTGCACCTTTCATGTATACAGTGTAGCTTGAAGTGCTTTTCGAGTGTATTAAAAACATTTAAAACTTCAAAATAAAAGCCTGCGAATAACATTTAAATAGAATAAAACAGGGTAGGATGATAAGGATAACATTTTAAATAAAAATAAAAACTAGAGATATAAAGCAAGAACAGATATTATTTAAAAGCACGATTAAAAGTTGATTCTTAAGACAAAGAAGAAACACATCCTTAGAAATAGTTTAACTCCTGGTCATTTGATGATCTAGAGGCAGTGGAGGGAGAGACAGTCGGCTGAGTGGAGCTAAACCATTTAAAGCTTTATAAACTAGTAATAAAATTTTAAAATCGATATCAAACGAGACAGGAAGCCAATGCAAACATGCTGAAATGGGTGTGAACTCTTTTAAATGTTGGCACCTGCAATTTGTTTTAAGCTGAAGTCTGTTGACTGATTGTTTTTTCTTTTTGGAAAGAGCAAGATATTGTCCAACTCTTACAATAATTCTCAAGTGGGGAAAAATGTGCTTTTACTGACACGTGTGCATTCCTCAGAATGAATCTGTTTTTCCTCATTACACAGTTCAGTATCACAGGATAATGCTCGTGTTCATGTGGTCACTTCCTCAGATTGACCCCGAAGATTGGCTTCCCCTGGAGTGAGATCAGAAACATTTCCTTCAACGATAAGAAGTTCATCATCAAGCCCATTGACAAAAAATCTCCGGTGAGTAACAACTCTGAAGCGTCAGATTTGTCTTTCTCTGACATTTCGAAATCTGAAAACGTCACCCCTTTTCTTTTAAGCGTTTCCTTTTCAATGACAGTCTTTCCGGTTGAGGAGTCACTGTTCCTCTTTAGGTTGAATTCTGCTCTTTAGAGCCTATTAAGTTGCAGTGTGTGAGTCTATGTTTAAGCTTTCTGCTTCCCTTCTACCGGCAGTATCATGTTTCCCTGTGGTGGAGAGAAGAACCATTAGACATATCCTCAGTCTGATCTAGCATACACATTAGCCAGGGCTAGTTTCCAGGTAGTGCTATTAGTGATGGACTCCAAACACACACATAGAGGTGAGCGGTATATCTGGGCCCCTCAGGCTGCTTTAAGTGGATCAGTCTGAGTAGAAGTGTTTCTAGCAGTTATCTGTACTGTATTAAAAGTTTCCCTGCACCTGCTCAGAGTCACTCCTGGAGTCTTTGTCCTTTATCAGCAAAGCACAATGGACATGGAGCAGGAGGTTTATTTAGTTCACTCCTCGCCCTCTTTCTCACTCCTTCTGTTTGTTTCTTCTCCAAATGTCAGGACTTTGTGTTTTATGCTCCGAGACTGCGTATAAACAAGCGCATCCTGCAGCTGTGCATGGGCAACCACGAGCTGTACATGCGCCGCCGCAAGCCCGACACGATCGAGGTGCAGCAGATGAAGGCTCAGGCCCGAGAGGAGAAGCAGCAGAAACAGATGGAGAGGTACGCAGAGTTCGCTCAGAAAAAAAGTTACAATCACAAAATTATGAATGCAAGGGATATAAACCGTTGAAATTATGATCTGAGCCACTTGCTGTTTTCTCAGCCTAAACATGTGGAGGTTTTTGGCTACGACTCGGCAATGTGATTTTATATAATTTAGCTTTTTATTATTATTATAATTTGGTCAATAAAATGCCAGAAAACTAGTGAAGTGAACAAGTGAAACTACCATTAATTGGGTAATAATGCAGCATTCCTTTTTGAAGTGTGGGAAATGCACTTCCTGAACTGCCTGAACTGAAAGTGAATGGCTGTTGACCCTGGTCTCAGCTACAGCTGTCCGCCTACTGTCTGTCCCGTACAGCTGTTCAAACATGGTGATGTAACGGCGAGCAGACAACACAGTAAATACCAGTGGGAGAGCCATTAGATCACCAGGCCCCAGCACACAGAGTTAGGGTTCACACACAGTAGCTCTCAGTGGTCAGTGTCTGCGGAACAGGCTGTGTCCAAACACAGTGACAAAAGGGTTTAAAAGAAACTCTCAGGGAGATATCAGCTTGTTGCTGCAGCAAAAGTAATGACAGACAATGTAGAAAGCTGGAATACAGACTTTGAGTCTAAAATAAGTAATAAATATAGTGATAATGTGTAAAAAAAAATGCACTTAATACAAGACAAGAAGGTAACAACTGAAAGTGCCTGCATGTAAAAGAAAAAAGGTTTGGCTGTAAACTTTTCATTAATGCTTTGCAAGTATTTTCATATCAATTCTTTGACGCACACCATTGCAGAGTGTGCATACAGTATATCAAAGCAAAGAGATGAAAAATAAGCAACAAATTGAAAGCCTCTCCGTGTATTTGTATCTGTAGTAAATCAGAGGCAAGGATTTAAATGAATCATGTATTGTATTCTTCGTGTAGCATTTTCATTTTGAACAAGCTCACATCCTTGGTCTAAATGGTTAGTCGATTGATGGATTAATCCACATCCACCAAATTATTCAACAACATTTTTAATAATAGTTGAGTAATCATTTAAATGATTGGCGGATTAATCAATGATGAACCGATAGTTGCAGTCATTTTCGAGTAAGAATGTTTCCCTGTTGCCGGTGACCGGACTTATATCTTGCAGCTGCAGCTGTATCAGCTGTTGTCATGCCACCTTTTATGGGGTCTCGTGATCTTGTAAACGGAGGGTAATCACAGGTAACTGTGTTGCCAAACGCTTGTGAAGCAGTTTGAAATCACTCGGCCTCACCTGCAAATCATGTGAGATAATTGACATTTTCCCAAAAGTTTAGTAAAACTGTATGTGACTGTGATAGATGCAAAGTCAGTGGTACAAGGTGTGTGTGTGTCTGTGTGTGTGCGTGCGTGTGTGTGCGTGCGTGTGTGTGCGTGCGTGTGTGTGCATGCACATGTGAGCAGCAGGCTCACAGACTGTTGTCTGTCAGGTCACTATGTATCAATTGTGTCAGCTCCCTTTGTTGGCTCACCGGCAGCTGTGTGTTATCTGCAGGGCCCAGCTGGAGAATGAGAAGAAGAAGAGAGAGGCCATCGAGAAAGAGAAGGAGCAGATGGAGCGAGAGAAGCAGGATCTGATGATGAGGCTCTACCAGTTTGAGGAGAAGACCAAGAAGGCAGAGAAAGGTGAGGTGGGGGAGGGGGGGGCTGCACCCAGGGGCCTCAGGGACTGTCAGCGGCTCATCCATCACTTCATCCTGAGAATGGAAAAGTGTGTGTGTGTGTGCGTGTGTGCTCGTGTGTGTGCACAGTTAGAACATATGCAATGATGCAGGCTACTTGTTTTGTAAACAGTCTGGATGATCACAGCTGTCGGTTCACTTTGGCTGTAATGCAATGAAACCTCGTCATCAGTATTTTTCTTCATATTCTGTTTCTCTTTTGTCTAAAACAGGAAAAAGGGTTTGAGGCCTTTCCCGCTTCACTTCTAGTTATACCAGTTCCTGCTGGTGAAATCTTGTATACAGGCGTTTAAGCAGAAAGATGCACTGATGTGTTTTTTTAACTGATCATCTTCAGGAAGTAGGTCACTTACTGTTGACAAAATTACACAGAGAAGTTTTCAGGCTATTAAAGCCTTTTAATAGCTTTTGCTTTACTACTATGCTCATAAAAGAGTGCAAAAATGATTTATAGTGTTTGTCTTTAAAATGCTTTAAATACCAGCTGATTATGGTTTGACAGCCTGAATGATAGAAATAACAGATGACAGTCAGGGAAAAGAGTTTCATGGCCAGGGTGTGTTGTACTTTCCTGAAACTTTATCTAATCAAACTATCATCTGCTGATTCACTACAGTATCTCTGTTTTCACTGGAAGCACAACACTCATTGGTATAAATGCTGCTGTGGCCATTTATTAATCAGTATATTTTTCACTATTTTCTGACATTTCATAGACTAAATAATTAATTGATTAATCAAGATAATTATTACATCAATCATAAATGAACATAAGTTGCATCCCTTCTAATCAAACAAATGAAGTAGTTTCAGGTTTTTCTGTGCGCAGCAGCTCAGCAGCCGTCTCATGTGTCTTGTGTATTTTAGATCTGCAGGACCAGCTGCAGAGAGCCATGATGCTGGACCAGGAGCGGAGGAGAGCCGAGGACGAGGCGGCTCGTCTGGAGGCAGAGCGTCAGGCTGCCCTGCTGGCTAAAGAGGAGCTCGCCCGCCATGCTGAGGACCAGAAGAAGAGTCAGGAGCAGCTGGTCAGTATTTTAATGACTTAAAACCAGGCTTCCAAATTTTTTTGCCGTGACTTTCCTCAATAATTTAAACTTAAACAACACTAAAGAATCTCCAGCAGTCGCACAACTGAAATAGAAAGGTGGACATGAGAAGAGAAATCTTGCAGATTCATCAACTAAATGTCAAGATAAGATAAGATAAATGAAAACCGTGTTTCTCTCCAGGTTTCTCCCGTCACATGTAGCTCTTAATTTGTCAGGTCTGTACCAGGCACATTGCAGGGTGGTGTATTCAGCAGTGCCTGGCTACTGCAGCTCCAGACAAAACCACTTTGTAGCGTCCAGCTGGACCACACCCCGTTACTTCAGACTAACCGCCCCCTCACCCCGAGCTGCTCGGCTGTGGACCACCCACAGGAGTGTGTGTTTTCACTTTAACAGTCCTGACTGAAAGGCTGTGGTTCCCATGACACACTCAGACACTGACTGTCGCACCATTCTTATCGGACAGAACACTTGCTGCTACAACCTTTATTCTTAAACCTTACTAAGAAGCTTGTGCAATGGATTAACTTCCACTGACTGTGATGGGAAAAGACGTGAGGGAGTTGTGTCACCAACATGTTTGAAAGCACAAACGGTAACTCATTAACAATGTCCTTGTGTTTTCACTGAGTGACCAGCTGAAGACCTTTCACATTCAGTGTCTTTACAACTCTCTCTCTCTCTCACACACACACACTGAACAACTACAGCAGGTGCACTGTTTAATACTGAGCCTCTGGTTAGTTCAGTCTGGTGAAAGAAAGGCTGTTCACATTGTTGTGGTGGTCAGGAGGGCTGAACCACAACACCCACAGCGGCTGCTCACAGTCGGGTTACGTTTCATTGGAAGCCTCTCGTCTCATATTCACATTATTGTGCTTTTCTTCTGATGGGAATAAAACCCAGAAAGCTTTTTAAAGCTAAAATCACTGTACTATCAAATTTTAAATCATTTAAACCACCAGATTAAAGTGCCACAATTTGAATAGGTTCAATCACCATTGGAAACTACAGTGATTGTTTAGCTCAGTTCAGCTTTTTAGATTTTAAAAATCACTTTAAGTCACAATCTTGAATGACAGAAATGTATATAAAAATTAAAATAACACAAATGTGTCATGCATTTTAACATTTGATTTAAATTGTGCTTATTTTGAGTTTTTATATATATGTATGTCAACAAGTGGTTACAATAATTGAAATATCTGTGTGTCCATCATGGCAACACTAGGAGCCCAAACTGCAGCTCCTCATATTCATTTGTGGAAACAGATACGTTGTACGGAAGCCTGTGAGGGACCATAATCAAATGATAACGTAAACTTGAAAATGAATAGTTCCACATATGCATGTCTCATTTGAGTAAAAATGAAAATGCAATAATCCAATTTTCATTTTCACTTACTCGTACAGGCGTTCTGTGACCATATCAAAATGAAAATGGAAAAGCTGTTTGACATTTAGTCCTACCCTCTTGCACATTGGACACTATTCAAATATTAATTCAAATTAAAATAACTAAAATGCAATATAAACAATTTAACTAACTTTGACTCTACTTGGCCAAGTTTTCCAGGTGCTTGTCATTCTCTGTCATAAAAGCTCATATCAGATCAGGATCAAGTTTCTAGTAGTTGTCAGTGTTTACATATAAGTCGATGAAAACAATAGTGCAGAATATGATATCTTCAGTGTTTGTTGCACAATTCAGATGTCACTCACCTGCTGAACGAAGCATTTGACACTGCAAATCCACCATAAATGTGACATTAGCAACACAGACCAAAAGGGATCGGTCTGCAAAGAAAGAAAAAAATCAAACGTTCTTTGCATCTCTATCGATTCGTGTGTATTAAATCTGAGCTCTTTAATAATTGTCTTCTGTTGTTTTGTATCAGGCCGCAGAGCTGGCAGAGCACACAGCCAAGATCACCCTGCTGGAGGAGGCCAAGAGACGCAAGGAGGAGGAGGCCGACACATGGCAGCTCAGGGTGAGAGCTTTAACTGAGGGTAACCTGCAGTGTGCAGTATACTGAGAGTCTTTTCTGTCCGGTGGGGAAATCACAAATGTAATTTACAGTAGATAAGCACAGAACATTATAACCAGGACAGGAATGAGGTTAGTTTAGATTCTTTCTCCGCTCTCAAACTGTCCAAAAAAATAAGGCAGTTGTGAGTCCATTTGTTTTTGTTGAAGAGTTGTGAGCGCTTGTGATTGTGGCTTTAAAACAAACACAACTCAGATTTTGTACCAGAGTTCAGAGACAAACAAGATTAAACTGACTGGCTCTCTGTTACTCATCCCGCTGTTCTCACCAGGCCCGGGAGGCCCAGGACGATCTGGTCAAGACTAAAGAGGAGCTGCACATGGTGATGACGGCGCCCCCACCGCCTCCCCCTCCTCCCATGTACGACCACCTGGACGACAACAGCGACAGCGAGGAGAACGCCAGCACGCACAGCGCCGACCTGCAGACCGAAGGCATCAATGACCACCGCAATGAGGAGGACCGCCTGACTGAGGCTGAGAAGAACGAGCGCGTCCAGAAACAGCTGAAGGTGAGCGCAGTGCAGTCCGACGACCTTCAGAGAACCTTGTGAACCATTGTGAGATATTTAAGACTGGAAACTACCTGAGGCGGTCTGGGTCCAGTTCTTTAGTCCACATCAGGGGTTGATCGACGGCTTTCACACCAGCTCAAACAAACCAAACTGAATAAGCAAACACACTACACGACTGTGGTTTGTGAACAGTTTAAAACTGCTCTGATCCATTCTCACCATTAATTATCACAGGGCAGGTTGTCTTGCCTCAACTTTGATGTTTTCTGAACTTCCTGCCGTGGACCGCTAATTCTTACCTTGACATAATCTTAGGATTTATGCAATTTATACCTGTATTCTTTTCATAAGTGGTGTAAATAATCTCTGCCCCTATGAAAAGTTGTACTATATTTACTTTACTTTCTTCCCACAAATGGTGCAGAATTTGTTGAGCTCTTTGAGGTCGTACTCTCCGACAATAAAAAGGCCAGTTGGCTGAGAGGAAAAAAAAAAAAAAAAGCTTTCAACAGATTTTAATTCAAAATCTCATTGAGCACATACACTTAAGTTACTGCTTCTAAGTCAAACAGTGGTGAGCGTCACAACTAAAGCAGCAGCAAAAGCTTGAGCAGGGCTGTGGCTGAAATCGTTCCCTATTTACTATATAAAGCACCGTATTTACTTTCCACCATTTTATTTAAGTGTCTAAATTCTGACTGTGAAATTTATCCACCCTCAAAAATTCCTACGATGGAGTGAAAAAAGCAGTGACCACGGCATGTACTCTACTTTCTGCAAACAATCTCACATTTTAAAGATGTAAAAATGACAGCAGTTAATGATCACGCACAATGATAATGATTTACAAGTGTCCAAAATCTCAATTCACTCCTCACTTTAAAGTAAACTAGGGTAGGTAGCGTAGGGAGAAGTGATTTAAGCCCATGAGACACAGCGGAGGGACGTCACAGTGCCATGGCGGCGCTGCTGAAGGCTGCTTTTATGCTGGAATTGTAGAAGCAGCAGTGTTGTTGTTGGTGTTGTTTGTTCTCTCATCTCATGCTTCTCCTCCTCCTCCTCCTCCTCCTCCTCTGCCCTCAGGCCTTGACCTCAGAGCTGGCTCAGGCGCGTGATGAATCCAAGAATACCCAGAACGACCTTCTTCACTGTGAGAACGTCCGGGCCGGCCGAGACAAATACAAAACCCTGCGACAGATCAGGCAGGGCAACACCAAGCAGAGGATCGACGAGTTCGAGGCCTTATAAGAAGCCCCCGGCCCTCGGCCATGTACCCTTTCTGAATGGTCACTACATCTCGCTCCTTGGCTGACACACATTGACACACACCTGACACACTCAAACGACTCACACACACTCACAAGTTGCAGACTTAACTGGAGCAGTATAAGCACGGCAGAAGCATCACTTACCCCTGTTATGGGTTTGTCTGGCAGGATGCAGGGCTTTGCGAATCCTTCGAAGAAAACTTAGTGCCAAACCCCCCTCCCCCTCTCTTCTTAGTGTTTCAGATCTTATTTGTGTATTTGATTGTGTAATCTGATCAATTCAGACCAAATCATTATTGTTTTTAACCAGAGGTCTGATGAAGTAGTGGGGCTAGCCAAATTTTATTATTATTTCATGATGTGCACATAGAATATATGTAATCAAAGCCTGGCTTCTTTTTGATGTCTGTCATTTGTTGTGTAGGAAGAAAAGGACAGTTTGTCGTTCATGGCAACCACTCAGAAAGGGGAAAACAGTATAGGCAGAAAAATGTATGTTTGTTTTTGTTTTCCATTATATTTGAACACTTCCATTTATGTTTAATACTGCTATACAGTAGTTTAAATCATGCCTAGTTAGATATTTATACTGTATATGGGACATTTAAAAAAAAAAAAAAAAAGGGTATTTCATCTTGGTTTGTATATTTTTGCTATTTTGCTATCTACTAATGATAATGAAAACATTTAATATGTTTCAAAGGTTTTATATATTGACCAAAATAATAGCAGTCTTATGTTCCATATGTTTTCCTTTAGATCACTAAATTAAAGAGATTTAATTGTAAATTATTATTATTTTTTACTGTAGGAAATATCCAGCTGCATGCCATTCAATCAGTTAAGGAGATTGCTATCTATCTAGGTACTTTTGATTAGTTTTTTTAGTTTTTGTTTTGTTTTTTTTTTTGCCGTGCAGTTCACAGCATGCTGAGGAATGTCTTTATCTTCAGAGCACTGACTGGGACACTTAGGTTTAATATATTTTATTTCTGTCTGTTGTCATGTTGCTGTTGAGTTAGAGATGAGCACATTATGTGCGTTTTTATCCTCCCAAGTGGCCTTTCTCTCTGGCTGAGCCTCTGCAGGGTGCAGTCCCAGACAGTTGGTCTTTACTTCTTAGCCAAGGTGCATAGTCACAAAAAATATGGATGTAACTTTGAAAAACCTTTTTTTTTTTTTCTTTTCTTTTTTTCAGTGTTAGACCTCCACTGAGGTTATATGAGGGTTGAGGTGAACGTTACAAAGCATTTTCATTTCGCAGCTTGGTCACAAAGGACTGACCCAGACAGTTAAACACCAACATCTCAATCTCCTCTCTCTGGACATGGACTAGAGTAGCATCTACTTACACTGTAATGGAAACACACAGCTCTGCTGGCCTTTGTATATGAACAGGATTTTATAATGAGGTGTTCATCATATTGGCAATAAAAAAAAATCTATGATTACACATCATTGTGTATTTTATGTGTTCACAACAACCAGTTATGTAGACATCTCTGTCCACTTTGATTTTGATTTAGTTTTTATGGTTTGGGTTAGGCGCCTTAGTGTGCAATAACTATGTTTGCTCTTATTCAATGTCATCGCCATGCTGGTGACGTGGCTCTAAGGATGGTGATGTCAGCCTTGAACCTAATATCTCAACAACTATTGGATGGATGGACATGAACTTCAGTGTCACACGTTCTCGTTCCCCTCAGGATGAACTGAAAATTTCAACTTCTCCAATATGAAAAGCATTTGTGTCGTATTTATGACTTGCTGTATATTGTATTTAGTAATAATTAGCGAATGCTAACATGCTAAATAAAGGCGATAACAATAGCTACATAAAGATGTTAACATTGTGGAGCGCTCTGGTGTCCAAATGGTTACAGCCATAAAACCGCAATGTCAATGATTCGATTCTGGCCGTGGACCTTTCTTGCATGTCATACTCCTTCTCCCACCCAGTGTTTCCTGTCTTCTTCTTCACTGATGTCCATCACATAAGGGCAAACACGCCAAAAAAAAAAAGGCCTCATAAGGCTGCTGCAGACTTGTTGAGTGAGCTATTCAACATTCAGTACAACTTTCTGATAAGGCAGCATTTATTAAGGACTTGTAAGCTCTAATTAATGCTTTAATACTGAAAATCAATTTATAAAATAGCTTATTGATATTTATAACTATCGATAAATGATGGTTGTTGTAGAACCTTTTATTGATTTACCATTTACATGTAACTGACTGACTGTTCCTAATGGATTATTACAAATCGATAAACCCATTATTCTTTAATAATGGTTTAATAAAATGTACAAGTGCATACAAGATGACAGAAAGTGAGAAACACTGTCCCCTTTGTTGATGACTTACTAAGATTTATAAATGCAAACCTGATGTCTTGGAGTCTCCCTAATGAATTTGAGCGCTAGCAAAGTGCTATGCTGTAGGTGGATTTTCCCCAACCTGGCAACCAAAAAGTTGCTCAATTATGACAAAGATGACTTTAATAAAGCCATTATTAACAGCTATTAAAGCCTCTGTAAATAATGCCTTATGATGAAGGTGGTACCCACCAATCATATATCAAGTCTGGGTATCCACATACTTATGACCATGTGGTGAATTTGAGAAGATGGACGTTCCGGACCTGAGGAATCTGAATGTTAAAGTGATTCAGTTTGACAAAGAAATGAATTAAAAACACATTTCTTTACAAATGAACGTAGCCTGTGTTACTGCATGACTCAGTTTATAAAAAATACTCTCACGTGCCATGTGTAACATACACTGAATTAATCATGACCAACTGACAGTTATTGCAATAAATAAAAAATAAAATAGACGATTAAAGTTGACTTGCGGAGTCTGTCAACGGGCAGAGACGTACAGTGTCGTCACGTTCTCCTGACGATGACTTTCGTCAGAACGGGCACGCGGACGGACGCTTGTCAGTCGGGCCAGTCGTTTGCAACACCGGTTACCATGGAGACCGTGGAGAAGAGCGGGTTAACACAGAATTCCAGGTCAGTGACATCACTGTTCCTTCCACAGGAACATTTTTTTCTTCTTCTTCATGGAGCTGTGAAACCAGAGACTGAGCATGTCTTTCACACGCTGCTCGGACGGAGACAAGAAAGGCTTCATTGTACAGGAGGAAACGCTGGATGGCTCATTCACTGATATAACTCCAACCACTTCCTGTGACAGGCGGGCGTGGCTCCAAATTTCATTTATTAGAAACATGACCTAAGTGTCTTTCTCGATAATTTTATTTGCATGGATGTTTAGCTCCTTGACTCCTCTGATAGAACATCACATTAAAGAGGAAATGGAGTTGAAAGATGCCTGGAAGGCAGCAAAATAGTCTGTATTCTGAGTTTAAAACCGAACACAACACAAAAATGTAGTTGAAAGAAGATAACGGGAGTTAAGTGTTTATTAAAATATTTCTTAGCAATTATAATTTCTGCTATGAAGCACTCATAACTGGTGTATGAAAAGTTAATAAATGATTCACATATCTGTAATTATATTTAAAGGAACAGTTCAATATTCTGGGAAATAAGCTTATTCCCTTTCTTGTAGAGAATTAGATGACCTCTGATTTATTCTAACATGAAATAAAAGAAATAAATTAACAAAAAGAAAAATAATATATACATATAGGCCTGTGTTTATATTGGGCCCATAAAACTTTGGCTCCCCAATGACAACAACTTGCTGACCTCTGCTGTACAGCCTGCAGCTGGTTAGCTAAGCTTAGCATGAAGAAGAGATCAAATGAATAGGTGTACTACCCACAATGTCAAACTATTCCTTTAATAATATATGGTTATACACAATCTTACACTGTTTTATAAAACATTTGATCTATAACAGCTTATACACCTAAAATAATCATTCACAGGTAGGGTTAAATCTGTGGAGCTTGAAGGTTCATGACCAAGGATGTACATGTATTGTGAAAGGTGTTGCTTGAAGTACACAACTCTATATGAATGAATGCTGCTCCATTACTGCTGGTTGTAAATAAAAAAACTGTTTGCTATCACATTTGTTGTGTTGATTTTATAATGTGATGACATGTCAGTGTTACAGCTATTCCTGCAAGTGGCAAAAAAAAAAAAAAAAAAATCAATTTATATAAGTTAAACAAAAACTCCAGGTCCACTTATTATTGGATAGAATTTTTTATAAATAAATACTTTATTGATAAATATGAGTAAAATTTACAAATAAAATAAATAGATACATAACAATTCATGTTCCTAAAAAATACAAATCATTCATAAACTACTACAAGTGCTTCACAGTTGCAGCTGTAATTGTTGACTAATACATTGCTAATCACCTAAAATTATACCTGTTTACACATAAGTTATAGTGTGATATAAAACATTAATTAATTGTTTATTTACTGCTTATGAATGTGAAAGAGCTGAGTTACCAGAGAATTAGAGAGGAAGGAAATCTTGGATGTTACCGGGGTCTATTAGAGCCCCTCCCAGGTGTCCCTCACAGAGGCAGGAGGGGCTTTGTCCCCAAGGCTCCAGGTTCAGAGAGACATCCTAGAGACTCTGTCAAACAGCAGCTGGCGAGACGCCTGGTCTCACCCTCAGAAATGGGCGTCGTCTGGACAGGCTCTCTGCCTACTCCCAGAGTCAGACACCTAAACAACACACACACACACACAAATAGCTATATAAACACACCCTCAAGCCTTCTAAACACTTCCACTCTTTAATGCATTCTCAAGCACACACCAGAACACACATAACACACCTCTGCCGACACTGAAATGCACAGACAAAGAGACACACAAGGCCACAATGAGGTGTATTTACACTCTGACGCAGGTGCTCTGACTAGTGTTTGCATTAATGGGAAGGTGTTTGGCACCTTTGATAAGGACAGTTAGTCGATCATTGCCATGTAGCCCAGTGTTCACCTCTGGCTGTCATGCAAGTGTCCAAAAGAGACGTTCTCCTGACCTCTAGTGCTGTAGTTAAAGAACCAAGAGTTGATGCTGCAGAAACACGGCGCGAGTTTTATTCCTTTTAAACACTGTTTTCAAGTCATGTCGTGTAAAAGCATCGTTTATACTATGGATGTTTATTTATTGACTTTTTATCTGTAAAGCTCATTTTATGTTTTTTGAAAAGCGTTGAGGAGTTGAACAGCAACTCTCGAATTGTTGGTTATCACATGCAGAACATCTGTAGCACATTGAACCACATGATAGCCACACCAGAATATACGTTATAATCTCCTATATTGGTGTGTTTAGGAGTCTCTCTTAATGCAACTATTGAACACTAGAAACTACACTATACTTCTTGTTTATAAGACAAAAAATATCAGCTGTGGAATTCTTCTTGAGTGAATTCTTATTGTTTTTCATATGTAATATGACATTGGTGGGGGGTGGAAACTTTGCAACTGAAGTTTAATCAAGTTCATTTGTAAAGCCTAATATCAGATATAATGGGCCACAAGACACGGCATCAGGGGATCCAAACCCTCTCTGAAAAACACATTAAAAAGTAGTTTTTTGTGATATTTATGTTTTATTTCAGATTAAAGATTTAATGCTTCGCATGATTTGAGAAAGTAAGGGTCAAAATAAATAAATAGATAAATAAATAACAACAACAACAACAACAACAAAAAAAAGTAAGCTAAACACAAGGCTGTCGCGGTTTCTCTCTAAAAGCTGACATTATGTGATGTTTTTGTGCTTATCAACAACTGCACAGTTCTCCATTTGCAAGATTTGGTGAAAACCTGGAGATGATCAGCAACGTTTTCACCGTGTTGAAATGGAGAGAAGTTCTTAAGTTCTTAATTGAATTAAATAACAGTACAATAGGTTTATCTAATCTGGCAAACAGTCAGATGCATCTCTTTTTCTTGTAGACATTTAAGGGAGCTGAGCCGCAGGCGCTCACCCTGGCTGATGGAGCTGCGCTTGACCGGCAGTTCTCCTCTGTCCTGCTCCATAGCGCCTCCGTCTGGACTCTCAGCCTGCGTGACACACAAATTGAAGAAAGAGGAAAAATGATAAGACAACTTCCATATTAATGTTTTTAATGTTCACATTTAATGATTAATACATTACACCATGAAACCCTTTGAATAATGAATGTGAATAATTCATTATAGACAAAATATATAATCATGAAATAATCTAATATATTTCTAAAACTGCTAAAATTATTAGGGATTGAAAGAAAATTCAAAGAAAAACATCCAGCGTTATTATTTTCTTAATCTTGACTTGATGATAGCGCTGGAGGAAAGGTCAGAGGTCATAATGACACCTCATCTGGGGAACAAACTCCTGTACAGATGTTCATGGCAATCCATCCAGAAGCTGTAGAGATATCTTAATGTGGACTGGACCAACAGATGAACACTGCCATCTGTAGAGCCACGCTGCTAGCATGGCTAAAATATAATCTGATCCTACGGTTAGGCCCATTCGTATCAATATTTATTACATGGTATAATGTAAGAACTTTTAACTTTTCTCTTCATCTGTATAATAAGACAGTGTAATACTCTGGTTTTACCTTTGGACACAGTGGGTACCAGTTGAAGCACTGGGAGGCTTCACTCTCAAATCTCCAGCCATCCAGTGGAATTAGGATCTCACCGAGAAACACCTTCCTTCTCAGGGTCCCTGAATGCCACACAGAGGCCTGCAGTCTCTTTCCAAACAGCAGGTGCCGCTCTATTTGATACTGTAAAAAAAAAAAAAATTGACAGAGAAATATATATAATTTGGCCAAGTCAAATATGATACAACACCAAACTATCAGAATAGCTGAGTAAATGCATCTGTGTCTTTTTACCTTCAAAAGCTCATTATAAACCGGATCAGTCGTGTTTCTCTTCACGGCCGTCTTCATTTTGCCGCTCTTTTCCGGCAGCACATAGAGTTTGACATATCTACACACAGAGAGATAACACATACAGGATGCGGAGGTTTAGATAAAGTATCACACATTAAAATGACGTCATACTGTATGTGATTCCCCCTTGCTGTATTTATTATCCTTACGGGTGACACTTCCTCTTCTTGGCGTCTCCATAAGCGAGATTTCTGCAGCCGCCGACCGTGATCTCCAGACAGGAGGTTCTGGTGTTGTAGGCCAGAGCCAGCTCCAGCTCTCCGGCTATGTTGACGATGTCAAAGAAGCCGTACTCTGTGCTGATGCTGCTGTTACTGCCCTGAGGGAGCAAAATACAGGCTGCAGCTTAATATTTTATGTTTAAACAGAAAGAAAGACACAAAAATGACAGACTTCAATTCACTTAAAGTAGTAAAGAACGTACAGAAGAAAGGGAGTTTATATACGAGCTAGGACGCTGAAATGATCACAATCTGACATTTCAACCACAGGATGTTGCTTGGGGATTTTTTTCTCTCTCTCTCATCGTCAGCTTGTACTCACTCTCTTTCCTCCAGAATACTCAGAACTGAAGGAAGTTTCTTCTTCTGCCCCGGTGGAGGAGCCTTCCTGGTCGCTGTCTTTGTTTTTCTTGAACAGGTTTGGAAGACTTGGGACTTTGAAGAGCTGCAAAAAGAAGAGGCATCGTTTTCTTTACTGTACTTTAACACACCACAACCATGGAAGCTATCACAGGGGATTCAGGCTGATAAACAATACGAACTATGTTATCACTTTGCCAGGAGCTGTAATTTGTGGTGCAAAAAAAAAAAAAAAATCACAGACTTTGAGACTTTAAGTTGTCATTCCTTCTAACCACCAGCAGGGATCACTAAAAAGTCTTAGATTACTTTAATGGCCCTCGTGTAGAAAAGTCCACATAAACCCGGTTTAAACAAGTGTGCAGGGACAAAGAAGCAGCCTCTGTGTGTCTGTTGCTAATGGCTGGACTTATATAAGTTTTATTTCCTGTTTTGTACATGAGGCTGAAATTAATCTTCCTTCACTTGAGATGGTGAGGGGGGGAGACCCTGTGCTCTTACGGCACCGTAGCTGACTTACATGGGATGCTTTGCTGATGTCGGTGTCAGACAGGCTCTTTTGGGTGCTGTAGATGAAGTGTGACCTTTTGCGGCCGTTGTCAACTTTCAGCAGGTCTCCTCGCACATCGTTTTGAGAAGTTGAAATCTCTGTGTGGAAAAAAGAGTCACAGAAATCTCAGAAGAGAAAAAAAAAAACCCCAAGTCATGCATGTCATTGCATTATCAAAAACAACTTCTGCTGATGCTAGCACTTTTATGAGGTAAGACGTTAAAGGGGTTTTTTAGGGTTTTTTATGAGATAAGAGGGTTTTTATTTATTTATTTATTGCCTCATGTTATTTTCAGGCAAGTTTCCTTTGTGGTCACTACTTTGCATGTATTCAGCTCATTGAGAGAGATCAGATTGTGATAATGATATAATCCAGAGGAAGTGATATTACTCACACATGTTCACACTGCTTGTCGTGTTAAATGTTGCACTACTTAGAAAATAATTCCTCTTAAATGTTGACCACTACTGACTGTTTCCTGACAACTTACTTTTGATGTGACTCGTGAATGAAACCATTAGATCCTCCATTGATTTGGTAAAAGGTTTCGTGTTTTTCAAATCCTGCAGAACAAAACACAAAATCATTTAAACTCACTTCTATACATTTTTACACTTTTACCATAAAATAATGCTGGAATTATGTCGGCACTTTACCCCAGATCTGCTCAGAAACTGATGATCCAAATGGGGCGGAGGAGTCGGTGGCACAACTGATATGTGACTGTGAAAATATAAGGACAAAAGCATTTTACTTTATGGTTCATCTTCAAGTATTGAATTTAATGAATCAGATCAGCTCCACACACTTGATATCAACACGTAAAGATGCATCATACCTCAGCACATTGCAGGTCTTTAATAGCTTCTCCCCAACTGTTTCATATTTGTCTGTAAAGAAGAGAAATCAAATGAATGACACATGGAAGTACATGTGTGAAAGCCACATGAGCAGGGTGGAGTCCAGTGTGTCAGGATGATTGATATCACCATGGGTAAGTTGACGACAAGAGCAGATATCTTTGTGTGTGTGTGTGTGTGTGTGTGGGTGTATATAAATATTATGTGGCCAAATATTTAAATGTAAAAACATTTAAATATCCTTATTGGTCACAGACCTCCACACATATGATTAAATATTGCCACTGTGTGTCTGATACTTTACCACAGAGTAAAATGGTCACAGTGAATAATTCAGTAACTTAAACAAACATAACTTGGATCATCCATATTTTATTATTCAATGTTTTTTTTATAACTGGATAATATCAAGGGAATATTAATAATAAATAACAGTCAATATAAACAAAACAAGTCAATTGTGAATACATGCAGTGCACGTGTTATAAACACACCTGTGGTGACCGGAAATTTCCTTGCCTTCTCCTCTAAGAACCACTCCCCAGACCTGATCTTCACCTCCCTGTGAAGAGGAGAGACACTGTGCTGAGCAGACAGGAATGACTAGATAATCACATCGTCACAATGCATATCCTTCTTCAGTTGACAGTTGACAGAAATGATCTTTCTCACACTTCAGAGAGTAGTTAAGTCAGAGTAAATCCAGAGGCTTAAAGTGTCGCTGGTAGTAACTGTTAACCTTGTCGATTGCCACAGACCACAAACTGTAGCACTAAAATAGATAGCGAGCACTGATCATGACCTGACCACATCTTCGTCCACATAATCTCTTCTTGAGAACCCATTTTGACTTAAGTTTTATTTCCTATTAAAGATATCTTAAGTCTTATTTGAGAGGGGTAACTCGTGTATTATGTATATGAAACCTGCACTAACTGATTTTTGGCAAATCGTGTGCATGTTGTAAACACAACATTGACATGTCATCACCTTTTTTGTGTTGACATGATGAATTTGTAAGGAAACAGCTGTATATTTCCATATCCAGCAGTTACAGAAAGACATTAGTTTTCATTTGGAGTCATGTTTCTGGACTTTTGATGATGAATGTAAGTTTAACTCTGTTTTTGGTCTCCACCAACTCCTGAAAGAAATGCCAGACGCTCCACTCGTCACTAACTGTGTCTGTTTGCTGCTTGGCGCTGAGCAGACACAGGGGGTTTTGAGAGCTTTTTCACTAGAAACATACGCATACATACAACATAATATGTGCAGATCACAGTTTCCCAAAGCCAAAGTCAAGTCCTCAAATTTTAAAGCTGGAGCCAAAGATTTTTTTTTCCAGATCAGCTTGATCAATTGTTGCAGCTCTGGGTGAACCTGAACCAAAACAGTGGCGCTGCAGATTCCTGCCCTTTCACATTGTTTTAAATTTGTCATTTAATATTTTGTTATGATAGAAAAAAAAATTCATGCAAAGCAGCTTTAAAAAAGTTTTTTTTTAAGTAAAAATGTAAAATTTAAAGGGGCAAATCAAGAGTTGACAGAAATGATCTCATTCAAATTTTCAAAGAGAAAGAAATCCAGAAACCGATCTTCAAGAGTGAGAAGCAACAGTTACAGTACAGGAAGTTGTTGGTAGTAACTGTCGCCCACATCTCTCGCTCCTCAGACACATACACTCTACAGTCATTTTGTGCTTTGACCGGAGCACCACTGACTCAAACCCTTCAGCTATCTTTGCATTAAGCAGGTGGTTTAGCATCTTTCCTGTACCTGTAGGCGTGGCAGACCGTGCACTTCCAGTCAGCTGTTCCCACACCTACTCGGCACCTGCTGCAGATCCGGTGGCTGCAGCCGCGGCAGACTGCGCCCGAGTTCCAGAACTTTCCCAGAGGCCTCTGGCAGCGGGCGCAGGTCCGCTCGCCGTACTGCCGGGAGTAACTCTTGGCACCTCTCCTTCGAAGCTCCTGGAGCTCGAACTTCATCCTCCTGAGAAGAGACAAGGGGCACCTTTAGTCTTACAAAGAAAAACTTCTCCTCCGTCACTACTGGCGTGTGAAGCTCAAACTATACTTAGGCTGTACCACAAATAGAATATACTGCAGCCCACAGAAGCAACTAAACTAGTTTAGTTTTTTAACTTTTGCAAGTCAGCAGACTTATTTAAATGTTCTTCACACAGCTAAAAATATTAGACACCAAACTAACATAGGTTTCGGTTACAGGAAAAAGCATATTTTTCTGGCAATATGACCACCTCTAGTTTACATTGTCTGCTGCTTTGTTAGGATCACTGAGGGCAGGTAGTTCAGCCTCCTCTCAGCATCATTGAGAGGGATTCCCAGAAGTAAATTTGTCACAGCACATATGAAAGTGATGTAAAATGACTCACCTGATCCTGTCCTCCTCGATGATACGCAGCTGCTTGTCTCTCCGAAGAACCTCCAGCACTCTTTCTCTCTCCAGAGCTTGAAGTAAATTTAAATCCATCTTTTGTCTCTGATCGTGTGTTGCTTTCACTGCCTTTCTTCTCTCTGTCTGTTCTCTCTGCTTCACTGTCTCCTTTTTGTTCCTGTCTCCTCCTTCTCTCCTCCCTGAACCCTCCCCCTTACTGGACCCAGCTTCAGACCTCCTCTTCTGGTCTTCTGGCGCTGAAAGAGTGAAAGATAGAAAACATTACTCTACGTGCTGCTACAGCAAGATCCCCTCTTCTGATTGTGATGTCCTCTGAGTCTCCAGCTGCGTCAGAGCAGGATGTAGACCTCCTGAGCAGATATACATCTAGTGGTAGTGTTTCCACTTGGATGATGAAACCTCACTCTACCCCAGTAGCCCC
Source organism: Seriola lalandi dorsalis (assembly GCF_002814215.2). Classification (NCBI taxonomy): domain Eukaryota; kingdom Metazoa; phylum Chordata; class Actinopteri; order Carangiformes; family Carangidae; genus Seriola; species Seriola lalandi. The sequence continues at coordinate 5,244,890 of NW_019525097.1, read as the reverse complement.
GTAAATGTCCTCTTCTAATATATTTCTCTCTAAAGGCAAGTGAGGAGTTACAAATCTGCTACCTGATGACGCAGGAGGTTAGTCAGACAGAGCAGCACAGGATCTGGTGACACCTGAAACAAAGACACAGTTTCGTTTGAGCAATATTTTAAGCTCTGTCGCCACAGCTTTTCTCACACTACCAATATGTCGTCATCTTCCTCTCCTGTCTGTCTCTGGGTTTTTTCCTCAGTAACCAGCCCCTTCTCCTGAATCAAACACCACCACTTCCTCAGCTGCAGTAAGAGCAGTGATGCTTCACTGATGGCAGCGCTGCAAAACAAACCAAATGCCAACCCTTGCATTATTGATGGCTAACGTGTGTCTGTGTTCTAGTTTCTTTTTTCCCCCCTTTTTTTTTTTTGAAGGTCAGTAGACATATTTCTAACTAAGTCTATTCATTTATTAATAAATCTTATTCAACTGAATAGAAATGCATCGTTAGCAGAGGAAGCTCATCATTCTGTCAAAAAGAGGAGTAGAAGTCTGTTTTATAAAATGCAAATACCATACAGACTGAAATGCTTTTTATTTTATTATCAGGAATAGTTCAACAATTTGGGAAATTAGCTCAATCCAGTGGTTCCCAACCCAGGGGCCGGGGCGCGCTGGTGGTCCGCGAAGTTTGGACAATGTTGGTGACAAGATGAAATCATGAAAAAAAATTAAAATCCATAAAAGGTTTTCACATTTTAAAATGAAATGATCTTTAAAAACATTAAAAAATTATGTTGAAAAACTCTGTGATAAGCCAATGGTGGGATGCCAATGATGCTGACCACATTGTATATTTGCGCACTAGATTATTACATCCATGGCAAAAAAATGGAGCATCAAAATGGAAAGCTGGTTACAACAGGAAGAATTCAAAGGAAAGAGTAAAGATAAAGACGGTGAATACACAAGTTATCTCCCCCATCAAAAAGAAAAAGAAAAAAGTGAGCTTCTTCTGCTTTCACTTTCATCCTGAATGTTTGACTGTTATCAATGAAATAAAAAAGTGCTCTGCGAACGCATTATTTGGTCTTCGCATTATTACGATGTCGGATGTGGGCCGCCTACATTTTTGAGATTTTCAAGTTGATCATGAGTTGGAAAAGGTTGGGAACTCCAGTTACGTCTGTCATTGTCCATCAGTCTCTGTTCTCCATCCTCTGGTCTCTTGTGCATTCATGAAGCAGTTTCATGAGTTGCTGATAGACTTTGTTACCATTAGACATTAGCTTGCTTTATTTCCCTCCTGATAGCAGCCTTGATGCTAAGCACAATCTTACACACGCACATGAGAGTGATGTCGATCTTCTCATCTTACTCTTCAGGAAACAAATCAACGTATTTCCGCTAACCGTTAAACTTTTCTTTTCAGTTCTTATTCAACTTATAAGTAGATCCCATTTATAAATAGTGCACATGTTAATCTGCATCAATCATTTCCCTCCTCAGTATTAGACAAATGAAGCACTGGGAGTAGAGAGGAACTGGCCTGTTGAATAGCTGAATGCCAGCCTGTGGTGGGAGATAAGAGCCTGTTCTTGTCACTATCCACAGCTGCAAGGAGGCCGGAGAACACAATCAGCTGCAATTAGGCCTCATGGCTCACAGAGGGACACAGCTGTTATCTGTCCTCTGCTGACGTGCACCATGCCTGAGGGGATTCTTGTGAATGTCAATGAGGCGAGATGGTGCCAGAGAAAGGTTGTGATGTAAGGGGCATTTCTTCGTGCTTGTCTGGGATTTGATGCATCATTTTAATGACTCACATCCCTCAAGTCAGGTTGACAGTTTGATAGGAGGCTGATCATCATTTCAGCAATGCAAGCCCAGTCATTTCATACTTACCTCTACTATGCAAAGGACCATAATGATTCAGGCTGTCCGTGGTTTAGTGGCGAGGGTGAGTTCACATCCGAGAAGAGAATGTGGGAAACCATATCAGCCCACTACAGCAGTGACAGAAAAGGACACCTGACTGATTAAACTAGGACCCAAATATGGCATCTGAATGGCGTGTGAAAGACCAAAACCATCACTCAATGTTTCCCACCCAGAGCAGAGCTTCCTGGAAGACCTGTGTGAATGACTGCGCACCGCGGGTCAGCTGAGACCGATCACCACAGGCAGATTTAAACTAAAAACCCAAGTCATGGTCACATGCGCTCTCTCACGCACACACCACAGACTCTGACATGGAAGCTGAACCTGACAAGGTTATGCAAACCCTGCTATGAGCTGAAAGTCTCCCAGAATTCTTTGCAGGAATTTATCTGCACTGCGTTGGTTTCCATGTAGTTTTAAGCAGCGTGAAAATCTTTACAGTAACTCTGCAATTTCATGTCAGTCAAAAAGAAGCTCAGTAAAGTTAGGAAATATAAGGAAACTCACTTGTGACGAACAGTATATGCGTTTCACTTTCACTATAGAGACACCGGCTTCCAAACATTCATACAAATGCAAAAGAAAATAAGTTGCACTTGAGACACATGAATCAAACCTGAAGTTATGAATATAATCATATTTTCTTCCACATGTACAGATTTATTAATATAAATGCTCTTGTCATGTTACACAACAATGCAGAATTTCAATACACCTGATACAGCCAGCACAATGTTTGCAGGCAAGTAAGGAGAAAAGGAAATGTCCACTCATACAGTGCATTCACTTTAAAAGAAATCACAGGATTTCTCACTTCTCACACAAAAACAGAGCTGTAATTACAAAGAACATTTGCTCAACTCCCCTCATTCGTTGCTACATCTCAACCGCAATGTCTGAATAATAATGTGACAATCGAGCCCATCTTACATCAGCGCCGAAACAGAGAACAAGCTCTGGTTTGAGACATGAGAAATAGGTCACTGCAAACATAAAGAGGTGCAGAGCGAACAAACTGCAAGGGCTTACCTTCAGGCTCACTGCACCGCCGGTTTGGTCAGCCAGAGGAAGTCGCTGCTGCATTTACTGAAGAGAACATTAAGAGCTCAGTTTCCTTCCTCGTGCGTTCACACATACAGTTGCATACTGGAGACGGCTAAGAGTGCGACTGCTGATTGGTTATAACTCATGTTTTGCTCCGCTGTAAGTGTGAAGAGAGTGTGTGTTTGCAAACAAAGAATTGCAAAGAACTGAAGCCACGCAGTCAGTATAGAAGAGATTTTATATGAAATTGTGTATTTGTCCATAGCTACCACTTCTGACAGTACTGGAAAAAAATATATAACATAATGGAAATACCTAAATCTGAGTTTTTCATTTTGCACAAATTATTTGCAAACAGCTGCTGTGAAGTGGCAAATCAAAGACTGAACAAAGAGTGTGTTGATCCCACAAATAATAACCACAAACACACATTCACACACACAGTCACGGACAGATTACTGAACAGGCCTCGCTGGGCGCAGACAACCTCTCTCCATCTCTCAGCTCTCATCTCTACAACTACACACTAACGTTCAGAACCTGAGAGTTCTGCTTCACCTGCAGAACAAAGAAGAGAGCGACTACAAAACGACCACAAAGAGACACAAACCACCACAGAGGCAAAATGACAACAAAGAGGCACAAAAGCAGTAAAAAAAAAAAAAAAGACACAAACAGCCATGGAGAGATAGAAAAAAACGACTTCAAAGTATCCACAAAAAGTTGTAAAACCACCACAAAGACACACACACACACACACACACACACAAAAAGATGTGAAATGACAGTCATTTTGTGTCTCTTTCAGTCTGGGTGTTTAGCTCCTGTGTAGGAGAGGTGGCGGTGGGGGTTTTACATGTCTGTGCCCAAGGGCAAACTAATAATCACATAATCGGTCCATACATACGTGCACACACACACACTCACACACACACACAACTGAATAATTATCTCTTATTAAATGTCATTAACCAAAAATTTACACAATACTAAGAACAACATTGGTGCTGTGTAAAGGAAATACAATAACAACAATCAACATTTGGCAGGTGAAAACTTCAAAATAATTTCTTATTGAGAAGCAAAACTTATTATTTTCTTTCTTAAATTGTCATTGGGTGTGTGTCCTGCAGCTGCAGTCAGTTGTCCAGATGTGTGGCAGGATTCCCTCAATAAAAAATACCCCCCCCCCCCCAACGAAAAAAACAGCAGACGTAGATGTTTCCAGATCGTCACAGTGTTTCCTGAAATAAAAGAATCTGTGGTATAAATACTTCTTCCTTCGATAAATGCTTCCTTTTCCCTTTTTTGTTTTAGTCCCATTTGAGGAAAGTCATTCAGCGGATGTGACGTTGTCTTTGGTTCAAAGCCTCATTTATAAAAACACCCTCTGACTTTTCTCTGTACAGTCGTCTTTAAAAACACGATCAAAAACAAATGCATGGCTTTCACACAATGAATAATTGTAAAATTGGAATCAGATAAATTACACTTTTTTTTTCTTTCTAAAAAATGGATGGACGTTGGGATTAATATGGTCTGAAAACAGGAAATGTTTATAGGTGAGGCACCTGTTAAACCCGCTGAGAGCAGGTAAACTGTGTGTCCACATAGACAGAGACCTGCTGTGCAGACCAATAGGGCTTCCTTTGGAAATTTAAACTTTACTTTGATAATGTCTCTGATTTTACGCGGTGTGTAGAAACGTCTTGAGCTGTAGCGTCTCTTCCACCGATAACCTGTCGTGGTAGAAGCTCAGTCCGGTCAGGAGCTCGATGTCTCGGACACGGGCGGAGTGAAAATGTAGCCACTCCTCCACCCACGTCAAGTCCGACCCAGTCTGAAGAGAGATAAAAAGAGGGGAAGAGGAGGAGGAATGAAGAGAAAAGGAAATCTATTAACGGGTGATCTTTTTCAAATCTTATCAGATCTAATCATTATTTCCACTGTGGGATTTGTCAGTGGGTTTCCACAGAAGTAGAGTGACGTGGTTGTGGTGTTACTCACAGCACAGCTCTCTGTGTGGTCAGGTCTGTGGGGCAGGATGAAGGACTTCGCCTGCAGCGGTCCCTGGCAGTTGACGGGGCTGAAGGTCGAGTTGCCACAGCTGGTTAAGATCACGAAGAAATGTGTCGGGACGGGAGCCTCATTCCTGGGGAGACCGGAGATCACAGCTCTCATTTTAACTTGTGATGCGTGCAGAAAAAAAAACAACCCAAATACTTTCATTTATAAAACCTAAGCTGATGGATGATTGGTCAAAACTGCAGGTTTGCTGGTTATTTTAAAACTGCTGAAAATGTGGTTTCAAATGATATTTTTAAGTATTTTTTGTTACAATCAAAGCTTAAGTAAAAAACAAAAACAAACCCTTAGCCACAATGAGATCTTTCAGTCCCACCCACTCAAACAACAGAGTGGAATTCAGACGAAACAAAAATTACAGAGACGTTTCAAGTGAAACAACTAAAACTGCTCCAACTTTGGCAGAAAACAGTTTGTTCGTGTAGGAACTGGCTGTTTAAAGTAAGAAGCTGATTGAGGAAACACATTCAGGGCCGTTAAGGTAGCAGTGTTGAGAGGGTAAACGCAGCATAAATACTAATGTAATGTTCCAGGATAATTCATCATAAGAGCGAATATTTCTGGAAAGTTTACTGAGCTCATGACACAAAGCTAAATAGAGTAATTTGTAAAAAAAAATCCTCCATTTCCAAATGTGTACATGTGTATGTGTCTGGTCTACTTGATGTCATCACAAGCTCTGAGATTTAAATATTTACATCTGCAGGAATTCGTGGGAAACTGAAACCTGTTTCATTATCAACCACAATTTACTCAAGACAGATGACTTAAGATTCCTCTTTCTTCTCTAACCCTTACATCATGTCAAAGTGTTTTTCAACCAAGACAACAGATTCTGAGCTGCATTTCCAAAATAAATGTTAACTTATATTACTGATTGATTATAATAAATAGCAAATATTCACTGTCCTTCGCTTCTGAAAAGTGAGAATGAGCGAATTTTCTTTACACGTGATACTAAACTGAACATCTTCGACTTTCGGATAGTTTGTTTAATAGAACCATCTGATACGACGCTCATTTGTCATAAGAATTATCATTACTAAATCAATATATATCCAGTTCATTGATAAATATAGCTAATTGTTGGCTGCACCTCTAATTGACTGATTGATTGACTCATTTACCCTGAGATTGGTTTGAATGCATCAACGTTTCCGTCAAAGTCTTCATCAAATATCGGCCCGCTCATGACGTTGACTCCGTTCAGCTGTTGTGAGTACGTTGGAAGCAGGACATCATGGACATGGGTCCAAACATCTGCGGTTAGAAAGAATACACACAAAAAAACATGTTACTACTTCACCAATATACACAACTGATAATAATATGCATCTGATTACATGTAGAAATAAAAGGAAAATATATTTTAATGTGGACATGATCCCTGCAGAAAGGGTCATCCACAGTGTATAAGAAGTGATGTGCCACCAGGGGGCAGCATCTGTTAGCTGATTTATATTTAGGTTTCCAACAGATACACTCTACAGTATTTAGAGGAGGTGTTTCTTCCAGTGGTAGCTCATACAAGTGAGAAAGAGTTTCCATCTACAGCATGTGTGGCCCCAGTGGAAACACAGCCAAAGCTGTGTTGGCTAAACTCCTTAATGAATCAACCCCCCCCAACACAATCAACAAGTTTCAACAAATGCATGGCTCAGTCATGCAGCTGTGTAGGCCACGGCATTTTCACGTCATGTTGAGTCACACATACTTTCACAAATGACACAGGTGATTTTGTAATGGTGCGTAGTATGTGCAGGTACAGACATAATCCTCAAAGGATTTAAGGCAGAATTAAGCAACATTTGTATGAGCAAAAGCACAAAAATCAAGGGAGGGAACCAACAGTTCAATTCGTATGCAACCGTGACCATTTAAAACACAGAGATTTCATGTGGTATCTAATCGACTGTGTTGTTTCGAGCACAGTTTGGTGAGACGGCTCCGTCACTTTGAAAACTAAACCACCTTTAAGCTGAATCTTATTGTGAAGGAAACTGCGGCGTCTGCAGCAGGATGGCAGCGGGATTAACTCTGGAAAACATCCCCTGACTAAACCTTTAATTGTACTTTACAGAAAGCGCTCAACTAAATTAAAGTACAGTAGTCCCATATAATCACAGCGGTTAGATCTTTGGACTCCTGTTATGTATATTTAAGAACCAATTGGGTTAAAAATATAGCCTGTTTTTAGGAAATCAGCTTTGAAAAGTATAATATTGAGCAATAAAAATTGGCTCACGAGAGCAGGCGAACCACAATACCTGCTCTCGGAAAACTTGAGTGTTTAACAATTTCACAAAACAGCGTGGCGTCATGTCTAGTTGGGACCCAGAGTAACCTTTTCAGGTCACTAGTTAATTCAATTGTTCAGCTCAAAAGCTCTTTCATCCAGCTGGCAGATGAACCCCTTCTGACAGATCTGGGATTTTATTTTAACTCATTCATCACCAGGACTCACATTTCCAGCTTTGGATGCAGCCAGAAAAACCAGCAGCCAATAAATATTTGAAAGACTGACCCACCTTTAAATGCGGGGAACATTGGTGCCATATTGCTCGTGATTAAAGAGTCAGTCTCAGGTCCGTCGACAGTCAGATCTGTAAAAAAATGAGAGATGAGAACGTGTCAGCTACTTAAAACACTTATGGCATGTTGCAAAAATCTGATGTTTACGGTGAAAATAAGGAATAACGTGTTACTGGCTAAAGCTTAACATGGTCGATTCAAAATCTGCTTATTATTTTTTGGACTAATCAATTAACTATTTTGTCTAAAAAAATTTCAGAAATATTGAAAAATGTCTGTCACATTTTATACTTTAAATAGAATTAGTTTCATGGTGATTGACTAACCAGTTTTATATATATATATATATATATATATATATATATAATAATTGGTGCTCTAAGGTCATTGAACTGCACAATTCACACTTGAAGTGACGATCAAGAAAAAATGTCTAATTTTGGTGAGTGTGACTTTAACACAGTTGTAGGGGAGCTTTTACTTCTCACTTTTACTCTGTCACTTCCTCATGCGGAGCCACCTGTGACCACAATTTATTTAGAAATACAGTGAATAAATAGTGTCTCAATTAAGGGGGGGTGGGACATTTTCTCTGTTGCAGCCCTACAGCACGGGGGCATTTTTTACATGAGAATGTGGCTCTGAAAACACGTCAACTTGAATTCAACACCCAGCTGGGGACGAAGAGCTGTGACCCCCACTACCACACATGTACACACGGGGACACACACATATACACACACACACACACACACACACTCACTGGGGGGATGCAGCAGGCCATAGGACAGATCAGAGTTGTTTCTATAGCGAAGACACAGCTGGCTGGCGGCCGGTGGGATGCGGACGTCAGCACGAACACACGCCTCCAACTCTGGGCTCAGAGGTCGGGCTCCGGTCTGAGAGAGAGGATCAGTCAGTGGTGGACAGTGTGGAGTGGGACTTCAGGCCAACTCTCTGGGAGTTGTGTAAGATCGCTTGGCTTGATTTGGCTTAGCCTGTGTTTGTGGGTCAGCAAGGGCATCGTATTCTCTGTCTGAAGATCTCTCTAACAACAATAGTCTCATCTCACTCCCCTCATAAAAGAAAATGTAACATTTTGGGGAATAAATGTGATACTTTTGAATTCAGTAACACTAAGGATGTAATTTGGTTCCAATTACAGGGAAAAATGTAATGTAATGTTTCAGAGAAGACAGTGTCCAATAGAGAGAAAAGGTGAAACTTCTGGAAAAACCTAATTCAAAATCCCAATGATATGTTTAACAAAGCTAAAGTTTTCCCTGCCGCTGAATGTGTGTTCTCTCCAGGAGCAGGTGGTGGTGACTTGACAAGAGCTTTGGCCATTGTTATGTTTACAAGACAAGAGGTTTTAACACGCCCTCTGAGCAGCACTACCTCTTCGGGGCAGATTGGAGGCTACAGTGAGTCGCTATCGTCAAGTGACGACACGAACCGCGGCTAGTTGGTTAGCGTGTTAACTTCAGTAGAAGAAAAGACGTGACACAGACAAGATGTAACATTGGCGTTGCTTTCCATTGGCAGCTCTTGGTGAGTAAAAGAATGAAGTTTGATTAGTGAGCAACATTGTGACTAAGTTTACGACTGGTAAGTTAACAGCTGTTAATGCTATTGCTGGAAATTTAGAAGTAGCTCCTTTAAGGAACAACATTGTACTTGAGCCCTAACATTCACAGACACAGCAGGACAGACAGGACTGAATGATGTAGAGGTTTCTCTGAAGAAATTATTTCTTGGGCTTAAACGAAGATTTTCTTTCAGGGACAGTAATTATTACTAATTTATATACAAATTCTCTTTCCAGGAATCTTACTGAAAAATATTGTAAAATTATTTGAAAATTACAGATTGGTACAATAAAAAGTTAAAAAAATGTTCTGTCCCTGATTACAGGCAGATAAAATGCAGCATTTAAAGCTATGCATATTTCCAACATCCTGAACAAGACTAGAAAACACAAGCTTGTTCTGAAGGCAGATGAGCAGCACGGCGTCACGCCTTTCATTGATGAACTGATTTTGTAGCAGGCAGAGATGTAGAGATGTTAACTTTGACAAGCTGTGACATGGAAGTTATCTGTTGGTGTGCAAGTGAGATGAGCAGAACACTGTATGTTATAAAACAAAACACAATGTAAACCATAGTTCTTTCAAGCCAAAGTGAATACAGTACAAACCATATTTAGCTTGTACTGTATTTGAATAGAGCTTGAATGAAAATAAATCTACATCCTCACTTGCTCTATCATTCTGACAGTAAAGCATAACAGTGTAAGCTCTCCTGGGAATGCATCACTCTGCCTGAGGTCATGATTTACACTAAAGTTCAACCACGTAATGAGAAAGACATGAGCCGAAAGGATGAGTAACAGCTGCTTAGAGAAAGGTTTCAGATCCTAAACAGCCTCTTACAATCGACTGCCAAACCCCAACCACTGAAGAAATATAGCCTGGAAAACAGGCTATGTTTAGAGATAGAAGACAGCTCCGAGCAGCGGACTCACTCACCAGAGGCTGGATGGTGTACGACACCCAGAGGGGCATGAGGCGGTCTTTGCTGTATCCGTTGAGGTAGTCAGAGTGGTGCAGGAGACAAAAGTTGGCGCCTGCTTGGACGACCAGAGGGGTGCCGAAAGGATGGTGGAGGCGACGTAAGCTGACTTTAGCACCTAAAGGGGAAATGTATCACACAAAAGAACGTCACACATAAGGGAAAAAAAAAAAAATATTATAAATGCAAAACAAACAAAAAAAAAAAAAGATACTGACCGGAGCTGGTCGTTATGAGACGTCTGTACATATCTGCCTCCTGAAAAGAAACACACACTTCTTGTTAATAAAGTTTTAGGCAGTTACACACAGTACACACAGCCCCTGATGTCTTTCTTCAAAGGCTAATACAATGTTACTTCTTATTCACGAACCCCCACCTCCACACCTTTGGCAGATATCGAAGCTTAAAAAAAAAAACAGACTTTCTCTTCTTTTCTCTCTTCCTGCAGATCACTTCAGGTTCCCATATATTTTTAGGCTGTCCTGCACACGCGGCATGTTTTAGATTTACCCACACATTTTCAATGATGTTCTTCTCTCCGAGCGCTGCTCCAAAAGCTTCAGCTTGTGTTGAGTTTTTCATGGTGGTTTGCTGTTGCAGAAGCCAGACCCTTTTCAGTTTCACTTTCTTCACAGACTGCAGGACATTTGCATCCAGAATCTGCTGATATCCCTCTGTGCAATGTTTCCCAGCTGCCACACCACCCCAAAGCTGAATATTCCCACACTCAAACTTTAACAGTTGGCAAATGACTCTGGCTTATCCAGATGTTGCTCTGCAGACTTCAGATGTTGACTTTGGGTGATGAGGTTGCAGGTACAGTTTCCTTCTGATGACTCTTCATGGCAATCCATTCAAAAATTGTGTGAGACATTTAAACTCCGCAAACCACAAGTGTTAATCTCTTGAAGTCTCAGGGGAATTACCAAAGTTATTAGAGCTCATCCAGTGGGCAGCGAGAATGTCTACACCACAAAAGGTGGTGGACTGATCAACTGACACTGACATCCCTAGGTCCCTAAACAAACACATGACCTCAATAGCTTGTTAGCACATACCGCTGCCTTGCTTTGGGACGTACAGGTGCACTGCAGGTCGTCAGTGGGGACGGGGTCACTGGCCTCACAGGGGGTTTCATGGGAGAGCTGCGCGGGGTGAACTGGAGGGTGGACTGGATGCTGCAGGAGGTGGTTCAGACTGCCGTGAGTCCCGTTGTTTGGAGCGGGACGGATACCGAGGAGATCTGGAGGAAGAAGAGAGATTAAAAAAAAAGAGGGCATAAATTTCAGAAACTACGAGGGACGGTAGAACAACCTGTCTTACAACGTTTTACAACCTTTCATTGTAGATTTCTGGCAGTTACATCACTGTTTTATTCACTGGCCTCATCACACAGATACAGAGGTGCAGTTGGGAAAAAGGGAAGGAACAGGCTCTTCTGGTGGGCTTTATATCAAGTGTCTTGAAATCCTTTAAGAATCTTTGAGGCGAGCACTCACTCATTTCCTTCTTACGTTTTTCTTTTTTAGTAAATCATTAGTGACAGTTCACTGCACACACACAACACACACACACAGATGTTTCGGCACCCACCTTGCGCAGCGTGTGTGAGTGTGTGTGAGTGTGTGTGTGTGCACATGTCCAAGTGTGGACTGTAGACTCGATTGTGTGTGATCTCCCCGTACATTTGAATTTATACTATTGAGCCATAACACCTGAACAAATTATGTGGAAGTAAAAATATGACCAATGATCTATGCAAGTGTGTTGTGTACAGTTTTCTGTGACCTGCTGTACGCACTGTAGTTGTGTGCAGGTGTAAGTCGTAACATGCTGATGCTTATTTTGCGAGTTTCAATGCAGTTTACTTTTCTTAAATCTGGTTGATATGGCGACCATTTTTTGCTGCAGGCACCAAAGGGAAATTTAGTGCAGTTCTGTTCAGCTTTCATGACTGAGAGGAAGACGATGACTAAAACTAGAATTGTGAACAGCAGTAGATCTGTTGCTATACACCGTTTTCTGTGTTGCTGGAAAAAAACAAACAGTTTAATTAAACATTTCAGTTTCAACTAGAGTCAGAGTCAACTAATACTCAAAGCAACTTACCACACATGACGTTATAAAGTTCAATGTTTTCAAAAGGCGGCACAACAGTTTTGTTTTTAAATCCTGGACCATAGCCGATGAAGATTGCCTGGGAAAATCAAATACACATTAATATACTGACACTCATTCGTGTTTCTGGAGTATTCAAACAACATTGCGCAACTTGAAACCTTCATTTAAACTGTAAATAACAAGACGTCAAACACTCAATACCACGATTAGGCCATGTGTAAATATTTGAAGTGAACTAAAGCAGTAAAATGACCCCACGTAACCTTGAAGTTAAGGATTGATATTCTGGGAAAAGTCACTGGTTAGGTGGGACCTGGAGGTATTTGCAGGTGTGTAAACTGTCTATTTCAAGCACACTTTGCCTTTCTCCTCTGCTGTGTGTAAAGCAGGCTGATAGCAGTTTACTTTTCTTGACTCACAGACATTATTTTTTTTACGCCGGCAACCTTGTCAGTTAATTATACCAAGTCAAAGTCCAGTGTGAACCACATCCATAAACATACACAGACATATTGTAATGACTAACATGAAGGTGGCAGACGGAAACACACAAGCAAACTCAGTCCAAGGCTGAGATTTTGTAGATGTAGACCAACTTAGCACAAGTGTAATTACTGTACTTGGGCAATGCTTTAGAACTAACACAGTATTTAGCTTATTTGAGTAATTTAGATGTTTTGCTGCTATGGTTTCATCAGCAAACACAGATACATTTCCCTCAGACTCAGACATTCATTCCTAAATCTAGAGACACGACCAATCAGCTTATTTTGACATAGATTTTGAAGCTTTCATAACATTTTACTGCTGCTTCCACAATCTTGTAAAGAAACAAAGATAAGATATAATCTTAATGAAATCTATAAACTGAGGATTTGTATAGAAAAATGTGAAGAAAATAAAATCTTTATAAAATAAACAAAATCTTGTAATGAATAAGATCTTGCATAAAAAAAACTTTGTCTCAGTGTTTGGCATGTAGTTTTGCCTGATCTGACCAAAGTATAACTGAATCAAAAATCTTTGTTCTTGAGTAAAATATTTTCTTTTTTTCTCTGTCTGATAGTGTGTTATTTAAGAAGATGATTTGCTTTAGGGTCACTCTGAAGTTTCAGCTGCATCAACATCCTAAACATTAAAGAGTAAAACTGATTTGAATCCTGGAACTGTGTGGTACAATTCAAATGAAACTAAGTGAATAATAAGTGCTCTTCTTTGTTCCTCAGCTAGCATGAAGCTGACCGTGAGCAAATCCCTAAACCCCACGCGGAGCCTCTGAACGTAGCGGTCGGCAGTGGAGAACTGTTGCTGAACCTGTGAGCTAAGATATATGAATGACTGCAGTGGTGGGGATGTAAAAGAGAAGCCACTAAATGTACTCACAGACCTTCTCTACATGGAAGCATATCAGTGATTTTAACTTTACAAGAATTGAACTTTAACTGAATTTTTCTAACTGGGATTGGGAGAACGATTCCCCTTTTTTTTTTTTTTCCTTTTTTTGATAGAAAACCTACTGTATGTGCAGCTGCTACAACGTAATCACGCCTTGGGGACTGGCTTACACAACTGGTTCAGAGTTTTCTCCAATATTTGCTTTGTTCTTGTGAAATCCTGGACAGTTCTGCCTCTTCAGCCCGAATTCAAACTGAACAACTCAGAAAAGGAAAATCACAAACAAACCTGTGATGGGGGCGGGGCTGAGTGTGGCAAGTACATTTTGCTTGCCCAAATCAATCACAGGACTCTGGACAGCTGCTTTTCTGATCGGCTGATCAGAAAATGACAGGAGGTAGTTTAGAGTGAGAACTACGACTCAACTTGAGGCTGGAAGGTAACACTTTCTTATTGCTTTTATCAGTTATTAATCAGTCAATAAAGATCACAAGACTTTTTAGGTAGCTGATTTATCTGGAAGAGCCTCCAGTGGACTGCTCCGCATTTACTGTCCGGAAGCTCATTAACAGCTCATTAACGTTTATAGCTGCAGACTTCTAATAGAGATGGAGAAACCCATGACCCTTTATTAACGACTCACTAACATTTATGACTGCAGACTTAACGACTTGTTCAAACGTTGACGCCTAATCCACCGGGTGCCCACTGCACGGCCAATCAGAGTTTGCAAAATCATTCACAATGTTTTATCAGTTTGAAAATTTAGAAGCGAAGGCCGCCAACGACAGAGTGAGCATCCGTCCAATCAGCTGCCTGAAGGGTTAATCACTGTGTAGCCTATTTGAAGTGAAATAAGTCCCACGTAAATGCCTATTGAGCTTTGTCAGACTATAAAATGTTTTTTCTGACAGTTTTTTTTTTCCTGAACAGGATATGGTAAAAAACATTTACTCTGGCCTACAAACACACACATCCTTCCTTTCTCTGACCTGCATGTTGGTGAAGATGTTGAGCCGTGGAATTCCCCTAAACATTTTATCTCGATGGAGGATGGCTTATGATGCTTTTTTGCCGTTTTTTTAAATTAATTTTTTATTGAAACAGGATATAGTGAAAACGCTTATCATTGCTAACAAACACACACACACACACATCCTTCCTTCCTCTGACCTGCATGTTGGTGAAGACATTATCTGAGCCGTGAAATCCACCCGTGCAGTACTTGATCTCCCTTCGGTTACTGAGGAAATAAAAATATTTTAGCTGAGGAATCAAAATAAACATAGAGACAAAAAGATGAATGATGAAAGGTAAAGGAAACACCACTGTGATAGTTATTGACATGTTTTTCTATCTTATTTTGAATTCTTAACGTTCATCCCAAATTGTATTGTCAATTTCAGGGTCAGGACCAGTAACCCGCAGTAAACACGAGTCGTAAGACTGTACAGCTACATTCTGTTGTTGATTGCATCTGTTACTTGATGGGCTAAATCGTTCAGTTTGAAGCAATTTTCCTGCAGTTTGAGAAACACGTTTAGTTGCTTTCTTTGCAAGATCAACAACGCCATCACATCTGTACGCTAAATAAGAAGCTATAGCCAGAAGGCAAGATCAGCTTAGCTTAGCACAAAGATTGTAAGATATGCTAATTACATGCTAACTGTAGCTTCATATTGAGCACACAATGGTATCGATCTTCTCAATGCTCTCAACCAAAAAATGTCAAACTATTCTTTAAATTCAAATCAATTCAATTAAAGAATACAAAACAAACCAGCTATATTGACATACGGTTATTACAAAGCATTACTGGGAAATAGAGGATATGATTAATACAGTAGCCAAAACATGGAGAGCTGCTGAGGTTATTGTCAACTTGCCGTGCAATTACAGAGCTTGTTTTACTTGCTGGTCCCTGCCCAAACATCCTCCATTCGATTATCAAGTATAGTTTTTGTTTTTGGAAATAAGTGAGTAATACAATAACATAGCTTATTACGTTGGCCTATCGGCTTACTGATCCACAGTGTTGTCTTTTGGCTGACTGTTTTCTGGGTGATCAAATAAAAAAACAGCAGATTTCAGGTAAACGCTCAAAAAAAAAACCCCAAATCCTGCAAAGTTGAATGGTGGGTCAAATTGGGCCGTGTCGGGGAGTAGCTGAGGGCAGTGACTGTATAGTTGTGACATCACAAAGTTACAGAAGTCCTGATGACTAATTTTATAGCTCAGTCTCTGAATACCGGCTGTGTGTTTTTCCATGGACTGAGCATTTTGAACCTAGAACTGCTTTATCAGAAAAAGCCATGGAAATTTCACTTTATATAATATGGGACCTTTAAGAGGCTTAAAACAATACAAATCCCTGACCCTAGTGCATTTAATAAGTTGCCCTCTCTTCCATTCTTGCCACTGCTGTGTTAACACAGAGGTGACATAAAGGAAAATCCCAGTTCATCACAGCTTTGTCCTTATTTTTGAAGTTATGGATTTGATTTCTATCAGGTATCGATTTACCTTTGTTTTCTTTTCCAAATGAGTTTGGCTGAGGCAGGGTTTGTTAAAAAGAAGCGATGTTACTACACTGTTGGATCTCAGCACTTTTTTTGGTAAATTTGATTTCTCAATACCAATAGGAATGATGGCAAAACTACAGAAACACACTGTTTAAACCTGCAGCTGCAATGAACCAGAATTATGGTTTAAAAAAGAAGTAAACTGGTAAACCTTCACTTACAGTGCTGCCTGCCAGCCCAGCTTCATGTAGAGATGTCCTCTCTCTATGCGTTTGTTGCTGGCAAAGTGCATCCTTTTGGGGAGGTTTTCTTTGAGGTACGGCCTCATTGGCTGGTTAGGGGCCCTGCACTTCAGAACAGACACAGAAGAGGAGAATCAACACGCCGCAGAGCGAAGAATGGGGTTGTTTGACGTGAAGCTAAGTAGGCAGATAATTTCTCATTCTTCTTATCAATACAAGAGTCGCATTTCGAATACTTCGCATACCGACAGGTTCTTCACCAGGCCATCGTAGTCGACTGAGGAAAGAAACACAGGACGAGATTAGCTACACTGGTTACAAACAAACTGACGCTGAGTGATGCTGCATCTTGTGGGAGGGCTGGGTGTTAACAACAGGAACTCACAGGAGAAGTAATCCTCTGGGAGGCGAGCGGGTCTGATGCGAGCCGCTGGGCCTTGGATGACAGTGAAGGCGTCAGTCTTTTCCTGGTAGGTGTCCACATACGCTGCCTTTTCACAGGAAGCCTCCTCCATGCCTGTTAAACAAGAAAATATTCATTTGTCCATTGTTTATTTTCATAAAAGGAGAGAATTTGTATTTGAATTTGAAAATGTGATTTTCTTTTTTTAACCCATGACTCTTTGTGAATGATTTTTCATGTCTTTGTCCCATGGTGATGTTGCTTAACTTCTTTCCCTGAAGCGTTATTAAGGTTAATCTTCTTAGAAATGCGCCTGAAGATGTGAGCACTTATGCTGTCATATCCACTTTCCCAACCCTTGAAATTTACAACACATGTAAAGCTAGAGTTGTACAATTATATTTAGTGTAACATTTTTCTTCATTGCCTTGTGTGTGACATGAACTCTGATGAATCCTTCTTTCAGCTGCAGACAAATATCTGGCACGGAACGTCAAAATCTCCTCCTGGAAATGATGATGATGATGTCTTTGATGAGGAGAACTGGGCCACTCCCATTTTCTCCCCTGCCTTGATCTTAAATATAGCAAATTACAAGCCTAAACATCGGGTCTCCAGATGTCCATCGGGTCTACAGAAGCCTCTGCACAAAATGTCCTCTTAACACACAACTGAGTTTTTTTTCCCCACCAATTTACTTCCAGATAACAGAGTCGTTTTTTCATCAGATTGCGCTCTGGCATGGTCCAGCAGTTTCCCCTGCAACAGGTGCAGTGACTCAACCAAGTTAAACATTTGAAGCTGACACTAAGCCTCCAAAGTCCCCTCAGCGGCTCCAAAACGATGCTTGCTTCTTTGATACCACAGAGATTTAGGAAGGAGACACCAAGTTTGTTCGTAAGCCAGTAAACAGCTTTTAATGGAATCCAAAGAAAGGAGAAAAATAATACTCTTTGTATTGCTTAAAAGTCAAAATTTCTTTTTAATTCTACTGTTTAAAGTTGTGTAAACTGTTATCATTGATTATTTGGCTCATTTCTATTGTAAAATCACACTGTAGACTGTATCAGTCCGTGTGTGTGGTTGTCTCACCGTGGTCAGATACGATCATCAGGTTGACACAGTGGTGCAGGTTTCTCTCGGTCAGGCCGTCCATCAGCTTGCCCAGAATCCTGTCCACATTCTCCAAGGCCAAAACAACCTGACACAACACAACAGCAGTTAAAGTTAATGTGTCACTGCGGCAGGAAAACAATGTTCATGAATACTGTACATCTATCATGTCAGAACACCTTGCTTCAGCAAAGAAAGAATTAGTAAAATACTGTGAAGTAGAATGGCTTTGTCAGCACTGACGTTGTTAAACAGCCTTTGCTTTAAAATGAAAAAAAAACTGCTATTTATAACAAAAATAATCAAACTGCCACTCAATATCAACTGTAATCATTACATTACAGAGATTAACCATTTGTGTCATATTTTTAAGATCAACTTTCTCAAATTTGAAGATTTCCAACTTTCTTTTCTTTGTCTTGTTTGATAGTAAACTGAATACCTTTGTGTTTCGTTACTGGTGGACAAACTAAAAAAAAAGCAATCTGAAGATGTTACCTCGCAAATTAAAACAGTCCAACCTACTGAAAGTAATCAAAAGAATAGTCATAGTCCATAAGAAGAATTTCACTTTGACATAACAATCCTAACTCAAGAGTCTTGACTAGACCCTCACTTGTTCTGTCTGGTCTGTTGCTCTTTTAGGTAATGAACAATTTGACACTATTAATTTAGCTTATGTATGCTACTAGCTTACAGTTTCAGGTTTACTGTTCAGCCAGTGACTAACCTGCTTGCTTCCTGGTCCGTAACGATGTCCTGCTGAGTCAGGTTCATCCAGGTACAAAGTGTAGAAGTCAGGTCTAAAATCACAGAGGGAACAGTTGAGTGTGATGTTCAGTACTTTTTGATTGTGACTCACAACATGTTCTTTTGAATGATAATACATTATAATTAAAAAAAACAAACTGTAATACCTTTCTCCCTGAGGTAAACCGAGCCATTCAAACACCTTCGACACTCTGTTCTCAAATGAAATGCTCCTGTGAAACAAAAACAAGCACCATGTGAGTTACACCACCGTATTATGCCATAAAAATTCTCGTCATGAATTTAAAAGTATGTAACGTAATGGCATCGTTCTTACTTGTCATACATCATGTAGAAATTAGGGTAGGTGCCATTGATTTTTACGTCTGAGCCCGGCCAGAAAAAGGTTCCTGTTTTCAGTTTGTGACGCATGGCAGTGATCCAGACCTGAGGAGAGGAGAGGAGAGGAGAGGGAAGGAAGGGAAGGGAAAGCAAGATTAGGAAAATGAAATGGTAGAAAAGGGAAGGAGGTGTCATCTTTCAGCTCATGATTAATTCAGGCAGACTAAACTGTAGCAGAGTAATAGCTCACTCATTTGCCACAAAGTCTAGTCCATTAGGAGAAAAGTGTGATCCATCACAGCCCAGTCAAGTCTGATGGAAATCTAACTGCTTATTTTTATGTGAAGTCGATACCTATCAAACCGATCAGATGTGTTTTATTTATGCAGCAGGCATACAAGCATATTTTGGTAGATGCACTTAGTTGTATTGGATGATATGTCATTACGAAGGAATGTCATTTCTGCAGAATAAATCACTCAGCCGGCATCATCTATTTCTCCTTCCCTCATAGACCGCTGCATGGTGTATTTTCAAGAGGAGCAGTCTGTCACCAAGTTGTAGAATGACATTTGAGAGGCCTCCCATTTAGACGGAAACCACAAAGCGTCTAAACAAGCACGACCTCGCAGCCCTCACAAGCTGTCAATTGCAACACAAGCAGAATCCATAATTATATCAAGAAGCTCATTACGGGGAGATATTTCTTACACATGATCAGGGTGTGTTAACTTTTACAAGCTGAAAGTGGCTCCAACTCTCAGATGTGTGGAGAAAATGTTATGAAATGATTGCTCTGAACTGTCCCGCTGTGGCCCTTCTCAACGACGACTACATTCTCCCGACACGATCCAAAGCGTTTTTATTAGGTCTTGATTTTGGGCCTTTACAAGATTAATTCTTGCTCAACAGCAATGACAATGTTGTCGTGGCACAGATTCACTTACTGGCTCTCCTTGGTACCATTTTTCGTTGAATTTCTCATCAGTTTTCAAGCTGAAGAAAGCGTTTCTGGTCACATCGTACATCTTGTTGTCCACAATGCCGTGAGACTCGGGATAAAGACCCTGTAGGAATCAAGAGGTAAAACAAACACACAGTCGAGGTGAGATGCTTTGATACGAGGCTGCGGGGATTTACTGTGATTACCTCCTCTCTTCGATCTTCCTAGCCTAAATATTACTGGTAACCATAGCAGTCTATTTTAATTGCAGGGTCTGTTTTCAACCGACAGAAGGGAAATCCACTTTGTAAGCCCCCACCCTCCCCCCTCCCCCCGTTCTGATGTGGTTCAATTCACAAGCACATGTAAGTGATTAGGCCTCAATGAAAAGACACTGGCTTCACAATCACTTGGAAAAGCCTCCACATGTAAAAGTTCACCAGTGAACCGTCGTCTGATAACGGCAGTGGTGGAGAGAAGTGATTACATTTACACAGTAAAATGCTTTTTTGACGTATTTTTACTTGAATATTGTATTTGTAACTTCACCGTATGTATTTCACAGCTTCGGTTAATAGTTAACTTTTTAGGGTAGTTTGAAAAAAAACAAACATATCATTAGAAAAATATACATTTGCTTCACAGAACTTTGTTTTTCTTCTCTCTCACCTTGTTAAAGCTCTAAAATGTCACTTTTGCACATTAAAATGTCAATGTCATCACTTTTTAGATCTTAGTAATTTCTGACGATATATTTTAACTGGATGAAGGATTTTAGTCATGGGTCGTCTGGATCACAAGTCAGAGAAACAAGCTGAGCAAACTTTAACAGGAACTTGGCTCCCAGGCCCTACAGGACCTGATTTGTTTGTTCTGGAGAGGAAGAGACCTCTGATGATACAGCTCCTGGTAAAAACCTCCTGAACAACACTGAAGGAATCCTCGCTGGGAGTGGCTGACTGCAATGATGGCAACAGAGGTGAAGACAACAACTGCCACTGTATGTCATGACGTCACTTACTCCGTATTTTGTTACTGTTTTGTTTTTGAGAGTGTCATCTCACTCAGATTTATTTTGTGGTTCTTTGGAGGGAGCCAAAGCTCAAGATTAAAAACAAAGCAGGACTAATTTCAGAGTGTTTAGCAGCAGCTCCATGAAAGATTTTCCTTCTTAACTTTTCAGATGGCTTCTACAGAGAAAAAAAAATCATCCAATATTTCATAAAAAAGAGATTAGATTTGAGTCAGAAAATGAATACAAACTTGTCAAACAGAACTTTGTTTTATCGTCTCACATTTATCTCGTGACCCTCTGAGGGGGCCCGAGCCCCAACATGGGAATCAATGGACAAATCTACTCAACTGTATCTAAAGAAGTTCAAATTAGCTCCAACTCAACCAACTCCAACAGTACATGTCATTCTATATATAAATGTAATATATAATGTATATCAGACGTGGGGGCCACTTTTCTACAGAATGAGTGCTTTGACTTGTGTATTTTTACATTGTGGTATTGGTACTATTACAATGAGTTGCTCTTCCACCACTAGCAAAACAAGTCAGACAGTCTGGCCATTCGTATCCTATAAATCAACTTCTGGCTCTGTCAACAGACCAGAAGAAACTTACAGTCACAATGCTGTAGTGGTTTGGGAAGGTCTTTGTGGGATAAACAGGCCTCATGTATGGTGTTGTTGTTCCAGCATCTCCTGCAACACAGTAACCTTCAGTCACACCAGGATGCTTTGTAAAACCGTTAAGAGCTGCGGAGTCAACGGCGCCGGCGACTTACGTAGCTTGTTGATGATAGGAATGTGGCTGCCGTGATCTCTCAGATACTCCGCTCTGAAGCCGTCCAAGGACACCAGGATGAGAGGGGACCTGGAGAAACTGGGCAGGAAGACAGAGAGGAAGTGTGATGCTTTGAGCAGGACAGCGAGGTGTGTCTGTGAGCGGAGGATTACTCAGCAGGAGACACCGCTATCTCTGGCACCAGCAGCATGGAGGTCATTTTGTACAGCAGGTCTGTGCGTAAGAGAATACAAAGCAGCTCTTTGTCTGAGCCTGAAAGAGGAGAAATGAAATCAAAAACAGAGACCACACAGACGCACAGAGGAGGAGAAGAGGAAGAGAAATGTGACTCTGCTGATGACGAATCAAAGACTCAGACAGTTCTGGCAGCATCAGCAGATTTCCTTGTTACCTGAAGTGAAACACAAGCCCAGTCCTTTCAGTGGAAGTATTAAACTAATCATATTTGTTCCACCACCCTCTTCATGCAAGAGCTACAGGCTTGCAACACTACCATTAGTTTATACAGTTATTTATACGGTATCATAGCAACATATCGTAGGGATCAGACCTCAGTATTTTCTGAGTACTGATCAAATTGTATCCAAAGCTGACACTGAGCGCTCGGTCATATTCTAACACTTTGATCAGATCACATATACTGTTAGTTCAGATATTTCCTAAACTAAACCACATAGCGTAACTCGTCTTTAACTTTAGACTATATATATATATTGCTTTTTTAATACAGAAGTACACTGAGCAGTCAGGCATATTGTCCTGAATGAAAGCTTTCCCCAAACTAAGAAAGTAGAGATAAGAAAGTTTTGCCATGGTATCAGTGCCGCTACGTAAAACTGTCAAACAACACCCGGCTCTAAAGAACCAACAGGTAAAGTAGATTGTTTTTGGTCATTTGAGGGCAGCAGAACAAGCTGTAAAACACAAACACTCATATGTTAAAACCTTAGTTGTTATGGCTGATGCGTTAGCAAACAGTTGCCTATTCACACTTTCAGCAGACACAAACTAACATTAGCATTCTTGCTTCAGGCCGACATTCACTCTCTTCAAACTCTGTATTGGGGTTTAACCAACTTCTGAGCAGCTAAATGCTCCACCATGTTCAGCAGCTGGTTGCTATGCTGCCATGTGCAGCTTTAATGAAGTCGAATAACTGAATTCAACTGAATTAACAGTAAAGGCTTTCATCAGGAAATTGAAAGGGCAATCCCATTTTCCATTTGTTTTTACTTTTACTAGCTTTCCTTTTTGTGTTTTCATTTACAATTAATGTGACACTTTGGTCTTTGCAAGATAATCTGTATATTTAAGAATTTAACATTTAAAAAAACTTTTGCAATCACCATTTTTCCAGAAAAGCGGCTTCTTTGCACGTAGAGACCAAACCACAATTTTAAATTAAAGTGTGGTTTTCCAACAGAAACAATACCCAAAAGAATGAATGACTTTTTATATACCAAAATACAGACAACATTCATTTCTCTAAATAAATTTTCAAAACAAAAATAGCTTCATTTGGAGCCACAGGTTTTCTTTTCCATAGACTAATAAGTGTGTCTGGGGTTACTCCCCTACCAAAGCAGAAACACACACACGCACATGTGACCACACACACACACACACACACACACACACACACACACACACAACACTCACCCACACGTGCCTGATTACTCAGAGTTATTAGCCCATTTTCCATAGAGACAGTTACTTATGTTCCACAAACCAACAACGTTGTAAAAACACAAGACTCATCTGTTTGGGTTGTTTTTACATTTCTAAAAAAAACCTAAGATGAAGAAACTCAACTGCCAGACTGTGACAAAAAAAAAAAGTCTGTATTTTTCTCTGTAGTCACAGTTTTATTTCTACTAAGAACTACCTACTGGCAACAATGTCCCAACTCAGGATAACTGTGGGACGACACAGTTGAATAGCTTCATTCTGAGGGCTGAAACATGCTGAATGTTATCACACAAAGAGGAGGACGGGAGCTGATGTAATCCAAACTAAGCCGATTGAGATTTGAGCTATTATTTTCTTTTAAAACCACATTGAAGTTCACATTACAACAGTGAAACAAGAGTATTGCATTACCCATGCGGACACTGTGGCTGTTGTGTTTCCTCAGCCAGTTCCTCCAGCCAGTTCTTCCCCTCTGCAGGAAAACAGGAGTGTTGTCAGTGAAAAAAGGTACATTAATAATACGATTCTCAGAGATGATATGACTTTTAGACACAATAATGACGTCAGCAAACACCAAAAATCAAAGGAACCAGCATTATTTTGGAGCATAAAGTGTTAGAAATGCGCTTAGAAACACTTCAGGTGAAAGCGGTGGCGTGTAGTGATGAACCAGTTAAAATCTATCACGGGAATCTGCAGCTCCCCTCGGCTTTGTTGGAGCTTTGCAGTCAGTTTCAGCTCATTGTTTAGCTGTCATCCCAGAACACACCTGCTCTCGTGGTTTTGTATTTGCCCGCAAGACGGCAGCTGTTTCACGGGAAAAAGCCCAAAAGTCACACACAGTGTACACGACCTACTCAGCACCAAACAGCAGACAGACGCTGCTTCATCAGGACTGTGTGTGTGTGGTTGGATAAGGTTTCAATTCTGGCAACATAACCAGGCAACTCCACAGCTGTGACACACGTTTTGATTTAAATATTGCTCTGCTTTCATTGAGAGTGCGTGCAAAAAAACAAAATATATATGACATCGCCTTTTATCAAACAGAGAAAAATCAAGGACCACCTAACACTGGTCTACCTGTGGCAGAAAATCACATGTTGGGACCCCAAGGTAAAAAGGTTGTCAGGGCATTTACTGTCAAAATAAATGGGATTGTTAAGTGACCTGACTGCCATAAAACAGGATGTGAAAGTGCAGAAATGTGCAGCAAGGCGTCATCCACATATTCACAGGATGACAAAAGACAGAAGGAGGCTGAAAGTTTCCGGTGTTTCCTGGCCAGTGAGCACAACTCTGTGAACCTCATGTCATGTGTATTTTGCATAAAGGCACAAATGGATAACAGCACAGAAAGATTCCATGAACAAATAAAAAAACACTCAACCATCAAATTCTTACACCAGATTTTGTGCTGGACAGCATGTGTCCACACACAATAGAAAACATCTGGAGTTTGTTCTCATGGAAACAAAGAAGAGAAAAAAACAAAGGGTTTTTCTTAAAGAGGTTCTATCATTTAACTTGTGACCACCTCATATTTACATGTTAAGGCCATACATGGACTCTAAACAAGGAACATCACTCCCCCAGACTCATTTCATTTGCTAAATCTGAGACAATGAAAGTGAAATAAAGAGGACAACAGTATCCCACACAACATGTGCAGATTTTTAAAACCTTAATTGAGGTTTTGGTCAAATGGGGTCAATGCAATAAACTAACATTTGTTACAGTGAACAGCAAAACAGTTGCACTATTCACACATACTGCAGACACAGAGGATTGCTTTTCTAACTGGCAGATCTCAGTCCACCACCTCCTGAGGAAAAATATCTATTTATAATAATATTTAGCAGCTAAATGCTCCACTTTGTTCACAAGCTTCACCAATTTTGGCGCACTGACGCATAATCTTGCTGGCCGTCAGCCAACACTGACGAATAACAGCCAGAATCAGCCCATATGTGGAAGCAGCGTTCGACAATCGTGGTGTGTGCGTGGGTCAGACTGCCTGACATATAGGTGTATGTTGGGCCAAAAGAAACACAGATATGTGGCCAGAATAATTTTGCTATCTGGGTTGGTGCTGGGTAAATAGTGTACAGTAGGTTCATATGAGCTTTTCCACTGAAACCCGCCGCCGCCTGCTGCTGCTGGAAATGACGGTGATGAGAGCGGAGAGAGTAAAATGAAACAGTAAAGCTGCAGGGCTGAAAGAACAAAATTAGTTAAAAGACACTATAACACCTTGTAGAGCTGAAGATTGCACAGTCGGGTGATAACTCTCTGTAGGTTCATCACTACCACTGACCACACTCCATATTGTCTATTGCTGCTCTTGGAGGATTTTGAGCAAACTTCGTCTTGCGCAAGGACTTTCCCACGGACAAGGTAACTCCGAACACGAAGTTTTGGGCCACCTCTTTCGCCTTTCAAGCTACTGCCGTCCCAACACATCTGTCAAGTCTGCTGCCGGCTGGACACATGACAGAGGGAGTCTTAGCATGTTGGTGAGAAAGCCCCTCCTCACTGCCTCTCGAGGCCAGGCAGCTGCGGTTTGGACCGAACACGGGGATGCTCCGTCTCAGGAGACAAGTTGCTGTGGTCTGTAATCCACGGGAAAACCCGCTCTCAGCATTTTACTCTACACGCTGTCAGCCTCTAGGAAGAAGTCGAGCCCTTGGGTTATTTTTATTTCTTTTTATCTGTTTCCAAAGACCTCACCAACAAAGCAGCATTATGAAAGATGTAGAAGTTCTGCCAGAGCTGCATAGATGTGAATAATGCCAAGACTGGGTGAGTGAAAAACTCAAAATTTATTCTTCCCATATGGCTTTCATGTTAGCTGGGGAGGGAATATAAGTTAAAGGGGAAATGCCACAGCAGAGAGAGAGAGAGAGCGAGAGAGAGAGAGCACCCCACCCAGGCTGAGGACAGCTGCCCACACTCACCACGGCTGCCACCGAAATGGAAGAGGGGTGTTTTGGCATGGCGGTTTGCAACAAAGCGCACACTGACGCCACTGCCCACGTCTAACCAGAGGGAATCTATAGCTGCATGAAATATGCCAACCCCGGGTGAACATTCCTGTCTCGCTCGAATGTGTGTTTATGACATGTTCTGCAAGCGTGGGCAAAGAAAAGGACGTATCGCACCACCCTGAGAGAAACATATCCTCTGAACAAATCGTATGCAGTCTCAGAAATTAACATACACCTCTCTGTCTCACTTTCACTCTCACTTCTTTCTCTAGAAGCTGCTCGGTAACTTGAGTCTCCTTCACCGCTACTCTGAACGCTCCCACTTTAGAGTTTCTGAAGAGGCTGCAATGGGACGTTAGCAGGCTCTACATTAGCTACTCGTAGACTTCCTGGGAGTCCAAACAGCAGGTTTTGTAGCCACACAGTAGCAGTTTGCAGGCGTGTTTGTTCCTCGGCCCACTGGAAATGTGCAGTGTGTATTTTCACCAGCCTTTACTGAATAAGTGCTTTAAAATGTAATCTGAGATGGTTATTTCTGTCCGTCCCTCGCTGCTGCAGCCAAGGTATCTTGATTCTCTGTCAACAGTATGTTCAGGAGTGAAATCAATGCCTCACGAAAACTAAAATCAGAG
The DNA here is from genome assembly GCF_002814215.2 of Seriola lalandi dorsalis. Classification (NCBI taxonomy): domain Eukaryota; kingdom Metazoa; phylum Chordata; class Actinopteri; order Carangiformes; family Carangidae; genus Seriola; species Seriola lalandi. Next base: position 5,217,787 of record NW_019525097.1, on the reverse strand, counting down.
AAACAGTAAGTGGTGTCTCTTACATTTATACAGTACGTTGAGCGAAACGATGTGCAGCTGGCTATTTTGACATCTGTGTACGGACTGTTGCATCACAATTTCTCTTTCCTTCACATATCATATACAGGCACTACACAGATTTTTCAACTTAAACCTAAAAACTTTTTCTTCCTGGAACTGAATATAATATATTGAATATAGAGCTGAGGGAAAATTTAAAATACTACTTTACAGATTTTAGAATATGGACATAATACTCAAGTTGACATGTATTGGGGGGTATTTTATGCTTTAAAAGGTACCCTGTGGACACTAGTAGCGCAATAATGGAGCAGTGTTTTTAAGAGTGGGTCACCAAGTATCTTGAGCATGTCAACAAGGACGCATATGCAAGCCGGTGACAGATGATGCACAGTCCTGCTGATAGTTTCACACTGTCCCACAGAGCAGCTGACAGACAAACAGCGATGTAAACATGACTCTGTTTGTACCTTTAATTAGTTAGTTAATAGTAGAGAGGTGACATGAAACAAGAGGGTGGAGAAAGGCCTCCAGCCGGGCCTGTCTGGATTACATGGTCAGCGTCTACATCCCCAGAACAGCGGGACGCTTTAATACTGTTGTCAAGGTGTCAAAACATGCAGAAACACACTGTGTAGTTAAATTAAGACAGAAAGAAATAATGAACTGTATCTATGTAGGTTCAATAACAGATGCCCACCTGTCCCATCACTGCGGTTTCTCACAGATAACACCACAGCCAGGATGACCCCCAGCAGGCACAGCGGCAGAACCTAAAGTCCAGAGACCAAATGTCAGGATATGTTTGTTTTTTCTTAAAAAGTTACTGAACATAAATCAAACACAACAAACATGACTTAAGATGTTGAGACTAATGCTCCAAATGACGACCGAAAGTGAACAGAAAAGAATGAAATCTCAACATGTTGATATAGTGGGGAAAATGTCTTTTAATTTGAAGCTTAATTTACTGGCTCTCCAGACATATTTCAGTGTCAGCTACACGCCTTTGTGACCATAATATAAACTTACTGCTACAGACTTCTGGCTCCTTGAGAGAAGACGTAAATCAGGACATTCGGCAGAACTATAAGTTTCTTTAATCATACAAACAGAATGCGTGCTGCAACTACACAGAGAAAGACTCTTTTTCTTCCATGCTAGCAGCTTTGGCTCTATGGGTGGTAATGTTGGTTGGTAGGTCCAGACTGAACATCCGTGCTCCCCAGAGGTTAAATCCGAATAACTTTGATGATCCCCTGTCTTTTCCCCTGGCAACACCATGAGGTTGATAAGATTGGTTTTTTAGCGAAGTGTCTTGACAACTATTGGATGGACTGCCGTGAAATTTGGTAAAGATATCACTGGTGCCAACAGCAGCAGGTCAATGTTTTCACTAATCTACTAACGTATTTCAACAGTTACTGGATGGATTGAATCAAAATGCTGAACAGACATTCATGATCCTGAGAGAATGAACTGTAATGATTTCGGTGATCCCTGACTGCCACCACGAGGTTGGCACTTTGCCATGAAAGACATTCATGTTCCCCTCAGGATGAATTGCAGTAACTCATAATTTTTCTTTAATACTTTGGTTTATGACCAAAATACCTGAAAAACTAATGACAGCCCCATCAGCATTCAGCTCAAAGCACTGCTGTGCCTAAGTTAAAGCCTCACAGAGCTACTACCCTGGCTGAACACTCTCAGTCTTGTCATTTTGTTTATTCATCCAGCCTTTGATCTACTCATTCATTCTTATTTTTTTTGGTGAGACTTTAATCTTTATTGAAGATAGGATCAAGGTCTTGCAGTGCTGAGCAACGGGGGCCTGTTATTCATACTTTAAACCTGACTCTAATCATTTCCACCTTCCCTCATATACCATCACCAACTGTCCAAATGTTGATCTTGGCCCTCTGAAATTGAAAAGTAAAGCGAGGAGGGAGGCCTAGTTTCTCATTTATCTGCTGCTCCTATCTATGATATCATATCGAATGATGAGGGTGAAGGGTTTGTAATTAGACGGGCGTTTTCAAGGAAATCTGAATAGGGCTGGACGATGTGGCCAAAAATGTCATCACAATAAAAATGTTTATATAAGTCGATATCCATAATTATCAGGATAAATGTCAAATCATTGCTTCTTTCAAGTTTAAAGGCAGATTTTGTTGAAAAAACTGACTGTGGTTATAAACTTTTTTTGTTAAGAACATGACAAACTCTGGCCAGAACATGTTGCAAATCTGAGGTAGGACATTCACAAAAATTATAATGATGAAATCTAATCTAAGTAATCTAAAATCTAACTTGAGCAATGCATATCTCCATTCCTACGACGTGATTGGCTGTTTGTGATTTCATTTCTGTGCATGCTATCCAAGCATGGAAATGAATCACATCGAACATTTATTGACCACTTACCGAGGGAAATTATATCGGGATAATTCTCGTTATCGTTTTTTATCATCCAGCCTTAAATCTAAATCAGTGTATTCAGAGATGAGTAGTCTAATCATGGCTGCTTATTTTGAAGCCCCCACTACACCCGCACCAGGCCTGCAGTGGTTATCATGGCTGTTTAATTATAATGGCGTTTGAGAGCTGGTTTGAAACCTTGATTTAAAGTGTGCTCCCTGTTTTAAACATTCGGTAGTCCTCAAAAATTCAGTGGTTTACAAAGGTTTTGGCTTGTGACACCTCACCTTTGTCACAGTTTATATAAGATAGATTCTATTTATCCTTTAAACCATATTGTGACGCCTCATCTGGTGACCACTTGTCACCAGACTCACCACATGACACTGACATTCACCACTGAAAGCAATCATTTAAGAGCGAGCCTAAAAAAATAAAAAAATAAAAGCATTAACTTGCTCTGCATTGTTTTCTTCTTTGTTTTTAGCCTCCTGCTTTTGGGAGAACCCCGTTTCCTCACACAGGTCATAAGATATTAATCTTATCCAACTGTTAGCAAGTCACAGGAACCACTAAAGTTTCATCTTATTTATCTTTTCTGTCGTTATCTTATCTTCCTGCCAGTAATGAAATACAGCAGTTTTCAAAAAAGTGGGAAAATACTTTTTTTTTTTAATGATTTGAATGAATTCTATTTGACAGATTTATAATAAATCTGAATAATAAACATAAATCTAACAAAAACTTATTTAGAGGAAGCTTTTTAACATCCTAAGACCCGAACTCTTGCATGGCGTTCATTTTTAATTTCTCTTTGATCTTTATTCTGATTGGGACCTGAGAAAAATGATGTCCACATATGAGGACATTAGTTTTAAATTTCGATTACTGGGTGGCAGTATAATATCCTCATATGTGGTCACCAGGCCCTTGTTGAGAAAAAGTTAGTATTGTGGTCTAGAGAACCCAAAATGTGAGGTCCACAGATGTGGACGCCAGGTCCTAGGAGGTTAAACATGTTGATATACACAGGGGGAAAATGAAGACGTGGGTGTTTTGAGACAAATAAGATGCTCTGACTCAGCAGTAGTTTAGATAATTTCCATGCTGTAGTCAATCATGCCCTCTAATTATTCCCTACTAGAAAGCTGTAGCACTGTGCAGTTAAGTTTCAAAAGCACTGGGAAATGTGGGCATCATCCGCCATAAGTCATCCATTTAGTGTGATTCACATACGCAACACTTGGAATTCCTAGACGGGTATGAAAATATGCTGCTGTGTGTGCACGGCCTCTGCGTATGTGCACTTATTTTCTCCAGCTATAGGTGAAGAGAGAGAGAGAGAGAGAGAGAGAGAGAGGGAGGGAGAGAGACCTGGCTTCTTGGGAAAAGCCTTTAGACGTGGTCTTTGTGGGCTGTGAAAGTAAACAGTCTGTCTGGTGGAAACCTACTCGTCTGACTCCGAAAACACACTCTATTACTATTGTCTACATAGTAAAGATCTGATTAGACCGCTGGGAGTCAGACCGGGCAGCACAAGCTGAGGACACGAGCATAAAAATGTTTTCTTACAGTGACTAATAATATGAAAAATGTGAGTTAAAAATAAACCCTGCTTTTCGTCTTTAGAGAACACAGCGGTATTACAAATACCAATATTACAACTACTAGGAAATGTATGGTGGCTGCTACATGACAGGACAGAGCAGATCGTCGTCTAGACTTTGCCACATGTGCATCTAATCAGTGCCAAGCAGACAGCAGCTGAAAATGCGAAGTCCTGCGGTTTTAACTGGCGTTTGCAAGTAAATAGTTTAAAAAGGTGTGTATACTGCGAGATGATTTTGCCATCTGAACAATTTACATTTCAGTGATGAGGCAGATTCCACAAACTCTTAACTCATAATTTGCCATTTGACTTAAATGCAATTAGTTTTACGGTAACAAACTTTTTTTTTCTGACAAATCCCTGGCCAAAGCTACATAAAAGCATTATTTCAAACATATAATCAAATTTTTCCTTGCAATTCTTTCAATTATGGTTTTTGTCAGCTTTTTGTAAATCCCCAAATGTATCCCAGATTTAGCTGCCATCCGTCCATGTGTGGTTGTTCTCAAACACTAAGAACTGTGAACAATAAAAAGCTGCTGTTCTTTTCTGAGACTTGCTCTCCGTGACAACAATACAATTTTTCAGGATACAAAGGGGCTAATAATTCAAATGTCCAAATACAATCTCATCCCGGTCAAAAAATAGCTAGAAGTAGTAAATCAAAAGATAACTGGGCTTGTTTTTTGGCCTTAAAGTGGCACAAAATACTGACGTTCAGCAAATTTCAGTCCATAAGCAGCTGTATTTACCTCAAAAACCCCTCTAACTACAAGATAAACAAGAGAAGTCTCAGAAAAGAGGATAAGCCTGCTATATGATATGCCCTCAACTCCACAAATAACCTCACACTGCTCTTCTTATGTATCATGCGAACTGATTCTCTGACCACAGGAATGTGCTGTGGCTAAAGATGTCAAAACAAAACAGTTGAATGACAGAAAATTTTTCTGAAACTATTATTCAAGCAAAAAGTGACAAACATTTCATGGTTCTAGGTTCTCAAATGTCACAATTCATTGCTTCTCGTGCTTGTTCATTAGAGCAAATTGAATATTTTGAGGTTTTGGTCACACAAAACAAGCTATTTGAAGATGGGTTAATGCAATCACCATATTTCATTGTAGTCTTACAGGTCAAGTCTGTGCTTTATATCAACAACTGTAGATCATCTCCACCTGTAGGTGACACTTCTGGCCTCTGTGACTTTGCAGTGGAGTGAAAACATGTAGTTTCCACTCTCACACCGTTGGTCTCGGCTGTGTGTCAGCTGTGGACTCATGGCACTGAGAGTAAACAGTGTAGAAAAGCAGACGGTGGTTTTTAATTTTGGAGATTATGATAAAGTCAGATACTATCACATGGGCTGCAAGTCACGATTATGGCCCTTTTTGATTAATCTGCTGATTATCCTCAAGATTAGCTACCTAATGAATTGTTTAGGCTGTGAAACATTTTTAAATGTCTTGTTTTGTTTGGCCAAAAGTCCAGAAATGAAAGAAATGTACTTTCCAGTCCGAAAGAAAGTGATCTCATCGAAGAAGCTGGAACCAGAGAATGTTTGGACTTTTTTCACTGTTTTTGTTTGAAAAATAACTGAATCTATAAACTCACATCAGAATAGTTGCAGTTTATCTTTCTGTTGTTCAACTAACACAGTGTGAACACATTTCAAGTTCATAAGGTCCATCAGGAACATTATAGAGCCTTATAAAGATGCATAAGATAGAAATGATAATTAGGTGATTAATGAAGTCCACTGAGTACCACAGGTCAACTACTGTGAAGAATTATACAAGGATATTTTAGTTTGGATTGTGTGGTCAACAGAACAGCAAGACCCCTTCAGTTTCACTTAAAATGGGATAAAGGCACGTTGACACATAAATCAGCTGTATTGTAAAAGTGTGGAGGTAAATAACACCATGTGTCCTTGTACTGGTGAGTCACAGAGGAGTTAGGTGGTCAGATACAGGGAAAAGGTAAGTGTTACTGCTTTCATACCACAGCAATGATTTTACACCGGTTGCTCCTCTTCTTCGCCCGTCCAGTGTTTCTCCTTTGACCCTCCAGCTCTGGTGTCCCAAATAAAGTCGCTGCCTGTTCATTAGACCGCTCCTCTCCTTTGCTTACTTCCATGCTGCTGGACGCAAAATTACTCCAGCCAGTGTTTTCACCGGCAGGGACTGAGTGAAAGACGGAGCTCCACCGGTGAGGAATAAATGCTGTGAGCTGGGATATGACCCTCTGCTGAAGACTAGCACCGCCTCGTTTCTCTCGACGTCCACAAGTTTGTAGAGCAGCAGCATGAGGTTGATCAGAGAGAGAGAGAGAGAGAGAGAGAGAGAGAGAGAGAGAGAGAGAGAGAGAGAGAGAGAGAGAGAGAGAAGGAGGCGGCGGACCTCAATACTTTGGCTCAAGAGTCATTTTCCAGGAAATTCTGTTAATCAGTAAATCTGACGTTTGCAGCCACTTTAGAAACGAGAGTGTGATTTTAAATTAAAAACACAAAAACTCACCCTGGATATTTGTCTTTAAACGTGTCTCAAAAGTGTGTCTCGGCTCAACTCTCATCTTTAAGACAAGGACAAACTAACAATCAAACCAGCTGTTGAGGAACTGAAATCTTTTTAGTGTAAGGTGACTGCGCGCTGCCGCCATCTTGTGGTCAGACTGCAGTATTGAAGAATTTTTAAAAAACTTTTGTGCAGAATTTATGTAGTTTACGTGTGTTAAATACGTGCGTTTTTATTTTATAACCTCCAGTTACATGTCCGTGTCAGGCTTTTATGAAGTGTTGCCCATTTATCCAAAAATTGGTGCAATATTGACGGTTGTGTTTCTGATAGTTTCAGTTAATCATGCTGCTTGTTTGTTTGCCAGTGACTGACTCACCGGTCGTCCTGTTATTCACCATCCAATCAGCAGCAAAGTAGAATTATTCAATGTATTAATGCAATAATTTGTAAGTAACATTTTACAGTTGTGGTTGAAATTTGTATAAACCACACATTGTTGGGAAGTTAAATCCATAACAATGCATCATGTTTTATAAACTCATGTTGTACAGTATGCATATAACTGTAACTATAACTGTTAAATAAATTTATTGGAGGTACAGAGCTTGAGTACATGGACTTTGTTAAATTTAACCACTGACAACAGATGTTTGCATTCATGATTCTCAAATCCGCACATATATGCATAATATGCAAAATGAACTGAATCAGAATGCATTACGTGCAGCTCATTTCATTACAAATCAATTCACACGGACTGTTACTAAACCAGTCACAAGATGGGGATGTTGCAACACTTTTACGGTGACGGTGAAACATCCTCCCTGCAGTGGAGATGTTTTCATGTTACTTAAAGAAGTGTTATTAATACAACATATTGCTGCCTCTCGTCCCTGACAGCTTTAACACAGCCATATTTCAGCTCTGTGAGGTCCAGGTTTCCTTCACATTCAGTGCTCTCTCCCACAGTGCGATAATGAAGATCGCATGTGGCTGGAACCCCTGACCTTTGACCTCCGCCTTGCACTCATAAACAGCCCAGGGTGAACTGTTCTGACTGCTTGTTTAACTTTGTCTCAAATGCATGTGTGTGTGTTTCTGTGTACGTATGTGTGTGTGTGTGTGTGTGTGTGTGTGTGTGTGTGTGTGTGTGTGTGTTTCTGTGTACATATGTGTGGGTTTGAAACTAAAACTGATTTTGTGTTGTCATTTTAAGCTACGAGGGTGTCCGTGCACGTCTGAGTGTGTTTTTCCGTGTCTGGCTGTGGGTACAGTGAGATATAGTGTGTGTGTGTGTGTGTGTGTGTGTGTGTCCTGCTCAGTGAACTGTGCGTCTCTCAGCAGAGTGTCTCCCTACAGCTGTCCCCAGCCCAGCTGGACATTACAATATGACCTTAAATGTGGACCTACACATGTGGCACTTACTGGCCTCATGTTCCTGCCTGTTTCCTCTTTTCAAGACACGTTGCACATGATGCTCCTGATGCTCACACTGTCCACCTGTTTGTGTGGCTTGGCATTACAACCATGGCAAACTGAGGCATGATACTCACCTCACAACAATATCTCAGTATATAATATGTATCTTATTGCATTATATAACAAAATGTATTTTATTATGTATATATATATATATATATATATATACATTTGCTATATTTGTGACTTTGTCATAGAGTGTATATGAAAAAAAAACGTACAGACTTAAAAGCTGCTGTATTTAAAGTAGCAACACCTTCAACTCTGAATGCATCTCTTTCAGTTTCCTACAAGAAGCTTCAAAGGTACAAAAAAAGGATTATTCTTTCCCCCCAGAGTGTATGACAGCATCACATGTACTGTATTATTCCTCTTCGGTTTGTTCCAACACTTCAGTGAAAATAATATATCATGCTAACATCCAGTGACAACACTAACATATGCAGTTTTTATGGTTGCACTTCTGCATCAAATGTAGACCTGTGAAGCATGAATCTAAACAATGGTGAATCTGTGGGGGTTGAAGAGATAAGAAAGGAAACATTTGCTGGAATAATTGGGAACTATTGTAAAAATATTGTAAAAGCATAAATGGCTTATTGCAAATATATTATATTTTATGGTGTAGTGCATATTTAATTGAGTTTTTAGTGGTTCCTTTGTTGTTCTTGAAACATTTGCATTTTTTGCATTTGCATTATTTATTTACTGTCTATTCAAGAACATGTCCACTAATGATAATATCACCCATAAGGAACATAAAAAGTTCAGTTTTCTCATTCATCTGCAACAAGTGACAGCAACAAGTGATGCAGTAATTCTCAGTTTTTCAGTCTCTGCCATCTGAATCTGGAGCTATAAAAATCAATTAGACGTCACTGCTGGAACAATCCAAAGCTGCTGGCGACACTTAAAGCGAAGTGGAGTGGCTTGAACCCAGAGTGAGTCGTGACTTATGTATAATACATCAGGGAAGAGCAGCAGTAGGTGTGCTTAAAGAATTCATCAGCTGATAGTTATGGGCACATCCTCCCCGAGAGATTCACTGTAGGCGCTTGTAAATCTGCCATGAATTATTCATTCAACATGACACAATCCTCAGCACATTATATTGAAAGCCTCTGTCTTCTCGGACATATCTGTCACTGAATACCTGTCAGCCAGGATTTACAGATCGGAATGTCTTTGGTCTGCTGTTTGCTTTGTTGTTGTCCTGAAATAATGAGCACCTTTCAAAGCTCTTGATATACATTCACCCACAACTGGAACATGAAATATCGCTGCCCACCCACTGACTTCCTGTATGTATATGTTGATTTACTCTCATTGTTGTGGATGCTGATTGAGCTCTTGATGTAAAGATTGACAGACATGTGACAGTAAAACATGAGTCTTACATATTTTTTTATACAAAGGTGTGTTGTACATTTGGTGTATTCATACAGATCAGTACAAATGTGACCTGTATGTTTTATAAATATATTTCACAAAGTTACTTTACTGTGTAATACCCCCCCACCCCCCACCACCACCAGCCCCAAAAAAAGGCTTATTTATTCAAGCTGACATCAGCCTGTTCTGTTCAAGAACATGATGGGGGAGTGACTGCTGGTGCTTACAGCTTACAGCTCTGTGTTGAAGCCTCTGTGAGCAGCGTTCGTGCTAATGATGCTGTGAATATGCTGAGGTGGCATGATGCTTAAAAAAGAGACAAAGCTGTGGAGATGCTGTCAAAGCTTTGACCGTGTGAGCTTTACCCAAGTTTTTATCAGCTTCAATAGTTTGAAACCAAAATACTTTTAGTTAATTTTACCATTAGCTAGCAGTTGATCTCGAGTCGGCCTACTTTATTTCTAATATCTTATTATTAGAATTTAGAATTGACTTGTTTTATTTTACATAAAGCAATGGGGAAAGCACAACTTGAATGTGATGAAACAGAAAGCAAGAGCTCCAGATGTTCGGGTAGACTCAGTTCTGTCCACAAGGAAGAAGATAGAATAGAATAGAATAGAATAGAATAGAATAAAATAGAATTGAATAGAATAGAATTCAAAGCACACTGCCCAATGTTCTTCCCTAAGGTTAAACAGATTCATATAATGTATATGCAATATATTTTTAATGTGTAATGTTTGTGTTTGCAAGTATGTTACATATATACTGTTTTACGACAGGATAAAACCAAACAGAAACCCCCACCCCACCCCCAACTGGAAAAAAAATCTTATGAGGTGAATGTCACTAGAGTTATCTGTCACTGCACAAGATATATTTTTGGAAATGTACCCCAGTGCAGAGAGAACAGCAGGACGCCACATTCACCCAGTGCAAAGTGACAGTGTGGGACACCTACGAAGAGACAGTGGTGAGCCAACATCTCCCCACACATAACTGTATCTGTGTTTGCAGTCATGGTCAGTGTCTGCAGCTGCAAACATTTTCAGCCCAGGATTATATTGTGTCATACGGCCTGCCAACCCTGCTCAGGAGGAACATTTTTATATATATATACTTAATACCAGTCATCCTCAGTGTTCTCTTTCTTCATCCAGCCTCCTCAGTGCTCTGGCTTCTAAACCTAAAGACGATTTCTTCTAACCCGCCTGTGATCATCAGAGAAGTGTAGCTACAGTATTTTTTATTGAGATTGAGAAAGTCAAAGCAGTCTTTGTACAGTGAAACCTCTGAACATTTAGTGACGCCGTTAAAAAAAGAAAAAAAAAAAAAGAAAGCGATGTGCTGAACTTGCGTGCCATGAGGGGGAACAGGACAGCAGCACAATCGATAGCAGACAGCAATCAAGCCAACAAGTGTGACTCACTCACACATGGTCCCTTAAGACCGGTGCATGTGTGACTTTATAAAATACTGAACATGGAATATGATTGACAGCCAGACTGTGGGAAGAGAGGTCGGGGCAAACAGCCACGAAACACAAACACAGAGCAGTAAGGCGAGGAGAGATGGCCGAACATTTAGATTTGTTTATTATAAATCGACCATGAATCATACGATTGAGTTTGTTATTCTGTGCATATTTTTACACAGGACTGAGAATTGAATGATCTTGATTATTCTGCTCATTTTTAGTGGAAACTAGTTATTTGCTGTTTGGATAGTGGGTTCATGTTTTAAAATATGATATAAACCGCGGCGCTACTAAAATGCATAAAGTCCGACATGGAACAAGAACAAGAACCGGTTTCATACTGTCTTTCCAGATGTTCCCTTTTTGAGAGAAGCACAGACGATGTAAATATAGAAACTGAATGGACGCGGAAGATGTTAATAAACATTCAAAACCAGGTGATTGGATCTTGGCCTTTCTTTGGAGGTGTGGAACAACTGTGATGATTGGAATCTGAGTCAAAATGCTCCGCCAATGGGGTTTTGTTTATTTAAGTTGTATTTCGCCTTAGTGTCTGAGGTGTTAATGCACTGAATTACCCGACCTCAGCAGTAGATCTTTTTCTCAAATCAGCACTGTAAGGTTTGTTGAGCCACAATGACGAGTGCCTGTCATGCTGATGCTAACCACACAGTTCTTCAAATTTATTTTCAATATGATTTTGCTGCCGTTGGAAAATTATATGATTCACGTATGGTAGAGATGGTGGTTGTGACAATTTTTTGTTTTTTTTTCACAGTGTCCTTAGAGAAGGAAATTAAGGTCACTGTCAATATGCAGAGATCAACAAAGTAAAATAGGGAAATGAAAACTGCCAGTGACAGAGCTGACTAAACAGTTCATTCACTACAATGTTGGAAACAGTGACAAACTAGTTTTTCTCTGAGGGATTTACAAAAATGACTAAAAAGCATATATTAACTATTATAACTTAATAATAATAAGTTAATAATAACTTCTTAGATATATAATCTTCCTAGATACTGTATTGGGAAATGTAGAACAGCAAATTTAAACACTGAAAAAAATCAGATGGCTAAAATCTGAGTACGATGCTCCCTGTTGAAATATGTTGTTCTACACTGTGATCCATGTACAACAAACACAGACTGAATTGAGGATGTTTTCCATTTAAATCAGTCCTCTCAACCTTTTTCCAATCACTGAACCATTAAGTAAGTCGGGATCAAACAAGTGTGTTCAAGGAAGATAAAAAAAAGTAGAATAAATTTACTTTAATCAGATGACACAGATGAAAACAAACTAGCTTGTTGGGTAACTGCTACCTCTACAGCAGTGTTTATTATGCTCTGTTCCAGTGAAATGAACCAATGAATAAACTGATGCATAATTCAAGCAGTTATCCTGATCGACTCAGTTTATTCGAAGACGCTTCCTGTTCTTGTCAGATCAAGAACCCGACGAGATCAAAATTGCGGATCTAAATCTTTTATATGAGGCAAAAACTACTTCTGTTGTGGAAAAATCTTTGCAAACACTGAAGCAATGTAACTTGAGTCAGCAGCAGCTGGAAAGAAGACAAACTCTTAAGTGCAGTCATCCGTCAAGGGCAATGCTTTTGTATTGTCTGACATGTAATGTAAACTGTGAACTGTAGATTGTGGCAATAACCTCTTGACAAAAATAACTGAGGAAGCACAAAGGAGGACATTCTTTGTTTTTTAGTGAAGAACAATGACCTGAGACACAGACACTCTCATGTCCAGTCCACGGGAAGCGCAGCTGGAAATCTAAGGAGCTGTTAAGTGTCTCATTAGCATGTGTCAGATGTGCCACTCCGCAGGATGTCGAGCTGCAGCAGGAACCCTAAGTTTGTTCTCTCAATCGTTAGGGTCCATCAGTATTACAGAAGGGGCTGTCTGATCAAACGCTGTAACCTCAGAGCACTTTCTGAGATGTCGGAAAAGGTTGCTACTTATTCTTTTATGCTTTTATTGGTCGGATTACATTAGCCTTGGATTCTGGATGAAGGAAATATTAAGAGCAGTGACTTGAAACTGAGATCCCGACTTCTGGACCTCATTGTATATAAATAGCTTTTCCTTTCCATGGCATCAAAAGTGAAATAGGTAAATAATATTCATACCTGCTGTGATTTCAATGACCATTAATTATATCTAATTGCCTGTTAAGCAAAGTTAATTTTAGCATTTTCATATCACCCACATTCTCCCCCCGATCATTCCTGGAGAGCTCCTGGTGTCCTCATCTGCTGATGATTTATACATGTTTCCCTGGTATTTTCTGTGCCATTGATCCATTTTGCAATCAAATCAATAGCTCGGAGCCGACACATGACCTTTCTCACTTTAGGTTTAATGAGGGTCATGCTGTCAATGTTTATTGTGGATCTATGGGAAGCAAAAGCTGGTGACAGGGTGGGTAATCACCGTTGAAATATTCATATAGAGAGACAAGTGTTATGTAATAATGCAACAGACATGTGACAGAGTTCATTAGAGTGGATGGCAGTAATGCGGGGAGCAGGGTTGACTTGTTAGGAAGGACAGACTGAGGGCTGACAAGTCAGGAGATATCTTCATCTAAATCTGAGTAAAACAAGTGTATCGTTAGAGCAGCAGAGGAGGAGTGGGGTCGGACAGACATTTAATCAAAGCTATTTTGATAAGTGATTAACAGTTTGACAATCTTACATTTTTAAGTATTAAGTATCCTCTACTTACAGCTTTTGTAATTGTAAACTGAATATCTTTTAGCTTTAGACTGCTGGTTGGACAAAATAAGCCACTTTGAAGATGTGACCTTGTGCTCAGATTGTGAGAGGTGTTTTTCACTTCTGACATTCTGAAACTAAGTGGTTAATTGATTAATCAAGAAAATAAAAAATATTAATATTGCATTTTTTATCATGTGTACTAATGACAAAATTATTAATTTATACATACATTCTTATGTAAATCACAGGTCAGATAAGCTACATGTGCTTTTGTTTACATAGAAATTCCAGTATCTACTTTATTGAATGCTAATTTCCTAGTGCCAATAGTATCCTAAACACGAAAACTTGAAAAATACAACATGCATACTAAAGCATCAGTTTTTTGAGTTTGGTTTTGATGGACTGGCTGGAAAAAATATTATATATACAAAATATTATACTATATAAATATAACATCTCTTGTGACAGCTCAGAAAATGAAAAACGGGAAACTAACTAATACACCTTCAACACTGCTCCCAGATCTTATGAGTTTACAAAGTAGTAACAAAATTGTAGGCGGATTGAAATCAGTGACCAAACGTAATGAACAGTTTTTCTCTTTATATTCAGTCATACATTCGTATATACGGTATGGAACTGGGGTATAGTGATTCTTTGTTGTCTAGCATCCACATCTTGACAAGTCAATAAATAATCCAACTCCATCAATTCTGAAATTGGTCAATTTCATGCAAAATGACTTTAAGTTTAACTCCGAGTCACATGGTCCAGAGGTTCGCAACTCAACCATAACGAATATGCAAAGGTCAAAGGTCAAAGAAGACACATGATGCCTATTTGCTGCTCTCCCAGTACTTTCACCCTGTAAAGCAGCACAGGTGCTTCTCACTTACTGAGGTGCAAAGGCTAATTAACAGATTCACCTCTAATTGGAGGGATGTTTGGAATAATTATCAAATGACAGTGGGAGCAGCAGCAG
>NW_019525097.1:5156409-5203076 GCF_002814215.2 Seriola lalandi dorsalis | reverse complement strand
GGGGGTGTGGGGTGTGGGGGGTGAGTTGCTCCTGTCTCCATGGCATTGCCTTAATGATGTGCTCATATCATGGCATTATGTAATGTGCTCTCCAGTAATGTTTAGTCAGCCTTACACACTCTGAGGCCTGCCAACGAGTGCAACTGTTAACATCAAGCTGTGTGTGTGTGTGTGCGTGTGTAGATGTACACATATGTTGGTGTGAGAGTTGGTGTTGTTTTGCGTGATTGGCCTCAGAATCAATGTGCATTATTTCTCCAGGAGGTATGGATTTTCTTTTACCCCAGAGTTTATCAGTCTGCCAATAATGTACTGAGGAAAGTGAACTGGGAATTTGTGTCAGAAAGAAAACAGAAAACTGATCAGTCATTTGTCAGTGACTGGTTTAAAGAGACTGCAGAAGAGAATCAACTTATTTTGTAACCTCTCTGTTTTCACTAACTGCAGATAAAGACACACCAATAAATTATTCTCTCTCTATTCATGAGTGTTAAACAAACAATTCAGTCTTATTTTTTAACAAATTAAGTCATCTGTATTTACAAAGGCCAGAATCACAAATTAGACTTTACAGGCTTTTAGACTCTCTATAACATATGACACCATCCATCATTAAAGATCCCATAGTTTAGAATTGTCCATTGTTTTATTTTAAGTCTTTATATCCATAGAAAGATATATTGGTGGTTTTAAGTAGCAAAAATCATCTCAATATGGTTTTACATCTTCTTTCTCAGGCTTCTCTCTGGAGTCTAGCAAGTCGGTCTCTTAGCCTCTCTTCTGATTGGCTGACTGTTTTCTGTGTGATGCAGGGCCAGGCCAACCACGGGCAACGGGTTTCAGCCTACTACTGCGGCTTGGTAAAACTCATGCATAAATGCAAAATGGCACTGATCGGTCATGGTGACATCTTCAGATTCGTTTTTTTTTCTGTATGACCTACGGTCCAAAACCCAATGATGATATAAAATAGAGAAAAAGAAAATCTTGACGTTTTCAAAGCTGGAACTACTGAATGTTTGGCATTGTTGCTTGACTCTTTTATCAAAAGATATGCCAATTAATTTTCTGTTGACTGGCTGGTCAATAGGACAGAAAATCCTTTCAGAACCGACATGGGGTTGTGTTAATTGGGTTTACCTTGCAGGGCACCTCGGTGGCGTACAGGTTGAAGAGCTAACCACGATCCCCAATGACCCTGGCTCTTGTACAGCAGATACCCTTTGTTGCATGTCATTCCTCATCTCGCTCTCTCTTTCTGTTTCCTGTTTACTCTCAGCTGTATAATGAAGGCAGTAATAATAAAATCATTTATTTACTCAAACGTGACAGAATACATGGAGCACAGAGGTGAAGCAAACAGGTTAATCCAGCTATGTTGGTGTGACGTCTATGTTCTCTGTGGTTCGACCGTCAGCATAAAGACGCCTTACCATCATGCTCCACAGCGCAGATTGTGATAAACAGTATGTGGAGTCTCTTTTTGACACATGCATTTAAAGGACCTCATAGGGGTCTCATAAACCAGGAGCGAAGTGTCGTGTAAAGTGAGGATGAGGTTTGCTAACTTCACTGCGAGGTCACACTTTTTTCCCGCGGCTCAGTCGCAGTCACACATGGTGCCTGGTGACCTGCCTGCGTCTACTGTTTGCTCCCTCTTAACTTTCTCCTGAGCGCCTTGAGATGATGTGAGTGTCTTTGTGTATCACAGGACGCATATCACAGGCCTGTTCATGTGAGAGGGGATGAATCACAGCTAAATCACAGTTTAGAGATGCGCAGCTAATACAGTGTGACACTTACAATGGACGCTGGGTTTTCCCAGTGTAATCTTAGACAGAAGTCGCAAAAGCTTTAGAGGAGATTCAGTAAATATTGCAAAGGGTTTTATTTTTGCAATTAGTAAATGCCACTTCGCGGCATCACCTCACATTTACAGTGTGCACTACGTAGATTCCCTCTACAGCTGAGTCTTTAAAAATTGATGTTTAGTTTCAGACCTCTTTTAAAGCACCAGAACATAAATAAAACAACAATAAAATCAATATCTAACTTACTTAATCATAATTTTTTTCTCAGTGGATACTTGCCGCTGGGAACTTCAGTTAGGGAGCAGTGTGCTCCTTTTCTTTTTTTTTTGGAGGTTTCCATTCTGAGCACCCACGAGATTTAAACTACATCAAAGCTCTGACTTCAGCATGGACTTTGCAGCCTCTCCAAAATTGAAGTAATGAGGGTCCAGGCTCGATCCCCTGCTCAAACAGCCTTGGGTCAGAACCTGCCACTGGAAAATTTTGTCTGATGGGTCAGTGG
Organism: Seriola lalandi dorsalis; assembly: GCF_002814215.2. NCBI lineage: Eukaryota > Metazoa > Chordata > Actinopteri > Carangiformes > Carangidae > Seriola > Seriola lalandi. Next base: position 5,200,763 of record NW_019525097.1, on the reverse strand, counting down.
CTGCAGGAAGTGCTCGAGCTCATGAGGATGTATTGGTGATTACGCAGTGGAGGAGATGCAGAGAGCGGACCGGCCTACAGCTAAAACCCCGCAGGTCTGCAGGACTCTACAGCTGAGACTGATTGTCTTATTTCACATGGGGACCCAGAGCAAACCTGAGTAATAAATAACACACACATGCGCAACACACCACCATATTAAAAACATTTTTTTTGCTGGTCTGGCAGATTGCAAAGTGGTCTCTTATTTCTTTTTGATCACCTGGGTGTTGCAGGAAAACATAATATCTTCCCTGCAGGCACACAGCTGGCCACCAATGTCGTTAGACGTTGGTGTTTGGTTGAATGTAGGTTGTGACGTCAGCTGACCAAACCATACCAACGGCAATTGGAGGTAGAATACTGACGACAGCTGATGTTGCTATGTTGTTGGTTTTAAGTTGTGTTGTTAAGTGACCACAGTGCAACGTCTTCCAAACGTGTTGTGCCTACGCCGTCTTGACATATATAAAATAAAAACATTCTATAGTCGTTAACAAAACCACAATTCACAATGTCAATTAGCCAACGTTGGATTATTCAACTTCTTTCTGATGTTACACTGACGTCTGCTGCTAAACTGGGGTTAGGGTTTTACTGCTGCTACCACGTTTTGATGGTAAAAATGAAAAGATAAGTCTAATGATATATTAGATTTCTTATAACAGTCAACAGATACCATGAAAAAACCCAAACCACCAATGAATTGATCCTACTAACAAGTATTGTCTGTGTTGCCAAAACCTGATGTATCTTATTCTTTTGAGCCACAGCTCTCCACTGTAGTCCTATTAAAATTATTAACAGCATATCAATGAACCATTATATACCTTTATAACAATAAACATGGCCATACTTTAGTTTGAGTCACTCCCCTGAATGCTGAAATAGTCTCAAGGGCACAAAATATGTATTCATCCACAACTGAAAATAGTCCTTAATTAATGCATAAAAGTATATACTTATACTCATGACCTCTTTTTCTTTTTCCAGAGTCATGACTTCAGTAGGAAGCGTCGGGCTTGGAGCTGAGGGCCACAGACCAGCAGGGGAGGTTGGAAAGTTTTGACAGACAGACTAATGCATTTTTGGTTTTGGTCTTTTAATGGAATTTGTTGACAAAAAAAAAATAAGGAAAATAACTTTAACTCTTTTCCTTTAACAATGAATGTATCATTACTACTATTATTCATTTGATTTTATTATTGACCTCTTATGATAGAGATACATGTTTTGTATTGGGCCAAAAGATGATTTTTTATATTTCCTCTCATAATATGTGATGTTTTGTTTTTAATATACTGCTTGAATGGAAAAGTCTTTGTAGATGTGAGAAGGGCTGTGGATGCTTCATTCATTATGTCTTTGTTCTTTATTTTCCAAAGAGCATCATTTTTTGAAAGGCCACATTTTGCACATTTTTTGATCAAAGTGTTATGGATTAATTGACGTATTGATCGGGCCGATGCCTGCAGCACTTCAGTTTGTGAGGCTAGGATTTATGCAGGCTCATTCACGGTTGACTTGACTGACCTGGTTATTGAAGCCAGAGCTATTTTTGGCTGGGCTCGCGCTGTGGAACTTAAGATTGGCCAGGATCTATCGGTCAATGACAGAGCCAGTGAGGTGCAGTACAGATGTCACCGTCTGTCACAGTTTAAGACGGTTACACATACATTTTAGGTTGTGAGGAATGCTGTGTGTCATTTGTCTCTAATGGCACATTGGGGAATTAACAACTAAGCTCGTATTCAGATGCGAATACACTATTGAGAAAAATAAAAGCATTTTATTACCCATGAAAAAAAAACAGCAACAAAAACATGGAAAATGTGTGTGTTTGCGCAAAAGAACGCTTGTGTCTGAACATTTTTTTTTTTTTTTTAAAGCAATTAAACCTTATCAGGATTGCCTTGACCTCTTCACGGTGTCCTCCCCAGACAGTGTCTCCATCTCCTGCTGACGTACAACACATCAGGGAACCACTGACTGGAAACCAGTGACACTGAAGGTCACCAAATTTGGCCCCAGTTAGACTTTCACTTGACATTTAGTCTTTTTGCGTCAAATCATCATCATCATCATCATCATCATCATCGTGTTTCTCTTTGGGCTTAAACACTCTTCAGATTCTCTCCTCACACTGTTCTCGCTGCCGAACCGCCAGAGTCAGTGTAAACAAACAATATTTTAACAAGCCTGGAAACTTTCATGTGAGGTTTATTTTCTCTCAAGTTTGAAGAATCGCTTCTCGTATTGCTTCGCCGTACTGGGGGAAATCTAAGGTCAAAGAGCGGACATCGGAGTTGTCCTTGGAGCCAAAGTAACAGCTGGATTCTTTAGAAATTTTGTGGTGAGTCATGTTGAGAGCGTCACTCGTAGATGGAGAAGTTTCCTTTGAGATAAAAAAAAAACCTAAAAAAAAACATCTCACAGCAGAGAATGTGAATGAAGAATGGGACTTTTTTACCCCCAGCTGCTCTGCTGAAGTAGCTCAGTGGTCCTCAGAACAAGGCTGCTGTAGTCCACATAGTCTCACAGGAATTTATAGGATTTCCTCCAAAAAGTAAATATTTTATTTTATATCAACTGAAAGGCAGCCACCCAACTATGTGATACTTTGTTAGGTTCAGTTTCTGGGAGTCACACTTAGGTTAAAAGTCAGTAATAGTAATAAGTATCCACTATACATCTTTTATTATCAAAATAGTTCCATAGTTGCCTTTAATTGGAATTTTAAATAACGAAACTAGAGAGTGTTGCCGAGAAATAAACAAGGATTAAAATAAATTTGTGTTCTGTTTTCAAAAGTACGGATGGAATTTGTTAAAAAAAACATGTGAGTGATGACATTATTGTAGGTTAATCAAACATGTGTGGATTAAAATACCTAATAAACGTAATGATGTCTTAATGCTTGTTAATTTATGCATTTACAAATTATATAAAAATGACTTGTAACGGATATGCAACATGCTGATGATGAAAATGTGCAACTAATGTTCACATGAATGTCCAACCAAGCTTTCCTCTGAGACTGAGAATGAACTTAAAAAAAATAGCAAAATAAACAAAGATAAAGATCCTCCTCTCCTCCCTCCTCTGAGCTCAGTTCACGCCTCTGTCCTGCAGCTCCAGCCAGTCAGCTCATATTACCCTCTGTGTGTTCTTGAACCTCACCTGTCCACTAGTTGCCACGCCACTGCTGAGCTGCTCTTACTGTTCCTGCACATCTTGTCAAGTCCCTCTGCACTTGTGGCTATATGATCTAAATTTAATAGCCCAAAAAATTCATTATGATGGGTTGCTATAATAAAAACAAAGACAAGTCCTTGTGGATTTTTATATCATAGTGAGAATGGGATGCCACTTATAGCTTGGCAGATGGTAAAAAAAAAAAAGACATGCTTTGAAAAGAATCAGTAATTAAACATACTGTATATGCAAACTGTAGTCAACGGCTAAAAGATGCAGAAACATTTGTATGACCCTCTGCCCTGGGGCTTGTATGTAAAATTTTGTATGCTACCTTTACTCCATTGAAACATGGAGAGTTCACACACAGTGTTTTTGCAGTGAGGGTTAAACTGGGACACACACGATACAGCTCCTCTGCAGATACATTCAAACCTCGAAAAAAAGAGAGGGAGAGATTGGGTGGGATGGATGGAGGTGGAGGATTCCTGTAGTGGGAGGGAGGGGAGGGAGGGGTGGTGCTGAATGAACAGCTCCTCCGCTCATAAAGTAATCAGAGAGCTCCTCTGCTCCGTCAGAGCAGCAACAGCCATGAGCCAGCCGAGCTCCCCGTCCTCCAGACCCGCGCTGACACTCCGCCCGTCCCCCTGACGCGCACCACACCACCATGAAGAGGCAAAACGTGAGGACCCTCGCCCTCATCATCTGCACCTTCACCTACCTGATCGTCGGCGCCGCGATCTTCGACGCGCTGGAGTCGCAGAAGGAGACGGCCCAGAAGATTCAGCTGGAATTGAGGAAAGCGGAGCTGCTCAAGACGTTCAACTTGTCCTCGGAGGACTTTGACGAGCTGGAGAAGGTGGTGCTGCAGCTGAAGCCGCATAAAGCCGGGGTGCAGTGGAAATTCGCCGGCTCCTTTTACTTCGCCATCACTGTGATCACGACCATAGGTAAGAGAGCAGCACTGAGATCATATGTGGGAAGTTTGTCTTTTATTTCACTCCGGCAAAAAAAAAAAAAGAAAAAAAAAAAAAAAAGTTGATATGATGGATCATATGTCAATTTCTGTTCCACGTGTCCCTGTAAAGCTTTATGAAATCAACTTTAGACTAATGGTTAGCTAAGACTGCATTTTTAGAAAGCCTCTATGCTATTTAACATCACAGCAAGAATATAAATCCTAGAGGCAACAGGAGATACCACAGGCAAGAACTCCATATATTTCATTTGGAGAAACCAAATACATTTGTTTATAGGAAAATTCTAGGTGAAGGAAACACCATAAAATATCATATAACATTATTCAGATATAACCATAAATCCCCAGAAACTGTAAAGGATATGCACCGGTGGAGTAATTCTTCTTAGATACTAAGGCTACTTAATTATGAGCTAATTAACTTCATAGCTCACAAAAAACCCTACTATATATGATATAAGCTTACATAAGATCAATCGTGAACACCACAGACATACAGTCCCATGCATGAGGTGTTGTTGGCAGGTTCATAACCCCATCACTGCAGTATAAACACTGTAAGTGTTGCTTCCCACAGACTGAGCAGAGGGCAGACAATTTCTTTTTTCTTTAAACTGAACCCAGGGAAACGGGTTTGTCATCAGAGCCTTTTATACTGGAGTGTTTTACTCAGAATGCTTTGAAAAAGAGGAAGTCAAATCTGCAGCCAGCGAAGTACTCTTGAGGACATGCGTCTCTCTCTCTCTCTCTCTCTCTCTCTCTCGCTCTCTCTCTCTCTCCAAATATGAAATTCTGCTGCTCATAACTGAAGGTTGTCATTAGAGAAGGTGCTCCAGGAAGACTTAAGTTATGAGACAGTCATTTGCCTCTTCTCTTGTGCTGCTACTCATTATTCCTGCTCCTAAGGGCCCTACAGCAACACGTGCCCCCCAGCTCTCTACTCATTTTATCACACAGCCTTCAAAGTCAGCCTGTTTGCTTTAACATCTCAGCTTCACTCAGCTGTTTGCAAAACACCTCTGTCATTTCAAATAATGAATAAAGATTAGATTGCATTGTCTACCTTTGTCTTGCCATTGGTTACTTTTAAGGCCATTGTTTCTGGTTTAAAAAATTAAACCTTTCTTTTTATCTCTGAAGCAACGCTGCCTAAATTTTTGGCCTAAAAGCCACTTCCACTGTGGCCACAAATGGTAATTAGATATCAATGACATTGATTTCTTAAATCAGCTACTTTACAAACATCTTGCGTATCTGCGTATCTGCTAAACCAGTGTAACAGGAGCACAAGTAGAAGAAGAGTCATAAAGTCGGCGAATGTGTTTATTAATGTCAGTTACACAGCATCTCTCCTACGTTTGCTAATGTTAGCTAACATTAGCCCCCATGAGCTATTAGTCATACCAGACCTAGTAGGGCTGTAGAGGTCAAACTCCTGAGTATTGAACTGAAATTACTGAAGTTAAATGGTGTGGTTTATTGTTTATAAATGTAACTTTTCATTTGTAAGAAGGAGATTGTGTAGTTTCCTCTGAGAAATGTTATATAGACTCGCTTTAACATTTGTTTTTCAATTCTTTAAGAAGCAGTCTTTGTCACCATCTCCTATCTGAGCCTTCCTCCTTTGTTTAGTGACCGGGGCAGTTGTCAGTATAGTGACCTGTGACTTGTAACCCTATCAGATGCAGGCGACTAATCGCACCCTAACCCAACCCCGGGTGTCTGTAACCGCATTCTGTAATTGTGAGCCCCGAGGCTGCTACAAACACAGTGATTGGCGTTTCAGCCTGCCATTAAGTATTAATGACAACACCAGACCGTCGCTGTTCCACTGGCCTTCTGGCACACCACATTAATGCTGTAGATACTGTACTGTACACTCAATATCACGCCACCATGACATACAGTATCATCCACATGCTGATGGAATGATAGATCGGAGCAAAACAACGGGGCAATTGGGCAAAATATGTATTTTAAGTTTTTACATGGAGCCAAACCTGAGCTAAAGCTGTGATTTCTTTTTGTTATGAAACAGAGGCTAAAACTATTTCTGTCACCAACCAAAATACAAAAATAGTCGTGAACCTCTTATTTCCTCTCATATTCTTTGAAATTATAATTAAAGTCATTTTAGAAATGAGGCCTCAGGACATTCAGATCCAACACAGGACACCCCCAAGGACCAGAGTGCTCGAGTCGATGTGAAAACAGTGTTCTTTCTATGAGTTTATAACAGGAGTAAAAGAGGAAATGAGTCAGTCTTAACATGGCTGTATTGAAACTCATATTGTATATAAAACATACGCTGTTGACTCTATCAAAAACAAATAATATCCTGGAAATCTATGAATAAATATACATATCAATTCACATTTCTAAAGTGCACAACCGCCAGCGGAAAACAGCAAACACCAGCAAGATCTGGCCCCGGCGTGCTCTACTAATAATTTAACATAAGGGAAGAAGCGAGGAGAGGCTGCAATCAGTAACCAGTCATCACTTTCCAGAGAGGGAAGGGGAGGCGGAGGGCAGGGTGTCCATTTACTCACCAACTGCTTGGGGAAAGATTGAAGCGATGTTGGATACACCACAAGGGGAGAAAAAAAATGAGCTTTGAGCAAAAAAAAAAAAAAAAAAAAAGCGCTCTCAAGATGGCAGGATACATAGGGGAGATCCTCTGCACGGGTCTGATAAAGGCCTGGGGCACAGGGAGCTCTCCTAGTGGGTGTTAACACAGTCATCCCCCCTTCTGCCCTTACCCACTTCCAGGGGTGAACAGCTTGTCATGGCCACATCAGGGTATATATTTATATATATATATACAGCACTCACTGTCCATGTGCAGTTCGAGGTCATCTGGACCATGTGGAGGATAAACACAAGACATGAAAACACGGTCTTACATATAAGACACGTCTCACATCCTCTTATCCGATGATGTCTGATAAGGGCGGGAACATGTGATTCTAGGACATGTAAAGCGGTTCTGTTGCTCTTCAAGGGGCAGATGGCGTGTGTTGACATACAGTACAGTAGTGTTTGTGTAACACGCCATATGATATCACAATACGTTTACACAAGCTAAATTAAAAGATTAAGCTCACACAAATTTCACACAGAGACACACACACACACACACACACACACACACACACAACCTTCTCACTGGTGATAATGAGCCATTCAGAAAGATACGATTCGATTTGACCAAATTTTGAGAAATGATTTCTCTGTCATTTCTGGTCCCACCCCAATTCAGTGGAGGTGAATGTAATATGTTCACAACATTGAAAAATGTCAACAGTAGCATCTCTCTCCAGAAACAATGTCTCCGTTCCTCCAGATAAACCTCAGACCTTGTTATGAACTGTTTCCCAGCGATGAAAGAGTCCCTGCATGTTGAAAATACTGCAGCCTAAGTATTTACAGTTACACACCTCACAGTTTATGTTCAGTCCCGATGCCAGAGGTAGTGTGGCCTTTACGTTAGTGCGAGGGTGTAATGGTTGGGTTGGTGGACGGTGAGTTTGCAAACATATGATTAACATTTGTTTTTGTTTTTTATTAACTATAACCATGATTCTAACTCACCATAACCAAGTCTTATAGTTGTATAACTAAAAGTAAATTTACCGTATGTTTTCCTTACCACAGCTATGTCATCTAAGGTCTTGCAGAATGTATCGGTGGGCACTGTAGAAACGCAGCGACACAACATGGCGGCCTCTGTGGGAGACGACCTGTTCTCTATATAGATATGAAGGGCTCATTCTAAGCCAATGAAAACATTATTTTTTAATTAAATTTTGTCCATTGTATTGGGGGAAAGGCAGAAATCTCAGAGACATATATCTGAAAACTTGGACGTATGAATCCAATATTATCTGGAGAATAGAGGTAAATGAGAAAAAAAAAGAGAAAATATGTTTTATTTGTAATCTGGGTAAACTTACCTTTTAAGTAAATTAATCTTGCAGAGATATCTAATCTCTGAAGTCATTAACCTTCGTCTTAGGCTCATAAACAAAACCTTTATTTTTGATAGGACCCATTAAAGTCACCATATGGTTGTTATTAGAAAAAACATTCCTTCAAAATCACATGCTTTGCTTGGATTTTTATTATTGTGAATCACCTCTTGTTAAATAGTTTTTGTTCAAAGATCATTTGGCTGTTTGCCTCTTGTTGATTCAGCAGACGTGAGCTCAGTGCTTCGATAGAGGAGCTCGCCGTCTGTAGTCTATGAATCTGTAATCTATTGTAGAGAGAAGAAACGAATACAAATGCATCTGTATGAGTCGCTATAATCCCAAAAGATAGCATCAGTCAGGGTTAAAGCCTTGGACTGGTGATGAAAATCTGCTGGTTGGTTTGCAACACTCTCCCATCACATTAAAAGTGGCCTGGATCAGAGAGCTTAAGCCCTCCCGGCTCTGGTTTAGTTGCTCTGTCACCACCAGTACATCAGTTGTTGATGTACTGGGCAGCTACCAAGTGTGGAAGCATGTTAGTGCTTTAATGTGAAGCAGGCTCTTCCTGAAAAAAGAGCAGACATGCTCAGCAAATCCCCTCCGGGTTAGTGAATCTAATGTCTCTATATGTGGACTGACAATGAATAAAATATCTGATCATTTTTCTATTTTCATCGCTGACACAGACTTTGATTTGGCACCAGACGTGAATCCGTTTCCAGCATCTGCATAATTAGAGGGCACATCCTGAATTATTAATGGTAATTACTTACATTAGTATCATCATTATTATTCAGTCAGCTTAAGAGGTTAGCGCAGTAAGTGGTTGAGTGCAGAAAGAGCATAACTCTCATCAGACAGAGGGAGATGGATAGTTCAGCGCTTCTCGGAGGAGAGTGTTGGCATTAAAAAGATGAGAAAAAGTGTAGTAAGGATGTGCGGCTATAGAAAGACCACTGTGATATAGTCACACTGATAGGTGGATAGAGATGCGTTCATTAGGTCTTTCTGTACGGTGAAAGTTTTCCTTGCTGCTTTTTCTTGCTTACTGATTCTTGCTTCTTTTCTTTTTGGCAAATAGCTTCTATTACAACTTATACGTACAGTACATACAGTAGAAAATAACATTAAAGATATTAGAGAACTACTACTTTGCTTTGCCACTTAAGTTTTGTAAGAAATCGTAACTGCTGCCTTATTATGTTCACAGACAGTAGGCGGTCCATTTACAGTAGATATCACAGTATATGCTACATGTGACTAGGTTCAGACATTAAAAACACCTGGTTAAAGTCAGGAGAAGATGTAATGCTCTTGGTAAAATATTGAAAAGGCAAAAGTCAATTGAACTGTGAGACGGGACGTATTTGCTTTATTAACATTTAACTGAAACGGCAACCTTCCCCCAAAACTTAACTAAGTAACGTCAGTGTCTGAATAACCACAAAAAAGGTTTTGCATCATTTTGTAATGTATTTGTATCGCAAGAGTGGAAATTTGATGAAAAAAAACAAAAAAATATAATATATATATGTATATATATTAATCAAGTTTTCCTGACACATTCTTCATCATGTTGGTAGAAGAGATCATTAATCTGGGCACTGTCATATTTCTTCCAAATAATATTTTCTGTCTATTTCTCTACAAATTAGGAGCATATAAATGTGTGTGTTTTTTTTTTTCTTTCATCAGAAATAAGGACATTAAACTGCACGAGGGGCTTTCACAAAAAGAATAGAAGATTATTGTGATACTCCCTAAAGCAAGCCTGCTTTTCCACTGGAGCTTTTCAGGTCATTTGAAGTACTGTAGCTTAGAAAGGCTTTTGATTTTTCTTTTTTTTTTCTTTTTTTTTGGTGGAACTTGTGTTTTTAATATCAGCATTGCTCTTACAGTGGAACCTCTGAAGCAAAAATACTCAAAAAAAATAGAGAAAGGCTTCACGGAGCCTACCTGCAATGAATCAACTGAGAATGAATGGTATATCAATCAACCTGAGCAGTTTCAGTTTACAGTTTAATTGCATTAGGGGTGATCTGATCCCGGGCCCGGTGAAGAGCTGCTGCTGTGTTTAAAGGGATTCGGGGAGGGGGGGGTGGGTAACTGTAACTCTTCATGGTGCTTGCATAAAAGGCCCCCAAAACAGAGTAAATTACCTTGCATAACCCAGTGCGGTGCTGTGCAGTGAGGCACTGCCCTCGCCGCTCATCATGCAGACACACTGAGATGTAATGTGACATAGAGCTGTTAGCCGACAGAAGAAAGATGGATTTTTATTTTTGTCTTGTTTGTAAATTACACAACAGACTTTAAACAGGTTTCAAGGTCCTAAAGGTCCTGAAGCACAAACTGTGTATATGACATAAATATTCATGTTAACGATACATTAATTAAGAAAGAGCGCTGGACTCAGCGTCTTTGAGTCAGTCCCGCCACGGGGCTGTCACTGAAAACTTAAAGAGCTGAAAGGATGGCTAAGCGGTCTTTGTTTGATTTGTGCAGCTCTGTGTCACTAAGGTTACAAGAAGGTCACAATCTTCAGAACACAAGCGACTGTAAGTGTGCGGCTGAGTTAGACACTGGGCCCTTCAGTGCTGTACCTGCTGAAGGGTTACCGTATGCAACAAGTGACAATTACCGGCACAGAGATAAATTTTAATGCCTGTCCATCTCATGATGTATTAATCAATCTTACAAACTGGTACTTCTTTGCATTTACCCCTGAAATCAGCCATGATTTTGGACAAAAACCCCTCACTCCTTACTCCAGTGGTTTTATTTTTCTGTGACCGAGCATTCCCTGAAATTCTCGAGGCGTTGTATTTTATGTGCACCTGAGAAGCAACTTGTAAATCTGCTTTTGAAAGGTGCTCTAGAAATAAAGTTTACTTACTGACTTACAAATGGAGACAAACAATGAGGTCTCGATTAGCGGAGAAGCTCTTAAAGGCTGTCACGTGTGTTATAGAGTGCATAATTATAAAGGAAATCCTCTGTTGTAATGAAGGAAACTTTGTTGATTTGTTTGTTGAAAGTTAACTAAAGGTCTTGAGTTTACTAAGTGGACCTGAATGAGCATAAAACTTTAATGAACACAGCAGCGCTCCTCTAATGTGAGTTTTAATAGGTTCTTTGTTTTGTAATCCTAGTTAATGTATTAACGTTATTAAATAGAGTAAATATTACGGAGCCACGAGGGAAACCATAACTCCACAGCTGTGTAAATAATTAGACACAAAGCAAACGAATCCTTGTGTTTCAAGGTGTTTAATGGATTTCGAATCTCATTTACGGCACTTGCAACATTCAGTGGCTTTCATTAAAAAACACCTCACTGTACAATGATGCGTGCATTTTAGCAGCAGTGGTACAGAGTCAGAGCTCTGATGCCGAGCTGTAGGTACAAACTGAGTGAACGGGGAGAAACGTTGAGACATCCACGGCTATTATTGGCTGAGAGAGTTTGTTGCTGTTCTGGATCTGAAGGAACAACGTCTGAGAAAGTTGATAGAAGTGACTCTCATTGCTGCTGCTGCTCCGTTCACATGACCAGCAACTGTTTACCTATTGTACGTCTGCTTTATGCTCCGCTGCCTCAATGGAAAGTTGAGTGGTTGCCTGACTCACTAAACAAAACATGACTTTGTATTTATTAGACTTCATAATCCAGCGGAGGCTGACTGGAGTTTAACCAAATCAAATATTACACAGTAGTGAGATGTGAATCCTTTCATTTGAAGTTTCCTGCTGAATCTGTTCCAGAGTATAAATAGACTCGACATGACGTGTAAAGTCCCGGCTACAGTATAGTGTGTCGAACTAGCTCCTGTGGGGTTTATTTTGATTTGAAATGTGAACTCTTTACTCTATTTTTTTCTCTGAAGGGAAGAATGCCTATAATCTCATGTCCTGGTGTATTGAATTATGTTCCTCTTTCACAACCCAGAGCTTTTAGTGAGTGCTGGACACTGCCGCTCGATTAATATCGTAATCCTTCCAGTGGAAATTTGAGATTAACTGAGATGTGTCCCAGCGCCCCAGACACTAAATATGTGTTACAACTCCATCAACGCTGTAGATGTATAAAGGAAGTGCAGTATACGGCCTCAGTTGATTGGAAACAGAATATGTTGAAATGCACTTAAATCCTCTAATTTTCTTAGTGTCAATAAATTCTATTAAAAAGCCAAGGTTACTCTGTTCTGTCTGTGGTATTTAACTGCAACCCCATTGGCTCCTCTTGAAAAAGTAAAAAAATAACCCTCTGTAATTCTCTAAAACAGCTGTTTACTGTAGGTTTTAACACGTTAATCAAAGTATTTTCAGTGGTGGATTTATACACATTTGGTGCTCCAGTGAGTATTTACAGCAACAGGATGATGTACGTTGGGATTGATTCAAAATAAATTATAAAATTTCCTATGTTCATCATAATGAAGGAACATGTCACCCAGAGCAATGATGTGTTTTTAATGTTTTTTGGACAACCATTAAAAACACATTTGGCTATATCAGTCTTTGGCTATGTACGATAATAGGCTACTTATGTGTTGAATACATTAATTGTTGGTTTTGGTCTCTCTATGGGATTTGTTGACAGTAATTAAAATGTCTTATATTACCAGACCTCTGCTTTACGAGTGAAAAATACTGCATGCTGGAATCATTTCGTGTAAGCAGTGAGCTTAATCCAAACTTTCATCACAGCCTCTATCCTGGATCAGTAACTAAGATCATTAGTACCAAGTGACACATAATGATGATGTTGAATAACGATATAATGTGACCCTGTGCGCAGAGTAGAGTGACTGGCTGTGTCTTGAATGAGGCCGCATCTCGTTGTTTCTCCTCTCGTGACCTGAAAAGGAAAGGTATTGGAAACTTGTTCAGGGTGCAGACAGTTGGGATGTGATTCCAGGAACAATGCTGGTAAAAAAAAAAGAAAAAAAAAGAAAGCAGTAGCTGTTGTGGCTCCATGGTTTTGCAGTGGAGCAAGCCATAGAAAAAAAAGGCATTCAGAAATGTCTCGTACCAGCAGTGTTGCCAGATTGTGCGGTTTTCGTGCAGTTGCGCTACTGTTTATTTGATTAGGCTGGTTGAAATGGTTTTGAGACACTCCACTAATAAAAAGCCAAAGTTGTGATGTCACGTCCAGGCTAGCTTCTCTTTTGTTAGCTTCAGTCACGAAAAAGTGAAGCATGTTCCTGGGTTTTACTTTTCATACTTACTTATTTTTCGTGAGTGCAGAAAAAACTACAGCTTTCAAACTCACCAACGCTCCCTTCCAAAGTATTTTTTCCAGGGTTCATGGGAAATGATGTTCATTAAATGCTGCTAGAAATTAAAACCTACTTGTTAAACCTGCTCATATTAGTGAAGACATTTTACATTTAATGAACCTCTATCCAAAAGCCGTATTGGAGACGATTGTATATTACTGTAACCATGGTTTCGGCTTTGGCCCTAAACTTATTCTGATACACCAAAGATCACAGTTTTGTCTTAGGCCCAAACACTGTCTTTAGTTTTCTTTCACTTGTGTTCGACCACACAGTTTAACATGGGTTTTAGCACCACAGGACAAACACAATAATGGATATTACTCATAGAGTGCGTTACAGTGATGTTACTGAAGTCTACATATATTTTCTTCAAAGCTGCATGTGTTTGCGTGTAACAAAATATCATCGTCTGCTGCTGGTTTGAGGCTCTCATTGGGCTATTTTGTGTCACTCATGTGGAAAAACGACCAACAGGTGCCTAGTCAAACCTACACTTTCAACAATATGTCCGCCCAGAGATTCAGTCTCTCATAAACGATAATGCAATTGCTCTCTGCTGCCGTTCATAAACTATGGCTCGCATAGATTTTTGTGATTAATACTCCATTAATCTCGAAAAGCAATGCGAGCCATTTCATATGAGCAGCCTGCATTGTGTTTACCAAATTATGCAGAAATTTTGGAGAAGGCACTCGCACAAAAGCATCCAGACATTTTCCTCAATGATGCTTAAGAGACACAATATAATGGCCCACACTGAGCTGCAAATTATTTCTTGGAGAAATGCCTGAATGCTGATGGGAAATTTGCACTAAGGAGCTCATTATGTGTACGCTGGTACGTGTGTGGTGTGAATCTGTGTGTCCTCATATATTTTGCCGTTTGAACTCTCTTTACCCCCTTCGATAAACATAACAGCTACTGTACAGAGCCACTGTAATGCGATGTTTTATATATTATACCCCAGCACAGCACAGCGCACAAAAATGAAAAACTGTCACCCAAAATATATGTATCATAAACTATCAAACAAAGTCAGCTGCTTTAAAGTACAAATTTCCTCACAGCACCAGTTGAAGCTCTATGCAGAGTGCATTGCAGGGCCCGAAAACCAAAATTACAAATAGCCAGTGTTGCTATAAAAAGCCGATACGCAACTAGTCACATGACCACACCAGAGAAACTCTCCCCGAGGAACACACAATGTCATGAAATGCAGCTCTCACACACAGTTCTCTCAGACGGGAGGGGGTGTTATACCAGCCGGCTGAGTGTTGATTGTGTGCCCAGAGTGCTGAGCTGTCTCCCCAGTGCCTGGAGATGGTGGAGGCTACAGAAGCCTTTTTTTTTGCCTCAGTACAAGCATGAGCCAAAAAAACTAAAAAATCTTTCCACAGCGTGCATGGTAGGCTCGTCAGCAGTGTGGAAAGCGTCTAAACACTGAGGTGAGAGGTGAGAAGTTAATACTGTATGTTTATGGTTCGCAGAAAAAACAGAGCTTTCATTGCCGTCCTTATCATAACAACCTGAAGTGATTTTCTCACAACTCACTGGCTCCTGACGGCTCCAACCTTCTTCGAGTCCAGAGAGTGGGATAGTGTTAGATGCTTTGGTAGCCGGGGTGGGTGCGTTAGCTTTACGCTGCTCCAACTGGCTCTAAGCACTGGAATGATTGGGTCCGACAGCGCCAAGCGGCCGTAGCTCGCCTGGCTTATATACTGTCTCCCAAGGGAATTTGTTTTCCAATTTGTTTCCAGCATCTGTTTAATATCTCAACAAGCCAACCTGGATGAAGTGGACTGTCACACACTGGGGCATAATGATAATAACAATAACAGTGATAGGTGAGTCATGTTTACCCCCGAGGGCTGCGACCTGAGCGTGAGCTTATGAGTACACATTTAATATCCATATGCAAAAAAAGCTGCCCCATGACGACCTTGGGCTAAAACAACAGGCTGCTAACCTATTTTCTCTGGAATAATCCTAATACCACTCCTGTCAGAGGGGACGTGTCTGCTCCTGATCCACATGCTGGTGTGTGATGGTGGAACAAATGGGTACAGAAGCGATCTGACTGGTCAAAGATGCAGTTCAGGCATTGCAACTGTGTTGATAGCACCAAAATGACATTGCATTGACTATAGCAATGGCCAAGCACTGAGATGGTTGTCTTGTGCAATCTCCTGTTTGTTTTTAACATGTACGACAACACTGCAGCAGATAAGCTTGTATACGGAAGGTTATTGTGCATTTTATGACTAAAGCATGAAGCACTCTCTCTCGTTGTTTCTATAAACCATGACGTTTAATTTCAGAAGCTGAGGGATTTCAGATGTGACCTCTGGGACAGGGCAGAGCCACCTAGAGTAATGAGAGTGGTCCAGCCCAAACTAGAATACAAGCTTCTGATAAGAGTGTTCGCTCACGTGCTAGCTAGTCATGCAGTTCCATACAACACACAGCAGAACGTTGTCAGTGTTGTTAAAAAGCTATAGCTACCTTAACACCTGGAAGTGGTGAGGTCTGCAGTCCAGAAAAAAAAAAAAAAACCTTGTTGTTGAATGAAATCTGGGGTTTTGTAGAATTGAGCAATATCAATGTTCTTGCCTGGTGATTGGGGTTGGAGTGAACACAAACATTGCATAAAAGGAAATACATCATAACAATGAGAGAACATTGTTATTTGTGATTATGGGTACTGATGATTTTCATTCCCATCACCACAGTGTCCTCACTATGAGTACAGAAAGTTGACTCATCTCTGTCTAGCACTGGTTCACCGTCTCTTCCTGTACATATTACTTAATGGATACAACAATAGATCTTCCTGCTGTGAAAAACTGTTATAGACTAACAGGGGATTTTCCCTGTATCCAATTTTGGTCAAATAAAAATTGCTAAGGCCTCATAGTAATCTTACGTATTTGTTTTTGCTACACTACACTAATGAGAAAGTACCTCCTAGTTTTGAAGTTATCCAAAGCAGAGAGCTTTTGAACTCCTTCTTTGGTGCTAGAACAAAAAGACATTAGCTTGGCCATAAACCTACCAGCTATCATTGCAACATAAAAAATTAATGGATAGTGACATTTATGGTCTTTGGTTACTGCGCTCTGCATCACCCATTAACAAAAAGATAAGATTCGGGGGGCATTTCACCTTGTAGATCGGTGCAGATACAGACAGGAAACATGGTGCGAGAGATCAAATGAAACAATGCTAATTTATGTGAAATGTAACAAGACCAAGTATCCAAGCTTTACCATCCCAGACGGTGCCACAAGATGAGTTCCAACACACTCTTTTGTTTTGTTTAATTAACATAAGACAGTCTTCCTGTGTCATCATCCAGTGAATCAGTCGCGCAGTCTGGCTATTTCATTTCCAAATGAATCTCGAGATGGAACATAAACCTGAGTGAGTTGACATTTGCATGTCCAAGTGGTCTTAGCCTCTGTAGGCCTGAGTTTGCCACGTAAGAAAATCACTGAATAACAAAGTTGTTTTAATTGCACACATCTTCCTGACATAAAATAAACGGTACGCAAGGTAACGCAAAGTAGAATGATGGCGCTGATGCAATAAACCTCCAAGTAGGTTAAAACAAATGCTACGGATGGATTTGCAGATACTGTGTGACCCAGGTTTGGTAAGGTGAACCTGCAGAGTGAGTGGAGGTGGAACTGATGCTCTGCTCCCAGTCTGTCTGCTCCCGCCATATGGACAGCCCGAGGCGGCGGTTACCTCACCAAGGTGAAAAGGAGACCTGACACACAGATAAAACAGGATGGGCATTCAGTAACAGTTTGGACAAAGTTACAACACTCTATGAATTTGTCCACATGTACTGCGCATGTCTGTATGTCACGAAGAGGAAGTGGCAGTCAGAGCTTCAAGGTCACTTCAACAGATCTCCTCGTCATGGAGATTGAAAGTTTGACCTTATGTGTTCACAAAAATCTCTATAAGCAACTGACAGTGTATTTACCCCTAATCATTATAACACTTACTATAATTCAAAGAGGTTAAAGAATTGCAGCAAATAAAATCAAATAAATACATTGCACTTGAAAAAGCTATTTGTTGCTATTGAAGACCCTCCTGTTTCAATGATTTGTAATGTTTAGCTGTGTAGACATGTAGTGCATGCTGTGAATGACAGTTGAGGCTCTCTCTTATGAAACAGCTTCAAGCCAACTAGCTTAAACTAGCAACTTATTTTATGCTCTGTTAGTTTTGCACCAGAAAAGTAAAATGATAAGAATGCAACAAAAAACGTATTTTTCGGTACGGGAGCATCAGGCCATGCAGTTAGGGGTTCATATAACACCTTAATAAGATGCATTACTTGATTTAATTGCCTCTGGTCATTAAGCCAGGTGCCAGCATTAGTCTCATGCATCACATAACAAGACATATGATATCTTTACAAGGTGGCAACGAGCCCGGCCAGACGGCTCGGCCAGGACGTTGATGGGCACTCGCGTCTCCGGTAGAAAGCCATTGTCAGAGGACCACACACACACCCGTCTGTGTGAGATGTTGATGTGTGTTCTGTGTGTTGTAAAGCCTCCACACATTTCCTCATGTGGGCTTGTTTAGATATATCTAATCAATTCTGATGAGGATTATTTTTCTGTAAAGCTGGTGGTTCGTCAGATCAGGCCGTCATGGTACAACAGAATGACTCCCACAACACTTTGACTGTCTAATTGAGAGTTTAATATTGGCTTACATTTCTGTAACTCATTTATTTGACTCAACTTGACACTATTCATTTAGCTTTCAAGTTAAAACAAAAGTTAAAGTTATTGCAGTTGATCCAGTACTTGGATGTGAAGTGGAGGGTTGAAATTCATCATTTTCTTTCATTACTCTTTTAATTATTTCATAATTACATTTTCTTAAACTTAGGATATTTGCTATTAATGAGTTTTAACACACACCCTGGAATTGAGGCTTCCAACAAAATTTTAACTAGAATTCTAGAAAATAAACAAAAGATAATGTGAATTAATGCGTGTTACAATCCACTATATCAATAATATTAAATATCAGGGGTTGTTGCAACAAGATGACGTAAAGAAGAGAGCAGCAGACAAACTTCAAACAAACAAAAATGATGTGGAAAATGTGATGAAATAAGGAATTTTCTTTTGTTTCAAGTCTTAATGTGAGAAACGTCACGATCCAATAAGATAACATCTACCACTGTTTCTCATCTCCTCAGCGGATGTTTACGTGTGTGTGCTTAACTTGCAAAGTCTGTTTCCATTGCATTTCCACCTCAACCAAGCATGAAAACCTTTTCTTTTTTCTTTTTCTTTTTTAAGTTTTGACTTCTCCACTAAGGTTTTTTTTTATGCATAAATTTAAAATGCATAAAACAGGTGAATAGAAATGCAGTTATAGCAGACACATCCTGGATTTGTTGAAGCTGCTCAAGTACAGCTGCCATTACTGTGGCAGCAGAGTCGAACTGAATACATTTACACTCAAGATGTTTGGAATAATCACCATCGGCAGATCACCAACAGATGAAGGTAGTCCATGTGAATGTGGAAGTTATTGAGTCTAAAGCATTGGTCTGAGACAGGCTAGGATACAAGGACACAACATAAGGATAACAAGGATATATCATGCAATACACAGTACACAGGATGTCATTTCTGGCAGCATTTTTCAATTTGAGTTCTTTGTGTAACCAGGCACGCATGTTTATCATTGTGCCCCTGTGTTCATCTGTCCTCTCATTTAATCCTGGGTTTTTCCATATTGTCTTCCTTTTTTGCTGCGTAAACTGATCTGTGTGTGTGTGTGTGTGTGTTACGTGCCAGACTTGGGTGCCTCCCCTTCGCCAGCACATGTCAGTTTAGGACAGCATCTGCTTCCTGAGAGCAGCTGAATGAGCTGAACGCGGGCCAGAGTGTGTACGAATATATCAGTGGAATCAGGTGACAGAGGCAGGTGACTGTGCTGCACAGGCTGCAAAGCAACAGCAAATGCATCTCTGTGAATTAGAAACTGAGGGGACAGAGAAATACTGAGAGAGGAAGGTGGAAAGAGTCAGAACTGGTAATGAAAAAAAAATGCCAGAGTGAGGGAAGAGAAATAGTCAGAGGAACGAGATAGCAAGACAAGCAGCAGCTATTTTTAAAAAGAGCATTCAGCTGAATAAAACATTACCCGGCTGTAGTCCAAATTACCAGAAATCACAAGGCAGGCGTGAAATAACCATGTCAAATTATAGCAGGCTTGTCACATATGTTTGGTTTTTTAATGACACAGAGCTGGACTATTTTCACATGCAATTCCTCATATGCTGGACCACAGAGACCCCCGCCCCAGTGTGTCAGGCTTAACGAGCAGAAAATGTTGTTTGTGTTGTACAGTATCAGCTGCCTTTTCACCGTCACGTGCGTCACAAAAACAAAAACACTGTTTGGAGCACGAATGGATCAAAGGCAGTTAATAGTGTGTGAATTTTAGCAATTGTCTCCTGATTCACACTTGGCCCAGTTCCTAGCCTAGATGTGTCTCAAGTGTGTCTCTGTGCTTTATATATTCCACAGAAAAATGATCCTCGTCATCCTCGCCACCATCATCAGCATTGGCATCTGTGACTAATTATGCACACTGTAGTCTGAAGTCTAGGTCTGTGCCTCCCAACATGTTTTTGATCTGATGTGACCCAACAGCCCTGTCAGATGAACTCCTTCACCACCCGTCGTACTTCTAATTTGTTCTTATAAAATGATTTTCAACTGGATCATATTTAAAACTATCGATTATATAACAGTGAATGTTGTTACAACAGTAGGTGGTCATGTTTGCATTCATACCAGCACTTGGAGTGGCAGAACTGGGATATTTAAACCGTTATGCTCTTTAATTTCCTGTTTACTTTTAGCTAACTATTTATCCATTAGCTATTTCAACAGTTTATACATTACTGTTAGCTAACCATTTAATCTGTTTATCCACTACGTTTAGCTATTTCAATTGTTACCTTGAGTTATTTAAATTGTTTATTAAATACTGTTAGCTAGCATTTGTCCATTAACATTACTTTAAGCTAACTGTTTGAGCTGTCCATCTGTTAATTTAGGTTTAGTTTGTAATTTAATCTAAATGAACCATTTTTCAGTTATTTTTCCATTAGCTATTTCAATTGTTTATCCATGACTGTTAGCTAACCATTGCAACTGTTCATCCACTACTACACCACTATTTCAATTGTTATCTTAAATTAGCTGCTATTTAAATTGCTTATCAACCATTTATCCATTAACAATACTTTTAGCTAACTGTATAAACTGTTCTTCTGTTACTTTATCTAAATCAACAATTTTTCAGCTACTTATACCTAGTTAAAAACTCTATTAATTTTACATTTCATTAGCTTTTAGCTAACTATCAACTGCATGTCAATTACTTTT
This sequence comes from Seriola lalandi dorsalis, assembly GCF_002814215.2. NCBI lineage: Eukaryota > Metazoa > Chordata > Actinopteri > Carangiformes > Carangidae > Seriola > Seriola lalandi. The sequence goes on along the minus strand of NW_019525097.1, from coordinate 5,179,850 downwards.
ACTTGTGTAGGCTCATTTTGAATGCAGTGTATTACCAGGTAATAGGACAAACTGTTTGAGCAGTCATGTCATTATTCTCTATAGCCTCTGTGTTTGTTTTGACTTAATGTGTTATCATTCCTGACATTGATAGGCAGGTATGTTTTGCACTCCCGCCAGCTGTTTACCAGAGGGAATTAGCATCTATTCCCAAAAGAAGCTATTTCAAATTCCTGTATCATATTACACAACATGTTCTCTCTTTCTCTCCACTCTTACTCTCTTTCTGCCGACACAGGCACACTTTTAAAGCAGATAACCCAAATGGAGCACTTGAAACAGATACGTCTGTTATTTGAGTTGACCTCTTAAAAGCCTGGAGAGAAATCCCACCTTGGAGTTCCTACATTAACAATGACTACAAATTAAAGACTTCCTGCTATCTAAATTAAGTTTTAAAGCTTCAAATTTGTCTTGGTTTTTTAAATGGACCTTTTTATGAATTTAGTAAAGTTCAGAGAGTGAGTTATATGTTCTGTATTTCCCTTCAGTTTCATTTCTTAACCTTTCATCTTCTTCCTTTATTTCCCTTTATATTTCATCTCTCTTGTCCTCTTCTACCCTTTCCTCCTCCTCCTCCTCCTCCTCCCTCTACCCCTGCTCCCTTGTTGTGTACAGTATCTGTGTGAACCCCACTTGTGCCTTCGTGCAGCTGTGTTGTGAGTTTTAAAACAAATCCGTATCAACTGTGTATCAGGTACATAAATCACGTGATTTATTTAATTAGCTAACCCTCCCAGAGATCTCACTCTCCACATGGAATGCCTTGCTTACTGACCTCATGGAAAACTGCAGCCTGCCAAGGTTTCCTCTCATATCCCCTAAAAAGGAACCTAAGGAGTACGTTTGGAAATAGATCCTGATAGGGATTTTTTTTTTTTTTTTCTCGCAGTGAAAGCAAAACATTAGACTAGGATGGTCGGATACACACAGGCGCAGATTGGTGCTTGTGGATAAGGGATGAATGTGTTGTATGTGTGAATGTGGTGGGTGTATTTTATGTTGATGAGAGGGTTTTACTACACAACAGGGAAGTTCAGGGCACATGGCAGCCAAGTCACAGCTCTCTGATCTAACCCCTGGTCGCTTTGGTCTTCAGGCTTGTGATGCTTTAGTGTTTGGGCCTCAGCTGTGTGCTGGATGAGAGCACATGCTCCCAGGCCCGATTTGGAGCCCACAGAGGGGTAACCGAGTTAAAGTGAACCCAGACAGACGCTTTGCCAATGTGCTGTCTCCTCTGGCGTTACATCAGATTGCTTGTGATGAATACATCCCGTATCCCCTCTTTCTCTCTCTCTTGTACAGGCTGGAGAGGCTCCTTGTTCACTGTCGCTGCATATAATGAAAGTTTGATTAGAGAGATTATTCTTACTATTTTACAGTCTGCTGACAGCTACAAAGGTACAATGTAGAAGCTGACATACCTGACATAATTGCAAGTATTGAATATAACAAAGTGCATCCTTGCAAAGGCCAATGTACTGCCTGTAATGTCAAAATAAATTACCAGTAAAATTTATCTTAATTTGGTATACGGTGAAAGGACTGTATTTACATGGTGCTTTTATCCAAAGTGCGTTACACTTTTACATCTCTCTTTCAACCACTCACACACACATTCACACACCACTGGCAGTGAGCGACCATGCAAGCACCAAGTCTCATCAGCATGTCTGGTACATTTATTCTCATAAATGACTTGGTTAGGGTGAGGACAAGATGGGGATTTGAGTTAAAATAGCCACTTGCGGTCATGGTTAAATGACACCGACACTGACTGATGGTAAGAAACATTTTTGGCCATTTGCTGCAATGACTTAGATTTTTTACTTTGCCTGATTAACTGATTGATTTGGTTCACAAGAATCTAAACGTCTATAAAGACCTTGATTGAAGTCGTTGTTCAACTACATTTGTCCGTCTTCACCAGAAAAACAACAGCACCAGTCGTGTGTTCAGCCTTTGTTTGCATTTTCACAACATGGACAACTTGTGGTCACATGAACGATGTCTGTCAGTGATCCCTGCAGTAATAAGCAATAAAAACTGCAGTAATAATCTTCTCCTCAACAGATATTTACCCCTATGGCTGTAATACATGACCATGCACCGCTTGCATCCACTCTAAAGCGAATGTTGGTCTTTCGACTATGAACACAACGGACTGACTCTTTCTCTAACTTTAACCAAGTAGTTTCAGTTGGCTAAGCCTGACTAAACCTTAAGCATGGAAGTGGCAGATCAGAAAAAGGTTATATGAATCATTTGTAATGGTTTTGGGAGGCACTGACGGATAACATATTTCGTCATTTATGTTGGAGGACTTGTTGATTCGGGGCACTGACCATTAGCGGGAAAATCTGAATTTCCTGAAAATATTAAACAAAAGGGCTCATTTGAGTTGTATTTCTTTCAGGACAAATTACTTTGATTAACCATTGGCGCTAACATATACCAGATCTTGCTACTCTCCATGTAACTCTGAATCAATCCAGTCCTAACGAATAATACTTCACCGAAGTTACATATTAAATCCATAGCTCACTAAAAACAAACGAAGCAGCTGTGCTTCTTTTTTCTGGATTCATGATTGTGCTCATTGACTATGATATTTGATATTTTCCCCAATAAGACATATTCCTAGAATTCGATGCTTTCACTCTCATTACATGGACATTACACAGCAGCTGTCAGCGAGGCCTTGTGGGTCAAAAGCTGGACGGAGTAATGGAGGGAGGTGGAAGAGCCAGAGCTGTGTTTGAGTGCCTGAATAAACAATCCTGGGGTCGTCTGGAGTTTGAGGTGTCTATGATGGAGAATTGATGGGGGTCTGTGGCTCCACGTTTTAGATAGAGGTAGGATATAAGTCATGGGAAATCCAGAATCATTACTAACTTTTACTCTTTGGGTGTCATCCATGGAAACACTTGATGCTTACAAGAGGACAGGAGTTACAGTTTGCCAGGTCGTGTAGTGATATCTTTGGCCAGGCGCAGCTGGAGATGAAAGTGAGCTGTGGAGAAGGCATGCTGGGAAGCCGAGTGGGCTGCTGCTCAAAGACGGCCTGTACCAAACTGATGACATGGTTCTGTTTATTTGCACGTTTGTACAGAACACACTACGCAGCATTGTAGGGATGGAGTAAACGCAGATAAGAGTGACGTCACACGGGGATAGCTGCTCGGGCCACCTGTACGCTGAAGAACTAGGCCAGCCATATACGGCTGAATGCTGTGATTGTGTGCAACACCTCTGAGCGCACTTGAACTTTGCAAAAGGAATTTGTTTACTCGCCACTATAGTGGATAGTCACGTCCTCTCAAGGGGAACCGTAAATGATGACAACTACTGAAGTTACTCTTCTTCAAATGGAGTTTTTAACTATCTGCTGATGTGATGACTTTCAAAAGGTTGTGCTTTTGTTTAAAATGTGTTTTTTCTAATAAGATAATTTACATGGACACATAACTCTACCTCTGGTAACAAACACTGGCATAACTCCTCCAGAAAGTGCACATTTTAGTACGTCAGTATTACAGACTCTAGAGATATGGAGGACTTTACCCAGTCAAGGCTCGTGAAACTGTGTCCTCGTAGTATATAACTGCCATAATCCAGATGAAAGAAGCTCTGAGTTGTCAAAATGTTGAATTGCCTTCATTTATTACCTTGCACTCATAGCAATAAGCTTTGCAAGCAGCAGTGTGTGCTTTGTGACAACTAACGGCAGAGGAAGCTATTTCATCTAGCTTGTTATTTGCTAGATTGATGTAAATGCATATAAATGAAGGAAGTAGCATGTTTGTTAGTCTCCACACTCATTTGTGTCCACTTTGTTATAGGTTTAATATTCTTTGCGCTCTTTTCTTGTTTTGTTGATGTTGCTGCCTGATGAATGGATTTCTTATCATCTCAGGGATCTAACGGTGTTAGGATTCACACTATCACTGTCATATGTTCCATGGTCAGTTTGCATGATTGAGTTAGCAGGGCAAGGCTAGTTTATTTATATAACACAGTGTATACACTTGGGCAGTTTCAAAGCTTTATGATGTTCACTAAGTGACATATATTTAAACCCAAGGCCCATGTTTTTTATGGCTGCACCATTACATCGAATGGAAATATTCAAGATAAATTGCTCACAACCCAAAATGTCTCATTTAAAATAAGGCTATTTAGGTTTGTAGTGGAGTAAAAGCAGAAGTAAATAAAAGAATAAATAAATATATTCAAGAATAAATAAGAAATATGTCAGAAAGCTTCATATACAATAAAATGTTTGATTTTGTCATGCATAGCACTGAAAAACAACATGAGATGATATATCCTTTAATTATACCTGTGTAATTATGCAGAGACAACACAGTCCAGCAGGCTACTGTTTTCACCTTTACCTCTCAGTCTTGAGTGAAACCCTGCACCCCACACCCACACACACCCACACACACACACCCACACACACACACACTGACGAGTGCATTATTCAGCATGGCACTGGCTGGTCTCCAGGGTGTAGAGATGTCTGAGGACATTATCAGTCACCACTGAACCCCAGAGAGGGAGCAGCTCTGCCACCAGCATTTCTGTTACTGAGTCTGCATGTCCTGAAGTTCTCTCTGCAGAGACTTTCCATCTTGTTCGACATATAATATGTGTTTATATAACATGCCATGTTTCATAACATCATTTGTAATCCCACTGGTGTGCACATCAATTATTTGTATTTTTTGGGGAAACATATATTTTCCCTTTGTGGTCCTTTATTTTGCATATTATGGACATTTGACTTGCACGTGTTTTTTTTTTTTTTACAAAAGCCTCATAAACTGGCCCCTGATAAATGCACCACCTCTTTGACAGTCCTTCCCCATTAGTTGAGGTGATGTGCTTGATGAATAGGTTGCGCGCCTCATCTTGTTGGCGAGAACAAATTGTGCTTGGTAATCAAAGAGAACTGGAGCCCTAACAGCCACATTATGCCATTCTTTGATGTATTTTCAAAGCCTGTTTTTTTTTTTTTTTTTTTATCCCAGCCTAATTAATCAGTATAATGAAGAATTTAGATGCAGTGGGTGATGTGGGTGACATTGTGTTTTAGAGGCAGACACTATGGCGAAGGAGCTGTATTCACTGAGCTGTCATCTTCGCAGACAAACCTGCAATCACAGGACTAAAAGGTGAAATGACAACCGGCACCGATGATGTGATTTGCATTGCTACAGTGTTGGAGGATATCAGACATTTAATTTAGAGAATCTGAATGAGGGTTAATATGGCACAGCACTGAATAAAGCCGTGCACCCATCTGCAATGGGAGGATTAAAAATCATGGAATGAATTAGATGGTTAGAAAAAAAAATGTGTTACAGGCTAGGATTGAAGACTTGAAATTAAATCCCTGAATTACAAAATGTTGGCAGTGTTCAGGAACGGTAACGATATCATAAGGGAATATTTGTTCTCTGTAAAATGATTTGTTTTGAAGCATTTAAATTAGGACCAGCCTGTTGCTGGAGGCATTAGCGTAAATGATTGGCTGTAAATTATGATTCAGTAATGAGAGGCAGAAGTGAGGAGGGAATGAGAGTTTAGAGTATGGTGCACCTGTGTTCGGTTGACATTTATAAGCCTCCTCTGCTTGTTAGTTTTGCCTAATAAGTCTTTTAAAGGCTCTTATCGCCTTTCAATGGTATGCAATTTTCATATTTTCTTTCACATGATAATTACAGAAATTAGGTTATGAGACAATCAGCCTCGGGTTGCCGCAAAGTCTTTGATACTGCTTTTATATGTTGCAACAATCCTTACACAAATTGACAATCTGAGCTAATTTTAGAGGGAATTACTGTTTCCTCAAGAAAAAGCTGATAGCCTGTAATTTCCCAGATGTCTCCTCTCTGTTTTTCCCTGTCTATCCATGAAATATGTGCAAATAGTTGCAGCCATTCCTACATAATGACACTACTATTTTGAAGCCAAACATGTTCAATATTAATGCTTCAGCCTCAGACAGCCGGGGCGAGAGTCTGGGGTTGTTCAGACGTCAATCAAACCTCTGCGGTCCATTGTTTTTTTCACCTTTCATTGCGATGAGGCTGCACTTTTCCCTCTGCTAGTGGCAATGACTGTAATCCATGTAAACACAGTGAGCGGCCCTTGTGGCTTTTTCCTGCGTGCCAAGACAAGCCGTGGAGACGTCCTGTCTCATGATAACTTTGTCACTGTTGGGGGGAGAAGTTTGGGGAGGATGGGGGGGGGGTGAGCTTGTCATGTGGGCCTCTATCCACTCTCTCACACAGCGGCAGGACTGCTGGCCTTGTCGCCTCCGGCCCCTGCGTCTGCTGTTGACGAGCGCCGCTGTCGCTCCGGTCGTCCCCACGTCTCAATAAGCCGCTCCCTGCTGCTGACAGCTCCTGACAGGCCTGCAGCTCAGCCTCTGTGCTCACCTGAACACACTGTCCCGCTGACCCCACAGAAAATGGTTAATAACTGCATTTTACCTTTTTTACTCACAGGTGTAGAGCTGCTTCTTTGAGCGAGACTCTGTAACATTTAAGGAGGAGATAACACAATCTGCCTTTAATAGTGTAAACGTTTGCTCCGACAACCTTACTTGGTCTAGTTTGACCAGAGGCTTAGAGTTCAATAATGTTAGCAAAAATCAGTCATATATTGCTGTTCAGCTGACATGACAGTCAGTCTGCTGGCCGTCTTAATCTTAACCATTGTGCCATGTTTTAGTGTGTCAGATAAATTCATATTTACAGTGCTTCTGTTCTCAGACCTTCGTCAAGTAAACTTCATATAGACTCTGGTTTGTTTATATGAGGTTTAACTGATGAAGATGATGATTTTTCCAGTCATAGTTTTGGATGCAACACAATTGATGTGACTGGCAAAAGGAGTAGACCTTAGGCTTCCCCAAAACAACACGGTCGCACCTTGACCAAAATGTATCCTCACATTAACCATACTAACTTAAACTAATGTATGATAAAACAGGGGTGATGATTATTTTGTAGCTTTTAGATGAAACAGCAAATTTGTAGTTAACGGTATAAAAAAACAGCAAGGCTGTAACTTTCATACCAGTAAGATTATTGTTTGATTGGCTATGGATGAATGAGACTTTTATGTTGGACCAAACATATAGTGCTTAATGCACTGAGGGTCAATTCTGGGAATGCTGCCACTGAAGTTTCTTTGAGGTTGAATCTTTTGAGAGGCAAATGACAAAGAACAACATATCCAGATGCTGAAAATGTGTTTTCATTTCCTAATAGTATTTCTGTTGGATTATAGTCAGAAGAAAATACTTATGCAAGGTTGAAGAAAATGCGGTTTAAGACTGTAGTATTTTCCTAAGCAGTGCTTGAAGGGAGTGTGATAAATGATTAAAAATGTAGCAAAGAACCACAACCGCATCAATATTCACAGACCTGGGCTGAAATGTGGCTGGACTGACTGACCATATAGTCTTATGCATTTTTGATGAGCAGAATCCACTGGAGAGAAAGCAGCTGGTAGTCAGTCATAATAAAGGTCAGGAGGTACTTGACTGGTTTGTGTTGTAAGAATTGGACAAATTGTCCACTGCAGTGATTTTCAACAAAGGGTAGTTGTAGCAGTTGCAGCTGGTGGGGGGGATTATGGAGTAGCTCAAGTAGAAAAGATAGGAATTACAATCAAGACCTATCTATCTATCTATCTATCTATCTATCTCGTTGAAACAATTAATAATGGACAAATAGAAGTATACACTATGTTTTGAATATTTTCATTTTATCTCGCTGTCAAACATCCAAACATCCCATTCCTTTGGCACTACATTTTCTCAACTGTTGAACTAATGTATCCCTCCGCACAAGCGCACCTACAGAGTGCACTATATTACTCTGCAGATCACTAATCTTTATATTCTTTTATTTGCCCTTTCTTCCACAAACAACTCCACCAGCTGATCTGCGGTGCAATGCAGTGCGCGGCGTAGGCATACGGTAGTGCAGCGGTTCACAAACTGTAGTGCCAGAGGAAGGGAAGATAAAGTGCAGAAAACAGTGTATAAATGTAGCGTACATTTAAACTGATGATTGCTTTTTGTCAGTGGGCATTTTTTTAGAGCGACTAAAGCACATTTTTACGGATGGCCCCGTCCACAGCAGCACGCCGCTCAGGTTCTGTGCCGGTGCTCCTGGCTGCCTCTCCAAACTGATATGGTGTCGATCAGAATGTCCTGCAGTTAATACACTGACTATAGATAAGTATCTCACACAGCCCCGCGTCAAAACACTCAAGCAATAAGACAAAGGGGTGCTCGAATTCATCTGGCAGAGTTGTGGGGATAGGCCACATCAGACAAAAAAGGTTTAGGAGGCACCAGATCCTGAAGGTCATGTTTAAGGTCATCATTTGGCTGGAGAATCAGTCTCTCTGGTAAAATGGACTGCATATAGTAAACCGACCACTAATCAGAACAGGGTACTCGTCAGTCATGTCTCTGTCGTTAGAAAATGGGATCAATTTCTTTGTTGGGATGAAACAAAAATGCTAACACGAGGCAAACTGTCTCTGTGCGCGGGGAACGGGTCATGTTTTTCCTTCCACAAATAGATACATCAATTGTAATGGCTGTCATTTTGGCGGCACAACTGGGAAAGCTTTAAACAGATTTGGCACCAGACAGACAGATGGCTCAACCGCACGGATCAGTGTGACAATAAAACCAGAGCCCAAAGAATCGAATCAACCCCCAGAGTAATTACATTCTAACTATTGGTCTACCTTTTCCATTTGCTGATGCCATTGTTATCAGGGACGTCATCTCTCAGCTCCTGTGTGCAACAGGTCCACTTGTGGAGAATTTATTTCGTGGCTGTAATGATGTTGCATGCGAGGGCCTCGTATCCTCCGGGACAATAAGAGTGAGAAGAGGATGAAATGAGACAAAAGGTTGACACTTAACCTGAAATATGCCGGAAGGAAGATCAAATCCATCCTGAAATTCATGAGCTCTACGCTGCGAGTGCATACAGAAACCCTCTGTGAGTCATGCCATATCTGAAACTGGCTGGTGGTGATCACTCGACTATATTCTCCAAAGGGCCATTTCAGTAAACGCACACGTCACTGACGATATGTTTATACGGCGAGTGTTTTATCAGCCATTATCTGTTTTATGGGGAATACATGAAAGGAAAATCCTCCTCTAAACTTTGACATGACATGCTCTGTGCCATGAAGTTGACTAATTAACTAATTAGTTTCACCGGGAATTTTTATTCTAGTTCTATTCTTGTTTTTGGGCTTTTCAAAAGGCTCAGCAGAGTGCACACAAACTGCACTGCTCTTTTTCGCTATTAGGCTGTAGGGGTCTTATGATCCAAGGATTCAAAGGACTGCAGGATAAAGAGCGTTTTTATTACACAAACAAAATAAGGACCAACAATTGCAACCGACCCAATGGTGTCCTGTTTATTTGATCTGGAAAAACGTAGAGGACTAATTAGGTGCAAATGTACTCATTAGCTGAAGCCACTCCACTGAGCGATTGGGTCAATGAATTATTCAAGCTTTCTCTCCCATACACGACATCAATACTTGGCCATTCCTGCCACACTGCTGTGCATTCTCATCTCCAATTGCATTCTGCCGCCGTGAAATGAAGAGTCTTTGAATTTATCAGAAGTGCTGCTCAAAGAATACAAATCATTTATATCTGTCTGCTCCAGGTTTGACGATCTTCCCAGCCCGCAGGCTTCTCCTCTCAGACCCCTGTCCTCTGCACTGTGGATTTAATTAGTTCTGCCCCAGTAACGCTGCTCCTTTCTCCTTCTTTCCCTCAGGATATGGCCACGCAGCCCCCAGCACAGATGGAGGGAAGGTGTTCTGTATGCTCTACGCCCTCCTGGGCATCCCTCTCACCTTGGTCATGTTCCAGAGCGTAGGTGAGCGGATCAACACCTTTGTCAGGTACCTGCTCCACCGCCTGAAGAAGTGCCTTGGCATGAGGCACACTGAGGTCTCCATGGTCAACATGGTGACCATTGGTTTCATATCCTGCATGAGCACGCTGTGCGTAGGGGCGCTGGCCTTCTCCCACTTTGAGGGATGGAGCTTCTTTCATGCCTACTACTACTGCTTCATCACGCTCACCACCATCGGCTTCGGGGACTATGTGGCGCTGCAGAACGATCACGCTCTGCAGAACAAGCCGGAGTACGTGGCCTTCAGCTTCATCTACATCCTGACGGGTCTGGCTGTGATCGGAGCCTTCCTCAACTTAGCAGTGCTGCGCTTCATGACCATGAACGCTGAGGACGAGAAGAGGGATGCAGAGCAGAGGGCTCTCCTCGCTCATAACGGTCAGGCAGGCGGGCACATTAACTGCTCCGTGGACCCGGCCTCCTCCTCCTCCACGCCGTCCGGTTGTGGCGGAGGGAGCGCAGTCGGAGGCAGCGGCGGAGGCGCAGCGAGCCGAGGTCTACGCAACGTTTACGCTGAGGTGCTCCACTTCCAGTCCATGTGCTCCTGCCTTTGGTACAAGAGTAGAGAGAAACTGCAATACTCCATACCCATGATCATCTCACGTGACCTCTCCACCTCGGACACCTACATGGAGCAGGGAGAGGCTTTTTCCAACCCCCTCCACTCTAATGGCTGTGTGTGCAGCCTGCAGCGTCACTCGGGCATCAGCTCGGTTTCCACGGGCCTGCACAGCATCAACACCTACAGAAGACTCAATAAACGCAGAAGCTCCATTTGAACCAGGAGACATCACGACTTTAAGGTCAAGTCCCACTAATGTCCATGTGGAGAGGGAGGCCCCTCCTACTGTGGTACTAGATTAGCCGTGGACATCAGGGAACACAACTCCAGTCCTAAAGGAACGCAGTACTCCTGATGTTTGCTTCTTTCTGGCACTGAAGAGCCTGGTGCTGCAGTCTCCAGGCTCCAGCCATGTATTTAACTTCCATTAGCTGAGCACAAACCATTTAGGACTAACATTGTTACCGATGCCACTGAGAAATAATGCTAATGGTTGTTCAAGAAGCATTCGTTACACAAACTCTGAAGCTGTTTCTGTTGGAAGACAGGGAGAAAGAAAAACGTGCAGTTCTCTCTGCACCTCTGAATTCTAATATTAAAAATCATAGTATTGAATTCAGCTGTTTTTTTGATCGTAAGACAGAATTAAATGTTCTAATATGAAAAGGGACAAAATACACTGTGAGACATGTTTTTAAGAGGGAGATTGGGGGTGTATTAACTGTATATAATCCCCCGCTAAGAAATATTTTATTGAATGATCTTCAATACACTTTTTTCAAAAAAAGACTTTCCAGAAGGAATCTTGGGTTGTAAGTATTATACTCACTTCAAAATGTGTATATATTTGGACACTTCATTAGTAGGTGTTATTGAGGGAAAGCCTATTTTTTCAGTGAAAGTTTTCAGAAAATAATCTCAGTGTCTTCTCCTGTGTGTCTGTAACTAAGAGTTTGTGTTCAAGCCAAACTGTCTGATCTGCTTCGTGTGTTTTCCTTCCATTAGTAGAAGAATCACATTACAGGCATTTCAGAATAAGCAATGAGAACAAGCAGGTTCTGGCTTAAATCTCTTGCTCAAGAAGGGGACACTCGCTGGCTGTTGCAGGGAGTGAAACCCTGTGACGGTGTCTCTAACCACTAAGCCTCCCTGCTGCTCCTTTCAGACTTTACTTTATTTTGTACAAATCTTTTCTCTTTTTTTTTTTTTCATTGTTTCTTCCTGTGCATCAAACTGTTTTATGTACTTGTTGCTTGTCATATGTTTTCATATAGCACAACTATATTCTGATCTGTTTAACTTAGAGCATGTAAGCTCACTTTGTGCATAATAGAAAGTCATATCTTATTCACTGCTGCACCTTAGAGACTGTTGTATATGCTTTAGGACACTGGAACTCAGTGCACTATTCTATTTTATTTTTTTAATGGAATCACTTTATGTTTTAGTTATGGAAATGATACGCCCTGATTAATTTTCGCTTCTGTTGTTATAGTCTGTCATATTTGAATTAATACTCTGTGTTGTGGATGATTCAGAATAATTGCAGTACACCTCACTTTAAAAAAGAAAATGGCCTCAGAGTTTGCACCTCATGCACTTATAGGGGGTATTTGCTCCAACCCCAGAAAACACACTTGATTCAGCCAACTGAGGTCTTTATGCAGTGTTTATTTTGTTTTATGTTGTAGTCCTCTAAAGGAGTATTCTTACATAATCATTATTTTTTTTAAGTTTACTTTACAATGTCTCAATATGTTAGTCATATCACATTAATTTCACTTACATTTTCATCTTTTTTTTTTCTACTGGAACCTTCTTATTAACTGCAATATGCCTGTTAATGTTGTCCAGCATTTCTCAATAAGTGACGGAGGGGCTGTGGTCGGCTATGTGCGTGGCTACACATTTAAAGTTTTTTTTTTTTTTTTTTTCTTTAACAATAATAAAATATGGTTTAATTTAAAACAATAGTTCATTTGAGTGTTGGCTGAATTAATAAATTTGTTCATGTTATTTTCTGGTAAAATATATGTTTATGTGTTATTTTTTATTAGTTCATTCCTCACAGGTATAGCATGCAGTATGCTTTAGCTGTTTGATTGTCAGGTTTATCTAGACCTGCAGAAAAACCTGAGAAATCACGGCACAGCAAAATCACTCACAAGATGAATGGATAATTTTGCATTATGTAATTTCACTGTAATTTAAATAGAAGCACATGAATGTAGTAATGGTTTTACGGGTGCCCTTTAGTTTATATTGTGCACTTGCACGACGACACAATTGCACAGACGGCTCTGTTCACGTCTGCCTTTTCATATCAGTGATCTAGTTGGTGGCAAAGAAACGTAACAATGGCAGAAGAAAAACAACATGGATGGAAACAAGGCAGGGTTTAAAATGTATTCAAAAATTTGTTCCACCTCAAGGATATAGGCTCAGTGTGTTTTGGCAAGAAACTCTGAATGTAAACACAGTCTTTGCTTGTTTACAAGGAAAACTCTTAAGGGCACATATAAATAATTTCTCATTCTAACACTTCAGTCAATTTTTCTAAACGAATGAATGAATTAGTGGTTACATAATTGCTGCTTGTCTTGTTGCAGAGATATAAACAAAGAGCCCAGAATAATTTTTTTATTCATCTTGAGGAAAATCTGCTAAAAACACAAAGACATCAAATTATTCTGCCTTGAGAATAATTAATAATTAATAGTTCATGCTGTTATTACAGAAAAAGGTGTTTCATGTTAGTGATAGTACATGAACTGTGTCTCGCTCTCCTCTGGCTTCAGCATTACGGACCATCTGTGGTCTGTCTGCAAACACACTTGAAAATAACTGACGGAAAAACTAGAATTCAGCCAAAGTTAAAACAAGACGAGATTGTCATTAGTGGCACAGCAGAGACACTGTAGCACGTAGTGTGTGTGTGGTCTCTGGCTGCTGTTGTTATACTGCGTCTGTATAATGTTGTATAGATTACAGGTGAAGTGAGCGTTCCTGGTCCTTTATACCATCAGGGAATTAATGTTGGACAAACTGAGTTTTCCTTCAACAGTCACAAGCCATTCATGTTGTTGAAATTTGTTGCTCTGGTGAATTCAACAATTCATTTTCACAAACCAATGAAATAATATTTTTAATTTCAATGCTGCAGAATTTCTTAATAAAAACGTGCATTTTCATCACACTTTCCAGCAAATCTATTATGTTAAGATATGAATAGTCATATCTTCAGGAAACAGATATTTTGGCCCTTGTTTTATCCAGGGAGTCATCACTTTGTCGACTTAATATTAATATTATTCTGCAAGAAATGTTTCTTTGATTTCTACAGCCTGTTTTCACTCGGTTTTGGTTTTATGCATCTGTAAACCACAGGAAACAGCTTTTTAATTTATAAAACATTCTGCATAAATAAATTAATAAATGAATGAATAAACCTAATTTTATGGGGTGAAATACACACATACCATGTGACCTGGCCTGTTCCGACGTTGATGCCACAAATCTTTGGATTCATATTCGACTGTGTCACCACTGCTCTCATCACAGCAAACTTTTCACCCAGGCCTCGATGCCTCGTTACGTAACCAAAGTTAGGATGAGGTGACTCTGTAAGTTTACTCACCCTTTTATTATATTTATTACGTAACTGTCACAGTCGCACCTTTATAGCTGCAAACCATGAACTCTTCCGCTCCACTTCCAAGGAGAAAGTTCCCAGACTATCAGCTGAGATCCCAGTGTCCTTCAGTGCATTTCATCACTCTGCGAGGCTTGACCTGTAGCAGCACCCCACAGTTCAGCAACTACACAGCATTTCACTACAGCTCATCTTTAGCTTCACATCATCTGTCTCTCTGATTTATATGACCGCCACATGCACAAAGAAACACACACAATCCATGTGTGCGGGGAGGAGCAGCAATCTCCAGAAGTATAGAAATTTTCTTAAACTTAAGACTCAAGAAATATACAGTAATGATATGATTTATGCAAGAACGTGAGAGTGTAACTGATACATGGAATCAGTAAGATGAGGAGTTGATATCTGTGGTGGAGAACTTGATTAGCTTTGTTAATAACCTGCAGGATATTTTGGGCATTTGTGGCTCAGAAGGTAGAGAGAGGGTTGCCTGCTATTTGGAAGGTTGGTGGTTCAATTCCCAGCATCTCCAGTGTATGTAGAGGTCTCCTTAGGCAAAATACTGAACACCATATTGCCCCCAAAGTATGTGGTGTATGAGTGTATGTGTGAATATGGGAGAACGTGACTTGAAGTGTAAAAGCGCTTTAGAAATGCAGTTGATTTACTTTTTTTTTTTCTTAGGTTGGATGATTATGTATTGCAGACACGATACTGATGATGGAGTTCCTCATGGAAGCATTCTTGGCCCTTCTCTACTTCACTACTCTTTCGGTTACAAAGATATAGAATGATTTTGTTTTTTCTACAACAACACAATACACTTTAAATTATATAGGTTACTGTAAATTGTCACAGAATAGCTAGCACAGGTACTAGGGAATTTGATCACCACCAGCTGTCACAGCTACTGACCAGGATTTTGGACATCCTCCATAATGCAAGGTTTTTAACTAGCCTCCAAAAGGGTCTGTAAAAATTTCTATTTTCTCACTATTTCATCATAATTATAGTGGTTAAACTACCATTTGTATATTTTTGGCCTAAAACGTTCAGTTTTAATAATGTAGACACAAAATATAAACAGGCTCAAAAAGCTAACAATGTGTAATCTTTGTGTAACTCACTGTAAACTACTACACCTTCCCCAAATGTCCTGAAGCAACACTGAGGACGTCCTGTCCTCTGTGTCCTCCATACAGCCGTGATCATAATTTTTGTCTGTTTATTAAACCTCCGATGCACTCACTTCTTTAGTTCTGTGCCATTTAGCTGAGTGTTGCAATCCCATTGCAATGGTTCTGAAACTGTCAATATCAGCCCTGGTGAGTGCTTCTTTAGGACTGTGAATGTAACCTAACAAACTACAGAAAACAACAGCAGAAAAAAAGCAAGGACTTGTGAGTTTTAGGACACAAATGACATCTGACAGGCTGCAGTTCTTCATGCTTGAATGGCCAAGCATTACAAAATGAACTGAGGAGAAATCCAATCCGAAGGGAGGCTTAGATTAAACCATTTCTGCCGTCTTCTCAACTTTTATCACCACCAGAAAATGATGACATATTAATACAAATTAGAAAGACATATATGTGTGTGTTTTCTTATGTAAGGCTTTTCCTTACTTCAGATAAAAATAAAGCTTTTTTGAAGTGACAGATGAGTAAAAAATAATATGCAAGTCCATGTTGACTAAATGTTTTCCAGTGATTACAGAGTATCGTCACAGTATGTGGAGCACTCTCGGCTGCAACACATCATTCTCAAAAAAACATTTCTATCAACAAGAAACCAGCTGGAAATGGTCTTCTTAAAGTGGAAAATCCATACGACACTGAGTAATCAGCATGCTGTCAAATCAAGCCATTGATTTCGAGAGAAGGAGGAACATAAGTGTCTGTAAATTAACAAGGAGGCTAAAAGGGGCGGGCAGGAGAAGAAACACTACACTCCTCATAAACGGAGGCCATTCTGTCTTCAAAACATCTGAGGTATTTGTGCTTGGAAATGTGTGAATTGTCACTATTTAAAGGAAATGTCCAACAACCAACATTTACAAACACATAATTCCACATTTCCCCTCTTTCATTTTCCTCATGCTTTTTCCTGTTACTCTCTCATCTCCTAAGATTATACTGTCATTATTCCACAGAATAATCTCTGGATGAGGTCCTTTTCAGAGGTAGCAGAGCATATTCACAGGAATAAATGAAAGTGGAGAGGACGACGGTGGTTGTTTAGTGGGCGATGGGTTTCTAATCTTTCCACAGCCTCCACCTCTGAACGTCCAGTATTCAGTTCCTCTCACATCTCAGTCCCGTTGCACTGAATTAAGCCAACTCATTTTTCACAGGAAGCTGAAAATACGCCTGTCTGCCAGGACCTTTATCTCACGAGCAGAGAATGCCATTAATGGCCTGCTCCACTCTGTGCTGTTAATCACATAGAGAGGAAATGTCTTTTTATGTGCTGAAAACCACCTCCCCTGAAGAAGGCACCAAGAGGTTTGTGTGTTTTCTAAGTGACATGTCAAAATTACAAATTGCATGCTTTCCTGTCTTGTTTTTTTCTTGTCAGTCAGTGTGTGGTATTTGATCTTTCCAGCACCCAACCACTTTATTTGCTTTCTTGGGATTGACAGCAAAGAAACACTTAAATGTCAAACTAATTGTTGTCACTCAGGAAAAAAAAAAGAAAAGAAAAATCAGCGAGATGACAGCCATCAAACAAACCCGCATGTCAATCCCCATCTTTGAAATGGGAATTTCTCTGTCTGTGTGTCTTCCTGTGTTTATATTATTTCTCGCTGGCTTGTAAGATTTTTTTTTTGTTCTATTCTTCTTGTTGTACTTTCGTTTCTCACATAAACATTGCAACTTTTATGAGCAATTGCATAAACCAGTTCAAAAGTACAAAAGAGAGGCACAATATGTCTGAGGAGCTTCTTATCTTATTAAAATATGATTGTTGACATGTTTCAAGCAGAGCCCTTCATGGTTCACTCAGAGTGTGAGCCAGCTTCTTTTATTTGACA
This sequence comes from Seriola lalandi dorsalis, assembly GCF_002814215.2. Lineage (NCBI taxonomy): Eukaryota > Metazoa > Chordata > Actinopteri > Carangiformes > Carangidae > Seriola > Seriola lalandi. The sequence continues at coordinate 5,162,574 of NW_019525097.1, read as the reverse complement.
TAATATAAATCATGCAGGACAAATAGTATCGACTAATGCACAGATGTTTTTTTATTTATTTATTTGAGTTAGAAGATTCATTCTTGACCTTAGAAACAGCAGCAACAGCACAAGCTCATACTGTTATCAAATCCAATACTTAGCTCTCATGACAACACCTTAACCATCTCCACGGCAAGTGAGAAAAACCATCCACTGAGGAAGGCCGAAAGATGTGGTTGAAATCTTTGGAAACAATGAGTAAGTTGGACCTTGTGTCAAGACTTTATTGAATTTATTAAAGTCTGTTTTTCTCTTCTGTATTAAAGGAATACTTTTTTGGGAAACACAAGTATTTGTTTTCTTGAGAATAGTTAGACAGGAAGATTGATATCACTATCATGTTTGTACTCTATGTGAAACTACAGCCAACAGCTGGTTAGCTAAGCTTAGCTTAGCTTAGCTTAGCTTAAAGACTGGAAAGCTCTGTCCAAAGGTAACACATTCTGCCGACTATAACACCTATGAAGTTCACTAATTACCATGTTATATCTCTTTGTTTAATCTGTACACAAACCAAAGCGCAAAAAAAAAAAAAAAAAAAAAAAAAAAAAGGCATTGCTTTATGGGAGTTATGTCCCAGACAATTTCCTGGCTGAGCCCACTGACTTCAAATGAGATAAAATGTCTGAATTACTGAGCTTCAGAAGTGACGGATAGATAAGAGTTTGTTACCTTTGGAAAGAGCCAGGCTAGCTGCTTCCTCCAGGATCCAGTCTCTATGCTAAGATAAGCCAAACAGCTGATGACTATAGCTTCATATTTATATTACAAGTAGCAAAAATTTACCAAAATGTTGAACTATTGCTTTAACTAAAGTTGAATTGTTTATTTTGCAGTGTTTAGCCACGATAGCAGGGTTAGCTTTACTGTTCTAATCTAGCTTTAGGCTGTTTAGTATTACCAGCTGACAGCAGGCTCGGCCCATTGGCTGATGTTGGCATTGTTATAACATTTTAATGATGAACAGATGTTGATACAACACCAACTTTCATTAACCCTAAAAACTTATATATAGATATAAATAAAGCTAAATCAGAATTGTAACAATGTACACAAACAGCCAGCATGGCTCCCTGTATCCGGTGGAAGAATATCAGTTTCCAAAGCTGCTCTAATGTGATGTTTCACTGTCACACACAGCAGTACAGTATATGCGCTGTGATCTCACTGAACGTTTGCTTTCTCAACGAAAAAAAAAAGCTCCTTACCTTGCGTTCTTTGTCTGTCTGTCTGTCTGTCTGTCTGTCTGTCTGTCTGTCCTTGAATTTCAGCTTTATTCATTTCAGACTGCATCAGTGACAAGAGATAAAAAATTTCAAAAAATTTAATCCAATACCAGAGTGATAAAAAAATGTATATATAATATCTAAAATATAAAAAAAAAAATAACAGAAAAATAACAGAATGCAAAAACATTCAGCCACATTCAGTACCTTAAATCAATATATAACAATATAAGATCAAGAGATAGGGTGTTTTACAGTAAGACAAAAATAAGACAAAATTTTCAAACCTATCTCTCAGTGGGGATAATTTCCCTCCTCATTTGGTGACATTTAAAGACCAAGACTTCAGAAAGCTTGGCAGTGTTTTCAGATTCTCCCCCTAACACCTGGAGCTTTTCTCTCTGTCAGCAGATGAAATGTTGGCAGTGTCGTCATAACGGCAGGTATGGTGTTCATGAAACTTTGACTTCCTCATTCTCTCATCTTATCTCTCATTCAACTCTGATTTCCTGCTTTTTATGTCGCTGGTGGAATGTGAAAGCAATCAGGATGAATCAATGCGCAGATTCTTCACATGTTTTGTAAAACAGTGTGTATGCGTTGAGCGTTGAGCTTTTTCCATCTTCATTTTACACCTAAATCAACTGGACACGCTGGTTCAGAGCAGCTGGCTTCCACCTTTGAGATCGGCTGTAATGTGATTACTTTAACTGATGTCAAGAGAAAATGGCATCCAGCAACAGGGATGCTGGGGAGGGTCTCATCTTATGTGATGGTCTGACATTAGTGGTGTTACATAACTGTGACCTCCAGCTCTGCTGCCATCGGCTCTGGTATAGTCCCCCACCGCCACCACCACTAACCTCCCATATCTTCTGTAATCATTCTGCATGCCTGGCTTCAGACACAAGTCTAGCTTTGTGACCAAACAAACAAGCTGTTGTCACTCGCAGAGATGTTGTCCTGATCAGTTGATGCCGTCAGCTGAGACGAGAACAAGCATGAACACCAGCCAGAGCGAGAGCGCACAGAATCAGACCGAGGGCTCTGTTACTGATTTCACTACAGACACTGATGTGATGTAGAGAAGATATAAACCTGGGGCAACTTTGATCTCCAGTCTGACCAACATAAAGCTGCCACTATTATAAGGAAGTACATTTTATTTTTGTAGGAGTTGGTGTTAGCTTAGCTTAGCATAAAGGCTGGGCGCTGTCTGACGGTAACAAATTCAGCTCAATAGCACCAAGAAATCTGACTAATAAAAACATTATACCATGTCTTTCCAATCTATAAGGAAAAAAAAGGAGGGTGGAGAACCCAAAAGGCGGTCACAAGACAAATCTAAGAGGTGACAAGGTGATTAACTGGATAGAAAAGCAAATAAAAATATTTTTGTTGCAATAAATTGCATTTATTTTTTCAGACTTTCCTCTAATTTTTGCAATTATTCTCGTGAATAAGTGGATAATTTTATCTCTAAAATTATTTAAATAAAACGGCCTATGGTTGAACTAGTTATAACTGGTGGACATTGCTTAATTTTAAGGGGTCACAGGTCAAAAAGGTTGGGAAGCACTTCTTGAATACACATCATATACTCCTATACTTTCTGGATTTCTGGTAATGCATTGAATGAAGAGTTAAAATAGGAAGTCTGCCATAATATAGCAAACTAACGTATGAACTTTGTTTAATTTAATTGTTCAACATATTCTACTTATAAGACACAGCAATTAGTGACATTCACTGCTCCTAATAAGCTTTATTGAGACTTGTCGATGAAGCTAAATTTTATTTCAGGTATATTTTAAGTCCTGAAGAACCCCAAATCTCTGCAACTGCAAATTATTTAAATCAGTTAAAGTTTGGAAATGTGAACCGACTAGAGAACAACCAAATAAACTGTTAAAGGAGTGTGTGTGCTGCTGTTCTGCTCTCCTTTTCTCTCCATACTCTGCTCTCTTTTCTGCTTGTTCTATAATCTTTTATTTATACTGAACTGTGTTGTTTCTCTCTGTCTCTCTCTGTAAATGTGCTGCTGCCATCTCGGCCAAGTAAGGCATCCTTTGTCTCAACAGACCAAACCTGGTGAAGAAAAATGGAATAAATAGTGTACACGTAGAGGCCTACATGCAGAGTCCCATGTGAGGCTGTGCTGATTTAAGTGTCTGGTGTTAGGTCATCGGTGGGTCTGTGGTCAGAACAAACACACAACTAATGGGGTTTTTGCCAGGTTGATTTGATAGAGCAGCACTGCAAAGAGACAATCAAACGAAAGATTTATAGCCATCAAACATCAAAAAACACGCAGCTCCTGCATCAATGCAATTTCAGAGTATAGGTCTGTAGCAGAAGGCCTTGTGCTCATTTTAACCAGCCACTCTTACCTAAAGGAAATTATTCATTATCTCCTTTGAGATTTCTACCTTTAAAAAAAATTCAATGTCAGTGATCTTATCTCTTTCTTACCTATTCCTTCTGAGACTTTTTCTTTCTTCAATGTCACAGCACATCGAGTTCAAAACTGAAAAAGCAACACCCTCTTTTACAAGAGTAGACAGAGCTTCAGGGAGGATCTGTCACATGTCAGCCTCGGAACCTCATCTCTGCTTTGACAGCCAAAAAATAGTTCGTTGGGTTTTCTTTCCCATTGTTTCTTAACATCCTTGCCACATGTCTTAGATAGACACGTCTTAGATAGATTCAGGTGAGGAAAAAGACAACATGTTCATCTTGGAGACTTAACACCTAATACAGTAGCATGCAAACACATTGTACAAGGACAACAAAACCCTACGATCAATGCCAAGCTGAGCAACAGAAGCCAGAGCAACAGGGAATCCCTGCACAGACACAAGGTGCTATGTGCCGCGGTAGATGTCAAAGCTTCACAGTAAAATACTTGGATGCGTAAAGTCCAGTTTTTTCTCCTTACTTGCCTAAGGTGTGTGTAAATGATTGAAATAGGTATCACATCACAGCTTTCACAGCACAATTTCAATTGTGCCCTTTTAATCTAGAAGGAACCGCTGAGAGCCTTGGAAATGTTTCTGACTTCAACATGGATTAACGTCAAATCTGCAGTGCTGCTCCTGTGTCACTTGTGATTAGGTGTCCTCCAAGAAGATCTGCAGGAAATTTTGCCAGGCCCTCCGTACCCCCGCACACCCCCGCCATGTCGTGAAGCTCTTCGACGGTTAGATAATCAGCCGAGATATGAGCCGAAGTGATTGTTGTGAAATCCATACACACCGCTTGTGTAAGATCAACAACAAAGGACGTGGCGTGGATTCTGGACAGTGAAATGTAGAGGGATTAATGATTGATATAAATGTTAATAATAATCATATTGTAACTGTAATCAAAAACATAGTTATAATACAATATTTCTCAAAGGATAGGCACTTTTTTTACAAACATGTTGAATTAAAATTCAAAGACTCATACTCAACCCTGAGAATGAGACAAAGTACAAAAATGAATTCTGTAATTAAACTTGTTGTTTATTTGTTTATTTACATGGGACAATGTGCATTACAAATAGCGGGACAAAACTGCTGGGATAAGGTCAATTACTAATTTTGCACCCATAGTCCCATCACAACTGACAACTGATAAATCTCATTAAAAAAATGATTGTAGCAAAGCTGAAAAGAAGAACAAATAGAGAAACTGTATCATAGCACTTTGTCCTAACAATCTTAAAGGAGCTCTTTGGAAGTTTTGCTATTGCCACATAGCCAGCATTAGCATTAACGGCTGTTTACTTACCACTCTTGCCAATAGCTTCAGCCATTTGCAAGATGTTGTTGAGGGCTGAGTGGACACTTTGGTGACTCAGTATCGGAAAGTGACAAGATGGCTAACTGGTTAGCATGCTAACTTCAGTCGGAGAAAAGAAGTGACAGAAATAGAAGCAAAGCAAGAGGGTCGCTGTCCACTGCTGGAGACAGCTCTTGGCGAGTAAAGGAATGAAGTTGATGCTGAACGCCATGCAGCAATAGCAAAACTTATAGCTAAATAGCTCCTTTAAGAAAATAATACAGTCAAACAAGTATAAAACTTTAGAACTGAGTTAAAGTTTGCCTATGAAAATTCTGAATAATAAAATCATTTTAGCACTGCATTTCTCCATAGGTAGAATATCCCAATGATTTGCTGTGCTGTCATAGAAACAGCTGATTAAAATGCTATAATATCTGTATATGAATGATGCAACCTTCAATACCACTCTCCTGAGTACATTAATGTCAAATGGGCTCAGTGTGAATGAAAAGTGAATAATAAACAAGGAACGTGCAATCCGAAGGTAGATTTTCTTTTATGCCTGAAGAATACTTTACATTTCAATTCTCCTCCACCAAAATCTCTCAAGGGGATGGAGACTTAATAATTTTTTCTAACGCCACGTGTGTTTGATGGCCTCTTCAGGCCACGCGAGGACTGAAGAGAGCACCAGTTCCTGCTACTTGCACAATGAGCACCACTGGAGAGCGATTGTGTAACCAATGACAGCCCTCAGCGGCTGATGCATAATCACGACAACTGTCCTGGTGTGTTGCTGATACAGTAGATAATAGTTAGAGAGAAGACGAGCGGACAGGGAAGACAGTGGGTCACAGGTCAGGCATGTCTGCGTCAGAGGTTCTGTCATATTTTCATAAAGCACAACAAAGCATTTTATTAACATTTTGCGAAGCCAACAATAAAGTTACTGAATGAAATAAAAGGTCACAAGCTGCAGTTGAGAAAACACGCAATTAAGCAAGATTTTGTTTTAATTTAACATTGAGCACACTAGTTTCTGTTCTGTGTTTGCTGTAAAGAAGCAGTAATCCATCATTGCTTCTCCATAAAACAAAACTAAAATCTACCCAGTGCTGATCTTTGGAAG
>NW_019525097.1:5103005-5155566 GCF_002814215.2 Seriola lalandi dorsalis | reverse complement strand
CGAGTCCCGCATCGGACGGCCTTTACTGCATGTCATTTCCCCTCTCTCTGCCTCCCCATTTCCTGTCTCTCTCCACTATCCTGTCCAATAAAAGCCCAAAAAAATATACTTTAAAGAAAGCGTCAAATAACCTGAACTATCCCTTTAACAGTGTTAAAAAAAAACATCTAGTTTGTAATGCCGATTGAGATAATATAGAGCTGTAAGGGTGCGCGAGGGTACCACTGCTCATGAAGACTAATGCTACAACCAATAATGTCAATAACGATTTGTAGATCCATCTCTACTTACAGTATTTTCCCTCATTTTCCCTCATTTACATGTTTTGATGAGGTAAGGTGATAAGGAGGTCCGACCTTTCAACAGAGTGTGTAATAACCTTTTATCAGGCTAATCCGCATTGGTCTCTTCACACGGCACTCTTTTCTCCACTCACTGTATGTCAACAACCACATTAGTCGTGACTGTCTCCAACTCATGTTCCTTTCAGGCAGCTCCATGTGAACATACCGTGTGCCCAGTGGAAGGGGCTTCCAGGAACATGCTGGCCTGTGTTGGAAATAACAGTTATTACAATGATTCATGGCGAGTGTTGACATGTTTTCCAAAGGTTAAGAAGAGTTGTCAATGGCAGTACATCTTGCACATTTGCAGCCAGACAGTAGAGACTGCACACGGAGAAGTTGTGCAGGGCCTTGTGTTTACAGTTCATTCTTGTAGGCGAGCTGTGTTAGAAGGCTATAAATGAATTCCAGGCGCAGCAGCATTAACTTACTGCACCCACTCCACAGCACATGAAGGCTTAAAGTTTGGTTTCCGTCCCGGCCCCAAGAGAGGGTCTATTTTTTCATATGGAGAATAAATATCCGACATTGTATTGTCTTTTATTTCCCATTACTTCCATTTGATTGCTTAATGGAGAGTAAGTATGATGGCTACCCCCCCATTAGACAAAATGACTCAGAGATCAATACAGGATTCAACCATTAGTTCAATAATAGGTTACATTTTTAGGTTTCGAATGAAAGAACATCTGACATCACCACACATTTCATTTTTATGTTCCCAAAATAGTATAAAATATAAAAAATATTCAAATGAGGCATCATATAACATGTTTGTTATATGATGTTTGCGCTAACTATAAATCAAAATTGGTATAGAGATTAAAAAAAAGAAAAAAAAAAGAAAACCTATGAATTCAAAGTGGTTAAGTGATGTTTAAGTTTAAAAAAAAGAAAGAAAAAAAAACATTTTGGTGTTTGGTGGTGTCATTCTTTACTGTATCTCTTTACTGTACCACCGGCTGATCCAAACGGTTAATTAACTTATTTGCTCTTAATCAATATGTCTCCAGCTCTCCACAGACCTCTAGGCAATCTCTTGAAAAGCGAAGGCATGGGAATGTTCAGTGGACCACAGTGCCACAGGGGTGAGATGAATAATTGCATTACATAAGCACGTCAGACGCCAAATTAATGTACAGTATGTGCATGTATGTAACGCCTTTAGGTGATTTAGTGCCATTGTGTGGTGATGATGTTCAACAGCAGTAAAAAGGCCATTTTAAAATTTTTACAGAAAATTCAGTCGATGTCTCTTATGGTACATGAAAGTACCTCAAACACCCAGGATGGAGTTGGTTGAAATGACTGAAAATAATGTATAGAATAGTTATTTAACAGGACCTGATCGCTACAACAGCTCAATTTCCGCATCAAGCACTAATCACGTTTTTCTCTGACTGCACCCAGCTCCTATCAATGTGTCACAAAACGCTAAAACTCATAAAAACTTCAGAGATAAAGTTTTTGCTGCTTTAACGCAGTAACCTGAAGCCTTGAGGTCACCATCAACCACAAACCTTCATTTACTCTGCACGATCACTATAATGTCTTTTGAAATAGGACACGATCATACGACAGAGAACAATCACAAAACCAGACACATTTACATTCAGTGAAGGTTTATAAAATGTAGCCTCATGTATTTTCAGTTTAGTGACAGTGGTAGAAGTAGTAGACAGTCTCGGTATTACTGCCGTGGAAGTGTTAAGAAAGAGAAAAGAATGGAGCTCAAAGTAAATATGAAGCAAAAAACAATTACATTGATGGCAGGGGCTAGAAAACTCATTAAACAGGTAGGTGAGATGAACAGTAATTTAGCAACAGAGGTGATTAGATTAAAGCCACGGTTTCTTAACTGCCATCTGCCTTAACACTTATCTGACCGGACACTTGATATAATTTATCAGCACGGTATACACTTTAGGGCAGGGACAACTGTGACGGCTGATTTGGAAGGACTTGTTAAGATGTTGATGAAGATGTTGTTTGAATGCTTTCATTCTTATATTAAACTCTTCACAAGCCAATCAGGCCTTTGCTTCCCTCATGAGCCACTACGGCTTCATTTATGGACTCGGTGCAATCATTATGAAGTTTTGGCATGTAGCACTGAAATGAAAAGTTGACAAAAAGGTATTTAACAGCTCCTAACAGACTAAAACAATAATCTCAGGATGGCTTAGCCAAAAATCATTTTTAAATTAAGTGTTTAGAGATCCTTTTTACAATAATTTATGCACTGCCCCAAACAACCAGGCTGATCATATACAGAAGGCAGGTCTATAAGTTATAAGAAAGATAAAGATATTGTTTGACTATAATAACAGGTAAATTTTTTTAAGTTGTATTGCTCATTTTGAAAGGTATCTAAGAATTTTTGGATCGCAAGAATAATATTTAAATGAAAATAAAAATATGTAAATAAAATAATTCTGTCATATAACATTTTCACAGTGAAGAAAAAAGATCGAAGCGTTGTAAAATTCAAATAAGTCACAAGTTATGAAAGATAAAAAGATTATGGCAGAGATTTAAAACCTCCCAGTGAATTGTATTCCTCATTAGACTTGTCAGCAGGTGATCTTTGATCTGAACAGCCTTGCATTTGTTCTGCACAGTGCAGATGTACATGTTATATAACAGCTCAGAGTCACAGGGTCACTGCCAGTGATATCTGTCTAAAGTCTGCACAGGTGAGCACTGCTGAGTGGTGATCATGAATAATTCTGCCGTCAGTTCAGTTTGGGCTGTGGACAGTTTTCACATGAAGCTTTCTAATAAGCTGTCACCCACCTCAGTCTGCTCAGCTGACACTGCCATGTGACATTTCAGTGGCCTCGGATGAGCTGCATGCACATAAAGTGTTCCCCTGTCACCTTTCCCTCCCCGCAGGTCCAACCTCACACCAGTGGAGGTTGGCTGTCAATCAGATGTTTCCAGGCCATTCAGCGTGAAATGATAATGCTCCTGGGTACTCTTTTTTTATTTTTTCATGACTGCCATAGATGTTGTGACTTTTCATGGGCACATTTAAAGAAAAACAGGTCCACTGTAGATGATGTTTTACAAATATGCCACAAAACCTGCATTCAATGATTGGTTCACTAAAAAAAAAAAACTGCTAGGTTAAAAATAATCCAACCTTAAACTCACCACTGGGTAACTATGGGCTAACATGCTCTGGGCTGGTTTGACCCAAGTGCTGGGTTTTACCATTTAACCCAGAATGCTATGTATTTGTTTCATTGCCTTGATACTTTCATTATCATTATTATTATTCTTATTATGAGAATAATAAGAATAATATGTTACATAACAACTGTTGTGTACTTAATAATAATTGCATTTAATAAGTGCATCTTATGCCCAAGGCAATAAATGTGCTGTAACGGTTGACTGATTTTGTAAATACTCATCCATGTTGGTCCCCACTTGTTAATTACACATCAACTATTTTGTGTTGCAAAATGCCATTTAAGTTATAAGGCTTATTTTGTGGAAGCATCAAATTGCAAAAAAAAAAATACTGCAAGCATTGCAAGAACATTTCAAAATATGGCAAAAGGCAAATATGTGAAAAGCAAACTAATTAAATTTGTATTCAAACTCAGTCTTTGTTAACTAAATGAAAATGTTATTTTGAAATACTAGTTTGGAGTAATAATTTTATTATTGGGAACTTATGTTGATATTGCCATTAACACTAATACACCCACACAGCTATTTTGCACACACCAGCTCTTACAGGCATGTTCAGATCATTTGTAGTGAATCATTTCATCGTTTGGAAGCTCGTATTCATGATTACAGAGGACCCGATGAACACCCCTTGTGCTAATTAGAAGGGCTGTAGGTAAAACACCAGACCAATTTCTGATTTCTGGACCTCAGCCAGAGTGACCATTAGGTTCTTGGTCACTTCTCTTATCAATACTCTCAATACCCTCGTGCTGGGTTTTTTCAATTCATGAGGAATTACATAGGCTGTTTGAATGACATACGTTTGGAACTGCAACAATGCAAGGAAAGAAAAGCAGAGAGAAACCAGAGGAGACATAACTCATAACAGCGGGGATACAAAAGACTGGACACAGGTAGGTCAACTTCAGCCAACCTTCATCTATAAGTTTCTCAGTACTAAGGCAAAAGTTATATTTACCAACCGTGTTAGATAAGTCTGAAATACAGTGTAATTTCAAAAACATCTATGCTGTTTTACAGTTGTTACTTTTGAAATAGATTATGACATGTTACCATAAGAAATACTGAAGCTTACCTGGTGTCATTTCGTCTAGCACTAAGTGCCATTTCCCTCTCACTGGGCCTACGTCCCAGGCCAGTTTTCAAAAGGTTTTCCCACAGCCGCAGGATAAAGCATCTGGAAGTCTAAAAACAAGTGATTACTTTCTAAATGCACTATAGGGTCGTGTCAGCAGTGGTGGCAGTGTGTAAAGCTGTTTTTCTATCTATCTTCCAAACCAAAGTTAGCAGCTAATGCTAATAGCACTGTGTAATGTTGTTCAATGCTAGCCTTGTAATGTCAAAGAGTTGGTAGCTAAAGCTAGCCATGTAATATTCAGAGGTTAGGAGAGCTAAAGCTATCTTTGTAACTGCAAGGCCCAAAAGTTAGCAGCTTATGTTAGTCTAATGCTAACGCTATCCTTGAAATCTCCAAAGTAGCAATTAATGCCAGCCTTATAATGTCCAAACTGTAGATGTTTAGCAGCTAATACTGGCCAAACTTTAAGATAGCAGCTAATTCTAGCCTTATAATGTTGGATTGATGTTATTGGCACTAAACTACTTAGATGCATGCTACCCTTATCTAAGTTAGTGGCCAATATTACTTACATGTTTTCATGTTCGTCATGTTAGCTAATGTTACTGGCACTCCTGTAATGTAGGTTTATGCTAGCCTTGAGATGTCCAAGACTTAGTAGCTAAAGCTAGCCTTGTAATATTCAGAGGTTAGGAGAGCTAAAGCTATCTTTGTAACTGCAAGGACCAAAAGTTAGCAGCTAATGCTAGCCTTATATTATCCAAATTGTAATCTTTAGCTCTGGAAACTGTTAGTATGACAGGTTTTTTGTGGTTAGCATTGTGATTTGTTACATTTACCATCACTATTTTTTGGTTAAATACAAACAGGTCTACAATACTTTATTGGTTTAATCTGAGAACCTTCATCCTACATACTGACCATGAATTCCTGGAGTTACTGAAGGGGGTGGCAGCCAAACACTTCCCTATTTTATGCTCTTGCTGATGTCATCAATGATGTCACGGGTTATACCATGACTGTGGGGATGGTCATAAGTTAAATATATTGTGCTCATAATTATTTTTCTGATTTGACACGTTTACAAAATTATGATTTATGTCTTGTGTGTACTGTTACTTTTGACTGACAAATGTGATTTTTTTTGTCATTAATCTTTTTAGATGAAATAGACGAGCTGCCCCGGAGAGAAGTTTGGTTCTGCCCAGGCTGGCTGTTCAGTAGAGAAACAGACTATATAAGCAGTTGTTCTTGCTCAGCTGAGAAAGAAGGATATCGGTGCAGAGGTGAGTGTTATGGGCGTCTTGTACTTCCTAATGCAGCTGACTTTGGATTTACCTTGATGTCACACCAAAAGTTAGTGATGGCAAAGTGAAGCTTTCCTAACCATCGAAACTGTCAACACAGTTATATCGAAACATGGTACATTACTTGAAGCTTTTCAAATCAGACTCCAATGAGGACATCTGCTGGTCAATGTGAGGATAGGCGCTGTGTTGCAAAACATCATAACCAACCAACACATAAATCTCCTTGTAGCAAAAATGAATGAATTGATAGATGAATGCAAATTAATTAATGAATAAATAAATTGATACATAAATAAATAAACCTGTTCCACTGCATATTCCAAAAAATGGAAAAACAATAAAGATAACATTTTGCATTGTGGATTTGGACAATTTCCCTTTTGTAAACAAGTAAAACCCATGAATTGAGGAAGTGTTTCAGATCCTGTTTGTGATATTCATGGTAAGGTGAGGAGTGTGTTTCCAACCTCAATGAGGCTTACCCATTGTATAAAGCTACAAAGGTTTGATAAATAAGATGATCTCCAGAGGGCTAAATCTTAATATTTTTGTATGACTCCACTCACCTTTCTCCAATGTTCAAGCAAAACAAAATTCAGTTATACAGAAGAAATATGAAGAGTAAATGGGCATTCTGATATTGAGGGTGAACTCTGTCCATTTTTAGGTTCTAACATGTTTTTCACACGATTACTGACACATGAATGCTAATTAGCAGATTTACAATTGTTCATATTCATGCTCCCAGGAGGATAAACCATTTAAACATTTTTCTAGGAATGGCAACGTGTGTCTGTTGCCCAGTTGGTAAACCACTTTGGTCCAGACCAAACAAGAATAGGTCGAAACTTATGGTCAATGTAAGAAAATGAGGATGTAGCTAAAAACTGTTGCGGAGCTGCTGTAAACAACTGGCATTGTTGCATTATATTTGCATTCTGCCTAGTCCCAACTGGTTTCAACACTTTGTCTGTTTGATTCTCTCCTACTCTCTCTGCTATACATATACAGTATTTTTAATATAGCCAAATTACCAATAAAGCTTTATTGTCCCCTCAGAAGGAATCCTAATGACTTTGGTGAACCCCCTGACTTCTCACTTAAACACTATTATGCTGTGGGTTGAAATGCCAATTGCAATATCTGGGGCTTTAGACTTAATATTATGGTGATATACATTTAATTTTATACTTTTGCATCCCTTGTAGTGTAGATATAAAAAGTCTGCTTTTTTAAGTTCCACCACTGTCCCGCTGCAGTAAAATTATCTAGCACTCAAACCAGCCTAATTCCCATGTATATTCATTACAGGTATGTCCTAATTCTACAAGGTGGATACATGGGAAATCTAGTCACGAGAGCAAGCTCAGTTTTTTGCATTCATGACAGCATCTAAGTAGAGTTATGATAGCTAAATGTTAAGTGGTGGGAGCCAAGGTTTTACTGCTGTCTGCAGTGAGAAGTGAGATGAGACACTTCACAAAGAGTCACTGAGCAGACGACTCCTTGTTCTCATCAGCTGTCTGGGAAGTCACCAAAAATCCTGTTTAGCACGCCAGAGTGATACAAGGAGAATAGCTCATAAAAAACCTATTTCTGCAGCAAAGAAAATCTGTGTGATATCTTGCTTTCCTCTGCTTTTTAGTGTGTCCAGTACCAGAGAGGATTAAAGGTAGTTGCAGGTAGTGCAGATGTCACAAAAGCAATTAATTTCTAGGTCTTTCTTTCAGGTTCTTGTGATAGCTTAGCTTATACCGCAATACACATGCCTAAATAAATATAATTTCTTTTGTGATTATTGACCTTTTATGTGCAGATTTCAAAAAGCTACAGACTTACTAAAAAGCATAAAGGGGCAGCATCATGAAAATTGGAGTGCATGTTCTAATTTTAAGCAGAGAGGCCACAGAGGGGGAACTTTAGTGTGGTCCCACTCTCAAATGATGATGGTCCATAGCTGGTGTTTGACTCCCCCTGCTGTTCATCCATGAGGCCTATCATGTTGCCTTCACAGTCCCCTCGTAAACTGCTGATCTGCATTTTATTATAGGGTCAGGATCTGGTGGGGACTTAATCCTGTTCCAGAACCGTCATAATACATCAATTAACTGTTATTAATTTGACAATTTTTTCAAATCAAGTAGCGTTAGTGTGTAGTTAAGTAGTGATGCCAATTACTAGTAAGTCACCTTGGATAAAAGCATTTGCCAAACGAGTAGATGTAAATGTAAGCTAAATGTAATATAGTGTCGTAGGGATGACCCGGAAGTTAGCATCACCCTGGTTCCCTCTGCAAAAAACCCAATGGGATTCTTACATTGCCTTTTCATTATTGCAACAATAAAAAAAAAAAAGCTGTGACAAACAACAGTTTATGATACTTATCCTTTTTGTTCAGCAGCATAATCTTCAAAAATGAACACCACTATGATTTTTGAAGTCTAAATATAATCGCCACAAGTGAAAAAGTTATGTTAGGCTATAAAAGAACTACACTACGGTCGCATGACTTACACATTACCACTACTAAACTTCCTACTTGGGTTAGGCAGTTTGATTTAGCGCGCTTACTTCTTCTTCTCCTTTCATCTTACAGCGTTAGTAATATTTTTGCAGAAGTGCGAGTATTTACAAAACGAGGCTGTAAAAGTGGACTGGTGAGTGGATTGGTTTTCATGTTCGGCATGATGACGTTTAACGTACGAACGAAAACCTCTGTAATCTCATTGAGCCACTTGTTAGCAACCAGCCTTTTTAATACACGTAAAGGCTTAAGGAAGAAATCACAACTGTTGTATTTACTAGTGTACGTCATTATTCTGGTAGCGTTTAACCACTCGTGCACGTGCGCACGTGTTGTTTTTTGGCTACTATAGTTCAACTCAGTTGGCGTTACGTGCACCATGGCGGCCGTAACCAGGAAAGGTGATGTCTGGAAGTAAATTGGACAATAATGTGCAGTGCAAGATATGTGGCGTTAAACTTGCATATCATTTTCTCTTGATAGCCAAACAGTAGGCTTGGTCGGAAAGGTCCGTGTCCGACTGGAAACACAGGCGGAATGTTAAGCTTGTGTTTCCAGTCGGACACGGACCTCTAGTATTCCGTTTTTTACGGTAAAAAAAAAAATAAAAAAAAAAAATATATATATATATATATGTAATTGAGTACTCTTTTTTAAGGTAATGAGAGTAGTAGAATATTGAAATTGCTGAAAATGCCCATCCCTAGAATTAACTGACGTATTTATGTCGTACAATAAAACATAAAAATATCTTGGGCTTGTGTTAACCACAGTCGGTACTTATGGCATCTAACCAAAAACCCATTCAAAAACCCATAGACTTCGGATTGACGGAAGCGGAAGTGGTAAAAGGACTCATTCCTGCATGAGAAAGTCCATTTTAGTAGATATTCTTGATCATGATCTTAGTCAACAAATGGGGTTTGTCATGGTAAAGAATAAACTTTTCACCCCAGCTACACATTATTGTCATATGTACCTATATATGTAATTAAAGTACATAGTAATTTATTAATTTTCTTTGTTAAATTAGCTGTATTGACAAGTATAATTCCATCTTTATAACGCCATTGTTAATGTCTTTCACTGAGTTTCTAATAAATCAATGTATGTGATTTACCATTGTACATTTTACAAAATTATATGCAACTAAGCCATGGGATACAAGCCAGCACAACAATTGAGCAAATGGAGCACAACAATACACATTAACACAAAGCTTTAACAAAAGGTGTAAATAAAAGTACAGTTTTCATATCCTTGAGTTTTTTGGAGAACATTTAGAGTTAGATTGAGAGACGGGAATGAGAGGCTGTGGATGTGTGAACTCATGTATGTAGTATCTGGCCATAAAAAAAAGATTAAATATTCACTTTCATCTGTCTTGTGGTACATAATTATTTTTATTTGCTCATTTCCGGCAGGACCTGAAGGCAGCACGTGTTTTGCGCAGCAGTCAGCTGACTGGCCTGTCATGTGGCGTTTACAGGCAGAGGAGATCCCTCGGACAGAGAGTGAGAATAACAACCTGGGTCTCTTCAAACAAAAAAAGCAGCTTGGTGGTCGTCTGTTCCTGGTTTGTTTGTCCCGTTCGCACGTCCAGCATGGCTTGGACAAAATATCAGCTTTTCCTTGCGGGACTTATGCTCACGACGGGCTCAATCAACACATTATCTGCAAAGTGAGTAAATTTGATTATGTTTTTCCATTGGTGGCATGTGTTTACAGTTAAAGTTAATTAACTGTTGGAGAATTGGCCAGTAACATTGCGCTAAAAACAGTTGGTAGACGATGTTTAACTCAAAATGTGAATCCCCGTTTCCTTTATTAGCCAAATCATTAGCAAACTAATCGAGGTAGTTTGTTTATTACGCTTTTGTTACGGATTTACTGTAGTATTTAAATGTTAATTCATTTGCAATTCAGTTACAGCTACTATAGCCATTAGCAGGTAACATTAGCTGGTAAATAAAAAGCTAACGCCGTGTCAGGTAGTTAGCTTTACAGACGGCTAATATAACCATTGTTATGAATGATGTAGCTGAAGCTAATGTTTTAGGGGGCAGACGTTTCAGCAGTATTCACAGACATTGTCGGATTTCTGTCAGGAAGCAACTGTTAACGGGATGTACAGACTATTTGTATAAACTTAGCTAAGGCCAACTGTTACTACGATTTTACTTCTCCTAAATAATCTGGCTCTGCAGCGGCGTAATGCCAATATCAAGAGCTATGTGTGTTTAACAAACCTGTTGTGCTGGGACATGACTCAGGTATTCATGACCTGTCAGAGGTTAAGTGATAGACTAGTTCAGCCTTCTTTAGCTGGCATGAAGGAGTGCAACCAACCATTTGCTTTCATTATCGATTGGTCTTTAAATTTATCTAGACACCGTAAAACAAAAGAAATACCCCTCAGACCTCAAAGAGAAGTCTGTAGATTACTTGTTTTATCTGATAAACAACACAAACCCCAAAGATTTTCAATATACAGCAATAATAAACAGTGAAAAGCAGCAAATCCTCACATTTGAGATACTGGAAACAGCCAATCTGTTAAATGATTCCTCCTGGAATGAGACTTAACAACAATTACTTTAGTTATTAAAATTGTTGCCTGTTCATTGTCTATGAAGCAACTGATCGTTTAAACCCCAATATAAGTCGTCATATATTCAACTAGCATTATTTTTTACATTGATTAATGTATTTATTCTGCTTCTTTTCATTGTTTGATTTGTCATTTGGTCTTTAAAGCATCAGAAAATGGTAATAAATGACCAACACATCTTGTTTTTTCTAACCAACAGTCCTAAAGCTAAATATATTCAATTTGTATATTATACTAAACAGAGGAAAGCTAAAAATCTTCATATTTAGGTAATGGAATGAGAGAATATTGTCTTTTATTTTATTTTTTTATTTTTTGGTTGATGAATATCTTTAACTCCTGTTAATACTGTCACGATAGTACGGGGTTTGCCATTGTAGTGAAACAAGAAATTCAGCTTGTTTTACTTCTCTAATCTATGAAGTCAGGTCTCTGTTGTTTGACACACACTTTTACATTTGTGGTTTTTCTGAGCTAAACAAAACTCAAAACTGCAATGTATCCCATTTTGAACGCACTGTTCGTGTTAATGTGTCAGACAAAACAAGCTGTGTCTTGTTGCTCACAGAAGAGCACAGAAACAAACAGGTAAAGTTTCACGGCAGCCACCTGAAACCGGCCTCGTCACAGCGCTGCCTCACTGGTTTTAAAGCCCTACAGATTATATTGGTCACAGCATATAATTTGATAGTTTTGGTGCCTCTTTCTTTTCATGGAACCATGCACCATGTAAAGACATTTAATCCAAAAGGCATTAACCACAAATAAAGAGGATAGTCATAGCAGATTTGGATCACTCAGCAACAGGCCCACTCTAGTTTCCGTGGTGTATTGATGAGCTCACAAGATGCTGCGTTTAAGGAAGTGCTGTGTCATCAGCTTTAATGATTTTTCCCTTGTAATGCATTTTGAACCAGACAGGACGCTCACATGCCGATCATGCTTCCTCTGACTGTCTGACTATAAAGGCTTATACCTAAACACTCATTAACTTCACAAGCCACTTCATCAGGTCTTTTTGTCTGACTGTACAGTGTTTTACTTGACTCAATGTTTTATGTGAGGGCACAATAAAACAAGTGTACCCTCAATGAACTCAGTGAGAGGAGAAGAAGAGCTCTACACGGCTGAGTCTTTCAGGTGTTTGCTGGTAAAACACAGAAATAACATGAAAGAAAACAAAATAAGAGAGGAAAACTCTCTTAAAACTCAGTGCTAGACCCACATAATCATTTAAACATGCTGAAATAAGTGAATAGAAATAAAGTGAGCAGAGCTCGGTTGTGATGTATAGGGCTGCAACTTAGTTATTTTTATCCCAATTAATCTACTTTCTTTTTCTCAATTAATCAATTACTTTTTTGTTTATGAAATGACAAAATTGTGTAAATTGTCTGTTGTATTTTCCCACACACCACGGTGATGTATTCAAAAGTTTATTGGTTTTTCATGGATTTATTGCCACATTATTATATGAAGTTTCTCTCACTTCACTAAATGATTAATCAATTAATCTGTGCAGCTCTAGCGCAGTGGCAACCCCTTTTTAATTCAATGTTGTCAGTGTGTTTGACTTTGTAGAATATCCATAATTAAACTCTGATACTGTCTTGTCCGACAGATGGGCTGATATGTTCACAGCGAAGGGTTGCCATGATGACCCTGACCATGGATTCTCCCACCCATTTGTCCAGGTACAAAGTGGCAGTATTGTTTCACACTTTACTTTCACTCAGCACCACGCTGGACAAAGAGGTCTGAGTATTTAACCTTGATTCTTTCTTGGTACCAACCAAAAGGAATCTGTCGCAGTTATCAACTACTGTCAAGTATCAAAAACTGGCATCAAACGCCTGGCCGAATGTGTAACTTATTTTTTGATCAGAGGTGGTGTGAGAATTTTTATTTAGGCAAAGTGATGACACAGCTGCTTTTGTGAAATATTTGTCTTGTTTTACTAAGTGGAAGAAAAAGGATTTGACCTGTTTGTATGTCTCAATTTACAGTATTAGAAAAAGAAAAAGTCTTGTTATCAGCACAGGTATTGTATCAACGTTGTTACTGAAAAACATCTGATGATACTCAGCCCTGTTAACCAGAGGCCACAGATATCCACGTTTATGTCTTTGCACTTGAATGCAACATTAAATATATTTTTTTGGCAATAAGTGAAAACAAAACAATTTATTTGTTCAGTTTTCTACCAGAAGTAAAATCAAACCAGTAATTGATTTCTCAGCTGCTGTTTCCAAAGTCGGTAAGTGAATTAATATCTGTTTGCCGTCTCTGTCTGTGTCACTGTCTCTCTCCTACTCTGCCTGTCCAGGCAGTGGGTATGTTCCTGGGGGAGTTCAGCTGTCTTGCAGTCTTCTACATCTTGCTTTGCCATGACAGACGTAGACCGGAGCCCAAGATGAACCCAGGCCAGAGCTTCAACCCTCTCCTCTTCTTAGCTCCTGCCATGTGTGACATGACGGCCACCTCCATCATGTATGTTGGTAAGTGACAAATGTCCGTTTCTTGAATAGGTAGAGAACACCGGCCCCCTGCTTATTGAAATTTCTCAGATCTTTTGTTTTTTTAATGGTATAAGCATGAGCTTTTGCGAGCCTGTGTCCTGATCTGCCCCTCAAAGGTCAAATGTAAAGACTCATAAGTCCCATTGGTGAAGCCGCAACAATAAAGATTATCTGCTTTTTTTTCCTGCCTTTCGTCAGGAAGACAGATAATTCAGTCAGAGATTACAAAGTTGATTTTCTCAGTGTCACTTTTATAATGTATTGGGCAGTTTGAATTGTTTCTTCTTGTGTCTTGGAAAGAAAAGCATGTATTTCTAGATCATGAATATACAAATGGCATTGTTAGTGAATCAGCTGCACTGATCAACTTCTGTCCTTCATGTATCTGTCCTAATAAAATTATTTATGTATTTATTTATTTATTTATTTATTTTCGGTTTCCAGCCCTGAGCATGACGAGTGCCTCCAGCTTCCAGATGCTGCGTGGAGCTGTTATCATCTTCACAGGTCTGCTTTCTGTGGCTTTTCTGGGGCGTCGCCTGTTAGTCAGCCAGTGGATCGGCATCCTCATCACCATCCTGGGCCTGGTGATAGTGGGCCTCGCCGACTTCTTCAGCGGCCACAACGGCGATTCGCACCAACTCAGTGACATCATCACAGGTAAGGTGGATTTTTTTTTCTTTTAATATCATGTGCTTTATTTTCTGCAGTAATTAACTGTGTATTCAATCCAGTGTGTCGCAGGATAACAGCAAGACGAGTCAAACCGATGAAACAAAGTGTAGCCATAATGTTGGCTAAATATTTTCTACACTTTTTGTACTTAACCTATATGTGCAAGTGCTACCTGAAACTATATAGAAAATTCTGCATTACTGTTTGTTTGTTTTTTTTTTCATCCCAAAACATGCAATGTGTCAGTAGCATTGAAATAACCACTTCTTCTTTTGGTCCTGCAGGAGATCTTCTGATCATCATGGCTCAGGTCATTGTTTCAGTGCAGATGGTCCTGGAAGAAAAGTTTGTCTACAAACACGACGTCCATCCTCTTCGTGCAGTTGGTACTGAAGGTACAGCAGCCGTTCATCCAGTTGTTACATGTACATGAGCCAAAGTCCTGAGTTGTCAATGTTAGAAGAAGTCAATGATGAGGAATGCAAAGGTCAAACATCAACAAACAACAACAACAGATAGACCAGTTTATCAGTTTTCCAACAAATACCAGTCACAGTCTTGTACAGGATGTAATCACAAAACGAGAAGAAAGCAGAAGAAACATATTTCTGATAAGCAAAGTTGTTGATTTATTTTGTTAGACTTTCCTCTTATCTTCACTT
Organism: Seriola lalandi dorsalis; assembly: GCF_002814215.2. Classification (NCBI taxonomy): domain Eukaryota; kingdom Metazoa; phylum Chordata; class Actinopteri; order Carangiformes; family Carangidae; genus Seriola; species Seriola lalandi. The sequence continues at coordinate 5,140,639 of NW_019525097.1, read as the reverse complement.
TTGCTTGGTGAATAACTACATTTACTCTAACATAAATCACTGTTTGGTTGGACTGGTCACACACTGCAAGTAGATTTTAAGCGCTCACAATTCAAGTACACGTCAGATCGAGTGTGGCTCTCTATTTCCAGGTTTCTTTGGTTTCTTCGTCCTGTCGTTGCTGCTCATCCCCATGTATTTCATTCCTGTGGGCGACTTCAGCGGCAACCCTCGACAGGTGCTGGAGGACGCGCTGGACGCCTTCTGTCAGATCGGACACCAGCCTCTCATCCTGTTGGCGCTGCTGGGCAACACGGTCAGCATCGCCTTCTTCAACTTCGCAGGGATCAGCGTCACCAAAGAGATCAGCGCCACCACCCGCATGGTGCTGGACAGCCTGCGTACGCTGGTCATATGGGTGGTGAGCCTGGCGCTGCGCTGGGAGCAATTTCACGGCCTGCAGGTCCTGGGCTTCTTGGTCCTGCTGCTGGGCACGGCGCTCTACAACGGACTGCACCGCCCCCTGCTGGTCAGGTTACCGTGCTGCGCCGGCATGGTGGAGGCAGAAGAAGAGAGCAGCGCAGGAGAAAGAGAGAGACTGCTGAACGACGGCAGGGTGCAGGCCGATGACGAGAGCTAAAACTTTATGGTCGACACACTCAGCACAGACGGCAACCCAGTGTACTGGACTGTCACTCAAAGACACTGCACCTTTCAGGAATGCTGTCTGTTTTTAAATAGTTTTTCTTTTTTGTTCACATCTCAGATTTCAACTGACCTCACACAATTTTTTCACATGACAGTGTGGAAGTTTTTTTTTTTTTTTTTTTTAATAGTTCAGCATTTTATGAAAATGCACTTGTTCACTTTCTTGACAAGTGTTAGATGAGAAGATCGATACCATCAGAACGTGTCATTTTATTACAGGATGTAACAATTATGTCACTATGTTGGTGAGCTAAAGAGAGAGACAGATTTTATTACCCTTGGATAAGACAGGCTGGCTGTTTCCGCCTGTGTCCAGTCTTTATGCTATGCTAAGCTAACCTGCTGGTGACTGTAACTTCATACTTCCGGCACATAAGAGAGGTATCGGTCATGTCAGCTAACTCTCAGCAAGACAGAAAATATGAACTTTTCCCTAAATATCAAACAAACAGATGATAGAGGGGCAGTCTGATGGAGCTTTAATAAGGTTTTTTTTAGGGATTCCTTTGATTTAGAGATGAGTTTTTGTGTCTCTCAGAAACAAAACAAAATAATATATAGCCAACATCAACATTTGCTCCCTGACCCTCTCCTCTGTTTTTTATTTTTAGAAATAGAACTTGAACTGAATAATTTTTTTGTGTTTTTACAGCTGTATCACTAAAGCAAAGGTTTATAAAAAAAAAAAAAAAAAAAAAGCGACAAGATCAGATGTTTTATGCAGATTATTTACAGTTGGCTTATTGTCTGTACAAATTGTCCTGTATGCAAATTTTTATGTCTGATCTGTTTTAAGAATGAGTTTTATTTTTTTAAATGTTGCTGACTGTGCAGTATGACTGTGTTTCCAGTGTGCAGATTGTACACTGAATGCCAATTCACTGCAGAGGAACTACAGAGATAGGTCTTGTAATCAAACTGCAGAGCCACTTTGTTACTTGATCTCAGTTTAGTTGATACAGAATCAAGTGTATGCAGGGAAGCAGTTTGAAAGGAATATGTCTGTATATTTGCTCTCAGGCCCTGACATGTATCAGAAAGTCAGAGCTCCTACACCACGTGATCTGCACTTGAATTGTAAATCCTGCTTCTCCTTCTCTTTTGAGTTATCTAAGGCACTGGCTGTAACGTACAGTAAGAAAAAAAAGGGAACTGTCATTAAATCACACTTGTTGAATGGTGCAATGGCATTTTTACTCAGGCCTGTGTTGGCCTGCAGAAAACTAGTCAGTGGATGTAATATAGTCAGAAAGAGAGGGTAAAAAAAACCATCTGAAACAACTTGAGAAGTCTTAAAACCTGTTGTTCTGCATCATTATCGCTACGAAATTGTGCTTAGAGCTGAAACAACTAGTCCATCAACAGAAAGTTCATATTTCTGATAATCAGTCGATCGTTACGGTTGTTTACCCAAGAAAAAAATTAAGCTTCTCAAATGTGTTTTATCTTCTCAAATTGAATATTTAGTACGTTTTAGTTGGACAACTGAGATCGACAAATAATGAAAATATTCCTAAATTGTGTTTTTAGGCCTCAGCAGTTGCCGCTCATTGCAGGTTTGTAAGGCTCTCATACTTTTTTATTAGAAGGATGAAAAAGGAGACAAATTTACATTAATGATAAATGTTGATACAACAAACAATAATAAGACCAATTTGTACTGAAATTGTGTCAAAAGTCTGAAGTGAAGAAAAAAAGTGGAGGGTCAGCCGATGGGTCAGATGTCACCAACACCAGCAGCTGACACCTGCCTCGACTTCCTGAGTCAACCCAACATCCTCCCTGAAGACCGCTCTCACACTTTAATGGAGGTCAAAGGTTGAACCCAGGAGTCCCCTGAGATCTGTACATATGACCCCGTCCAACTCCAGGAACAGGAGGAAGGTAAAATGTGTGAATACACACACACACACACACACACACAGATTTATGTTAATTAACCACATGAACACATCGATTATGAAACACAAATTAATGTCAGTTGATAACCAGCAGCTATTAATTATTTAAGTTGTAAATTAGTCTCTACTGTCATTTCAGTTAAATGTGTACAAGGTTAATATTATTTTCACAAACAAATATCAGTTGATTCTAATCTGTATTATCAGATTATGTTGGTTTATGGTTTTTTATTTTAGTGGATTTTTTAACAATACATTGAATGTGAATAGAAAACAAATATCTGCATTTTATTCATTTATTTCTGTAGTCGGGTTTTTCAGAGTCATTCAGACTGATGTTAATGAGAGCCCTTTATTTTCATATTTACTCTGCTGGCAGTGAAGCAGCCTGTGGCCGCTAGATGGCAGCGTTTTGCTAAACAATGAAAGCCAGCGCTTCAGCGCGTGCTGCTGGGTTTCGTCACAGACGTCACAGTATGTTGTCTACAGTACAGTAACAGTAAGGTCATAAAACACAATGACTCCACTCTAAATATACACGTATGTAGCCTATTTGAAATAACCATAAATAAGCTCTAAAGTGAATACAGAGCAGGATGCAGCGCCTTGTGGAAAAGCAGCATCAGCAGCTCTAAATAACCCTAAACGACATGTAAGAAATATCTGCTTCATGAAATATGTTGGTACCTACAGTATCTGTGAGTTAATACACAGTGTATTAAATGTCAGAGTAAAGTAGAGTAAGCCTCTATAACGTCAATACTCGATCATCTACCACAGACGACCATATTGAATTATTATAAAGAAAAATATAACGATTTATTCTCCCTTTGAATTACATTTTTTTTTTCTTTTTAAGTTGGCCACATTTAAACTAAATTAGACTCCGTTTGAGAGAAATGTGTTTATGGTGCAGCTGGCTCGAGATCCACAGCCTCTGACCTTAAACACAGAATAACAAAATAATAATCATCCGAAGCAAAAGACGCTCCTGGGACAGCGTGGAAAAACTTCCAGTAGCTGGTTTCTGGACAAATTTGTCCTCCTCCCCTGAGACAAATAAACTATAGATAGATAGATAGATAGATAGATAGATAGATAGATAGATAGATAGATAGATAGATAGATAGATAGATAGATAGATAGATAGATAGATAGTTTCTATTCTATTTTTCATCCATTTCAATTGATGTCTTTTTCCACTCTGAGAATAAATAGAGACACATATAATCGGATATATACAGTATATAAAGGACTATGTACCGGACTGTGTAACTTCATGGAGTTTTCAGTGGAAACCTCTCTGCTGCTGTTTGGAGTTCCTCTGCTGATGAATCGTGTTCTCCGTCTTATTTTTCCACCGCTGCGTCGATTTGGCCGAGGATGTGAACTATTAAAGCTGCAGGCTGAGATACTCTGCTCTGCATCACCCTGACTGTCCTCGATGCGTCTGCAGACACTTTTTTTTTTTTTTTTACGTGAAGTCATTTTGAACCTGCAAACGCTTAAGAGATCGATTTCGAAGTGTTGCAAAACCGTTGTTTTTCTTCGATCAAGTGTAAATAATTATCTGGCCTCCAAAGTAAGGTATTCTGCATGAGTAAAATGTATTTATTACTGCAAAGTCCTCAGTTATCAAGGCAAAATCGGCAATAAATGAGAAGAATTAGAAGCTGACTCTTTGCATCAGATTTCTGCTTCATAAAAAAATAGATATTTCAAACATATCTGACCTATTTTTTTTATTTTTTTCTTGCAGTGGTTTATGCTCCTCATGGCAGCTTGCCACCCCTCTGGAGAAGCAGCATTAGGCCCTAATGGTTTGTTATTATGACCTTTTGTGTTTCCATTAGTCTCCTACAGTATTTAGCTCAGAGCTCCCAGTATGTGTGATTTAACCGTGTGTTACATTTGCACACACTGGAGCTGTAGAGGGCCCTGGACCTCTGAACAAGAGGCGACTTTAATCTGTTGTAATGTAAACGGATGGTTTTGCTCAAAGGCACTGAGTCACCATCATATTTAAAAGCTTCCCCTTAGGTTGTTTACAGCAGAGGGCAGCCTGGGCTGAGTGTGATTAGTCTACCACTCCAATGTCCAGCTAATGACCACTTAATGTTTTAAACTGTGACTGTGCAGAGCAAAGAGCAAAAGCCCCACTACCACAAAAGGAAACAGGGGGGCTCTGATGGGATTTATTGTCCTTATTCTCATTCATTCAGACGGTCTGAGTCTGTGGACTCATTTTATTCTGTGCTGGAGTTAAAGAAAAGTGCTCTCCTGTGAATTATGTGCAAAGAGAAGCAGAAAGCTGCAATGAGAGTTTACAAATCAACACCTGTCATTGTTTCCTTGAGGCTGAGGAATCAACAGCATTTAATTTTCAATAAACATCAGTATCCAAAAACAATAGAAAATGATAGGAAGTTTTGTTTTCCTGATTTGGACACATCGGGCTGTAAGTCATTTATCGGTCTATTTATCTTTATATGCTTGTGATTATGAACTTTGAAGGTTATGTTTTCTGTTTTGTTGTTTTCAATATAAGCAGTTGTTGCATTTCCTCCGCGCTGACTGCATAGGAAAATATAAGTCAGCAGCTCAAGATCTTCAAAAGGCAACAAAAACATCCTGCTAGTCTATTTATTCCTAACCATCTTATCCAGCAGTTTATGTGCAAATCAAATTACCTGCAAATAAACCAGTTAGAGAAGCTGGAACCATTAAATGCATGAAAAAAATTATTATCAAAATGTTTTGATTTTATTTTTATTCGGTCATAAAACAATCTACTCATAATTATTTTTCTCACATGTTCACCCTGAAAACACACATACACAAAAAGAAACAGGGTCAAAATAACATGCACATACAGAAAATGAACAAAATAGAATAAATTATAAACACCATATTAAAAATACATGAAATGAAAACATGACACAAGATAAACACACTAAAAGTTAAAATAACTTATTTTCATATTGGACCCGGCCCAGAATCATGATAACAGCACAGACGGCAAAGTAAATTTTCTGTCAATCAGCTGATCATCATCAAAATGAAAACTACATTTGTAAAAAAAAAATAAATAAATAAATAAGCGAACAGGAGGAACAAAGATTTAGTCACTGGGGGGAGCTGCTTGTACATTTAGTGCCTTCACATGCTCATTAATGTTTTACATAATATCTACAGGAATAATCAGGATCCAGTTTAACTGCAGTCACATCCTCTTGACATAAGTACATGCTGTGATACTGTCTGGGCCTGTAAACACTTAGATTAACTGATCATTTTATATTTTTACACAATTATAATTCACTGTAGTTTTCATGATTCACCAGGAAATTTGAGAACAATATAAACACATTGTTGTGGTGTACTAAGTGCTGTACCAAGTACTTGTACTTTACTTGAGTATTTCCATTACATGCTACTTTATACTTATATGGAAATATTGTAATTTTACTGCATTTAGCTTTAGCAATGAGTTATTTTGTATATGAAGATTTACCTCTTTTGCAAGGTATTAATGTATTATTATTTAATTTCTTTAATCTCTAAGTCTATATTTTATTCATTTAATTCAAATAGTTTGTTATCTGTTTCTTACTCTTAGCCTCTGTGTTACTTTAACATGTGAGTTTCTCCTCAGGGATCAAGAAAGTCTTATCTTATCTTATCTTATCTTATCTTATCTTATCTTATCTTATCTTATCTTATCTTATCTTATCTTATCTCTCACAAAAAAATGATTTCAATTTGAACATAAAATACAATACATTAGCCTATAAAGCAGTTAAAATTAGCTCCACCTTGACCAAGTGCAACTATAAAATGCTACTTACATATTAACCTGAAAGTTGTAATGATTAAATAATAAGCTATATAATAATATAACACTGACAGAAGCCGATTTACTTTTAATAGTTAAAGTACATTTTGCTGATAATACTTCTGCACTTTCACTTAAGCATGATGTTAAATGTGGGACTTTTACTTATCATGAAGCATTTTATATTTTGGTATTGCCACTTTTACTGTGGTAAAGAATCTAAAACTTCCTCTGTCCACAATAATGCTTAATGTGAGCAAAGCCGAGATCATTAAACAAAGATGTTTGTAATTTGTTTTAGATTTTACAGTTAAGAACCTGCACAAAGTCGTGTTTCATTAACAAACGCACAAAGAAGAACAAGACGGATCACAGACGCAGGCAGTCACTGTCAGACATCGAACCTCCTACATGCAAATGAAGTATCATCCGAGTTCATCTCAACCTCAGGGAGAGTTCAGTGTTTGAGATATATTGGATGTATTCAGGGTCACATAAACGAGACGGTCTTGTTTTGAATTGACTTTAGACACATCCCTCAGTTCTTTTTTCTCTCTGCTCTCTCTGTGGAAATGATGGCAGAGTGCCATACAGAAGGCTGTGTACAATGGCCCAGGTCCCATTAAATCTGCGAAAGTTCCTTCCTGAGGCAAACATTGCCAGAAATAGTAATCTTGGCTTGAGCTGGAGTCTTACAGAGGGGAGCAATAATTCTCGGTGTAATAATGGAAATCATTTAATTCTGTCCAGCGGCCTCAGATCCAGCAGGGCTGCAGTTTGAGGTGCTCATTCAGTTTTCCTCCGCCTGATAAGGCTTCCTGAAAAACACACAGCGAGCAATCAGGCGACAACAATGGGCTCCGTCAGACGCTTTAAACCTCAGGTAGTCAACAGCGCACAGCAGCACGGCTTTGTTTTCATCTACAATGACTCATAGATGCTTTGACATTTTGTTTTCATGTTGTTTGTTCGAGCTCTGATTAGCAGAGTGTATGAACTGGCAATCTGTAACGTTAGCTGCTGCCTCCTCTGACATAATTAAGCAACTCATCAGTCATGTGTGTTTTATCTGACTGTGGAATTTTTAGATAATTAGTCTTTTTTTATCTGGAAGTGCACTGTTACTCATTAACGGAAAATGATGAACACATTTCATGCATGGCAGAAATGTTCCCAAAAATGTCTTTGCCTTGTGTATGTTTTTTAAGAGACTATAGCAATGGAGGAAGAAGTTCTCTGCTCCTTTTATTTAAGTAAAAGTACAATGCAGCGATGTCCAAATACTCTGCTGTGAGTGAAAGGAATTAAATCTGGCATTCAAAATCAGATTCAAAAAGTATTAAGAGGTAAATGTACTTGAGATGTACTTCTGCAGAGGCGTGTCCCCGGTTCCCAACCTGGGGCTTGGGTCCCTCCAATGGAAACCTGTTGGAAGTTTAGAGGGGAAATGTCTCTTTGGTGGAGCTGCTGCTATGGCAACAGGCCCCAGTGACAGAACTCACAGGACAAAAAGACTGTCACTGGTTTAATCTTTAACGATGCATCCTACTTTAAAACTTTGTCATATGTTTTTTTTTTTTACATTATTTTTCAACCTGAAAAGTAACTGGTAAAAAAAAGCACCATATTCCCATTAAGATAAAATGGAGTAGATGTAAAAAATAAAAAAATAAAAAAATAAAAAAAATAGCATAAAATAGTAATACTCAAAAGTATAAGTTCGTCAGTATCGTAATTAAATACAACACAGAAATAAATGTGCTTTCACTGCTCTAATGTTGTGCATGAAAGTGCTTTTCTGTGAAGGGACAATAATACTGGAAACACCCATTCATGAAATCTTACAACAGCCTGTTTGACAAGGATGATGTTCTGTTTCCAAACAGAAAATGCTTTTTCAGGGTTGATAGCGACCGACTCTTTCTGCTTCTGAAGACAGGCTCAAGTCTCAAGCACGTTCAACCGCTTAACTAGAGACAGGAATCGCTGGCACTGGCAGTAATCCCACCTGCCATCATTTATACAGCTCCGCGGAGGACTGGTTTGGAAAAGGGAAATAAAGGTGAATAATAGAATCCAGCAGGGCTCTGGCTGCAAAAGTAATATTTCATTTCTTTTACAGGTGATTACTGGATCAAATGTGTGCCTTTTAGAAATATTCAATTTTCAGACCTCAGCCTTTAAAACAGTTGCAATAATATAAGGCCAGAAGAAAGTTTCAGATTTATTCCTATGTGTGTTAAACAGCTATACGTGTGATACAGGTTTCAGTGCAGTGAAAGGTTTATGCTCTGGCTCTCTCCTTTTAAGAGCATGCATTAAAAAAAAAAAAGTGCTGGGTGCGTTATAAACACTTTACGTATTAAAAGATGAAAATAACAAGAATAAAACATTAACTGCATGAAAAAGTCACTGCACGGTGAAAAGTGTCCTCGGTCACTGCTATAAATTCTGAAGTTGTCATGTGCAGTTACTTTCTGCATCGTCGTGCAGAGAGATCATCTGTCCGAGCTGTGGAGGCTTTTTCTCTCTCTGAACATTCTGTGTGAGAAAGTTTCAGCCGCTCTTGCATTTCTATTAATACTGAAGGAGATTATAAATCAGAGATATAAGCAGAGAACCTGCAGCCTTTAGAGCAGGAAACAATAAACAGTTTTCTTCATTATTGTCAGTCCATGTGATAACACATGGGGTTGGCTCATCAGGGCGACAAGAAGCAGTTTGTAAATCGTCTCGTTGTATTTATTTAAATACAGTGCATGTGTTTGGACACTCAGAGTCAGTCATGTGAAGAGGCTAGTGCACGGTTAATGTGCCTTTGCTCCAGCACAGACATAATATGATACCTTCAGGGCCTTTATCCCATCAGGCACACACTAAATGAGAAGGTGTTTCAAAGGATACTGCAACACTCGTGCTCTGAAAACTGTTTTACTGATAAAGCTTTTCTTCAGTGCTTCAAATAATGCTGGGAATTATTTTTTTTCCTATATATGGGTAAAACTGGATTTTCATGATTTGTTATTATTATTTGATTGAACTTATTGATTAAAACAAAAACAGTAAAACCATAAATGTATTTTTCAAAACAAAAATAAGAAATCATTTTTCATGAGATTTATGATTTATCCTGGTCCCCCAGTCCCTGTCACAGTCCTGTGTGAAAAGGCTGATCTGAGGCCTGTTTGTCTTTCTCTTTTTTTTTTTTGAAATGCTTCCCACTGAAAAGCTCATCAGCACCTGAAATAACCAGAGGCGTGCTGCGTCTGCTACATCCTCTTCCCTGGATTGTTTTGACTGCATGATGGAGGGCAAACGTTAAAAAATCATTTCTAATTTTAACCCGGAAAAGTGTCACTCGAAAACAGCATGATAGGAGGCAGTCAGGGTCATCGGCCCTTCCGCCCGCATGAATCAGGACTAAATGAATGCGGTCTTCAGAAGCCATTGTTTCAACACATGCAAAGAGCAAACATGCGATCGGAGAGTTTGGGGGAAAGGAGGGGTGAGGAGGGGTGAGGAGGGGTGAGGAGGGGGGGGTCACACAGTATCAAGGCACGACAGGAGGAGAAGGGGAGAAAGCGAGAGAGAGTTCATTTTAATTAACAGGTAGAAAAAAAAAATATATATATATACAAGATTTTTAATGCTGCTGCCCTTATTGCAGATATTATAAAATAGGCTGCTCGGGGTTCAATCAAGTCAAATCAGCATGTTAAAAACATTAAAGCTGCATTTTACTATTATAATCCTCGATTCTAAAATCTTATTGGCCGGGACCCAACGTGTGAATCTTGAGGGGCCTTGCGGATGAAGTATCGCCTCTGAAGTTAATTGTGTTTTCGTTTTAGAGGGGAATAGATTTCCTCTGTTTATTATGAGCATGGGGACGGATTTGCGTCACCGTGCAACTTGCAGGTCGAGATAAAGTTGCACAAATATTGAAAAAGGGAAGTTCTAACAGTCATTATAAAGCACCCCCCAACACACACACACACACACACACACACACACACACACCTATACATACATACACACACACACACACACACACACACCCACCCCACCCCTCTTTCTCTGCTCCGGAAGAAATAAGGATTTCTGCTGTATCCTAAAATACTAAAACATGTTCTATTTTGGGAGCAAATCTAGCAGGAATATCCGCTCATTTAACACGAATCACAGCCCATCAAAAACAGGATGAGAAGCAGCTAATAGACGCTCTCCTGTGCTCGGGGTTATTGCTTATTATTGCACGATTTTTTTTTAACGGTTATTTATTAAATACGTATTATTCTAATCGTTTTATTTTACACAAGGGTATGACCTAGTTATTGAGATTATTTTTTAAGGTATTTTGTGTTGCAAACTGACAGATCAGACTGTAAAATGTAAACCCTGTAAGAGAAAATCCTTTGTTTTCAGAAAGAAAAATGTGAATTAAGATAAGAGCTCATGCGCATTACGACCGTTTTTGTTTGCGGTGATATGGCTGTAAAGGGGGGGGGGGTTCTCTTTAAGTGATCAATCCATCATCTCAGGATCAAAATTGCTCCGAAGTGTCCCCCGGTCATGTGTGTGCGTGCGTGCGTGTGTGTGGGTTACACATCATCCTAAATTGCAAGGGTGTGATGTGAGCAAATGCAAGGCAGCCATTGGCTCAGAGAGCGACCAATCAGTGTCAGCGGAGGAACTTCAGAGTGGAGCAGCAGGGTTAGGATTTCAGAGTTGGGAGAGCGATTTTGGCACTTACACAAAGAGGACGGTCAACTATCCAACTAAAACGCCATCCCTGCTTTTTCACATGCCTGTCCTGTAATACCTTCTCCTGACAAACAATAAGACGCGTTAGAGACTGCGGGATGTACACGGCCGGGCTCAACCCGTTTTACGCATCGAACTTTAGCCTGTGGTCTGCGTACTGCGCAGGGGGCTTCGCTGTGGACACGATGAAGAAACCCTCGTTTTGCATCGCAGACATCTTGCAGGCTGGAGATGCGGAGAACATCCCGGGATCGTCGGCGCTCGTGGTGCATATGGGACACCACCACCGCGCGCAGCAGGGCCACTCCGGCAGCTCTCCGCTGCGCCCTTCCCCTGTCGCGCCGGAGCCGTCGGTTTACGGTCCGAGGATGAGTCCGGCGTCTCCGTACCACAGACACGGACTACAGCTAACCTCAGTCTCCAGAACTGCATTTAACTCCCAACAAGCTCCCCCGCCTTCAAGCAAAGACCTCAAATTTGGAATTGACCGGATATTGTCGACAGACTTTGACCCAAAAGGCAAAGAAAAGTCGTCGTTAAGAGGTGAGCAGAGAGATTTTCATTACACTCATATTTTCCAAAAGGGTATGTGGTGTTTGTAGAGAAGTTTCCTGTCATGTCAGCCACAGAAAACAATAAATAGGAATGTGTTTTTTAAATGTTATTAAGTAGCCCACCACGAGACAAGACAAAACCCATGTCCAAAGTTTAGAAACTGAAAGCAACAAACCAGAAGCAGCTATTAATGTTGCACATGTGCAAAGTCAGTTACCTGCTCCAGTTTATAACACTGGCAGTCTTGTTCACACAGTAGTTAGAGCGCAAATAGCCTCATAAGCTGCACTTTAAAGAGCCCTGTGGGGAAATCCTCTCCTCTCTTGCCCCCTCCACAGAGAGGTCAAAGGTCAGGATCAGCCACAAACAGCAGCAATGCAGCTGAAGTTTGTTCAAAAGCATCCCAGCAAAGAAAACCCAAGGCTATTAATTCAAAAAATATGGTTCCCCCCCCACCCTCTCTCTCTAAACTTGAGACCATCTTGCCCCAGTAAAGAGCAGCGTCAGTGCTAGTCTGCCTGTGTGTCACTGCGATAACTCTCTCCTGACTGAAGCCCATCATCTCTCGCTCTGTAACAGATCTCACGTCCATCGTTAGCTCGAACCGTCAGTCAGGGATCCACATCCCCGTTCAGCCTCCGGCCAGCCAGTACTTCTCCTCCATAGACCCCGGGATGAGCGACGCGTCCTCCATGATGAGTTCACTAGGCAGCAGCAGCAGCAGACAATCAGGCCAGCATCAGTTTCAGGACACCTTCCCAGGTAGTCACCACTTGGAGGAGTGTAACAGACAGGAAACCGACCTATCCTGCTCTCTGTTGGAGGTGTGAGACGCCTCCAGTGAGTGCGATCCTCTGGACTCTTTCGTTTTTAACCTCATGTCCTCCCCATCATGTCTTTTAGGTCCATATGCTGTCCTCACAAAAGACACAATGCCACAGACGTACAAGCGGAAAAGGTCGTGGTCGAGGGCAGTGTTCTCAAACCTGCAGAGGAAAGGACTCGAGAAGAGATTTGAAATACAGAAGTATGTCACCAAGCCAGACAGAAAGCAGCTGGCTGCCATGCTCGGGCTGACAGACGCTCAGGTAAGAAGCAGTGCTGTGGATTTAGACTTTCAGAGGCCAATGTTTTCCCTGTGGATCACAGGTCACAAGATGAATCAAGGATTTATGAGGTCTTAATATATTTTGGCATAAACCACATCTACAATAAATGCTTTAAGAGTTTATTCCTGAAGACAGACCTGCGAAATAAATAAACAAAATAGTGTTTCTTTAATTTCTTTACAATATGGATGCTCATCGTATTTTGCTTCACTCATCACCCCATTTAAATAACTCTTAAATAATTTTAACCTTTTGTCTATATATGGTTTTGATGCAGTTTTATTGTTGGATGCAATGTTGATTTAACTATATTATTTAGGCTGTTGTACGTGATGTAAGTGTAAATATTTGTTAGGTATCTGTATTTTCTTTGAATATGGACACCAGGAAGAGCAGTTGTTCCCAAGGCAACAGCTAATGAGGACCCAAATGAACAATGAAAATACATTTTAGAAATACTGAGGTTATGAGCCCCCTAATCCACCGTCTTTGACATTAAAAAAAGATCATTTATTTCTTAATATTTAGATTTTTTTGTATTTAATATTATTTGTATTTTTATAAATTTTCTGTGATTTTTCTGTGGGATGCCAAGCCCGCGCTGTCTATAAACATATTGGGAACAGCCAATAAAAAAACCCACCATGTGTAAGTTTTTAACTTTAAAATGTAAAGTCAGACCCAGGCTGCTTAAAACTGAGCGGGTCAGATCTCAGCATCCATCCAGCTACACCTGACAGGTGACATGACGTGACAGCAGCGGATGTCAAATGAAACTTGTGCCTCTTTCGATCTGTAATAATAATTTCCTTAACACAAGCAACTTTTGGATTTTTTGCAGTTTGCATCCTCATCCCGCACATAGATTTAATCAGGACACAAGCTTTAAATGTAAAATGAATAAGTGAGAATGAATTTTAAAAAAAGGCCTGAGAGCCATCAAAGTCAAAGGCAGCATCCTAACTGTTTGATGTGACCTGATTGGTTGAGAGGCCAGTGTCGACCCTTACTGTATCACCTTGTTTACATTTCGTCATATTGTACATTGCCACTCATTTACCAAGAAACATGTCAACAATGACGTCATAACTGAAAACTGAAACAGATTCTGCTATTTTATTAATATTTTACATGATATTAATATGTTTAAATATATTTGTCTGTTAGTGTTTTTACACTATATCTGTGCTCTTTATGCTGCTGTCTTGTGCAGGCCTTCTTTTCATAAGAGGTTTCACATCTCATTAGGGTTTTTAATTGGTTAAATAAGGGTTGAATAAAAATATTCATGGCCAGTGTTAAGCTTTTGGTCAGCCCTGAAGTGTGTTACTTAATAATTAGGTCTAAATGCATAAACTATAGTGTACAGCTGCAGTCTTTTAGCGTATGCCACTGAACTGCTGCTCATACATGCACAAAACAAGTCTAATCTGATAGTGTGTGTGTGTATGTGTGTGTGTGTGTAATGTGTGTTTACAGGTGAAAGTGTGGTTTCAGAACAGGCGCATGAAGTGGAGACACTCCAAAGAGGCCCAGGCTCAGAAGGACAAGGAGAAGGACGAGAAGCCGGAAAAGAGCGTGTCTGAGTCCGGCAGCAGGGAGCCCAAAGAGCCGACGGAGTCTGAGTGTGAGAGCGAGGGCAGGAGCGAGTGTGAATCCGACGAGGCCCCGGAGGAGGAAAACTCTGACGGACACTTGGACATTTCTGAGCAGCATAAACCCAGCGTGATCATGAGCGGCAGCGCGCCGGCGAGCAGCGCGCCGGCAGCGGCCACAGTCACAGACACAGCGGCCTCTCAGGTGCTAATATGAAGGCAGCGTGTTGGTTTAGGTTATGAACTATGAGAACGAATCTTTTAATTATTTTTTGACAGAAGAACGACAGTAATATTAAAAACCCATCTGGAGTGGCTGAGTCAGTTCACTAAACTATAAGGTATTCAGAGGATTGTTGCAACCAGAACCAGGCCTGTACCGGTGTAATCCCTGGGAGCAAGTGGAGCAACAAGGCAGTAGCCTATTATTGTTCGATATGACACATTATTTTATCCCAGACACACGGAACATTATAGTCCCAACTAATTTGTGAATTTCATTAGTATTTGTCTCCTTTGTTTCCTTCTCTTTGTCAGGCTATAATGATAAAACCCACAGGCTTCCGGCCACCTCCAGTGTCTCTTATTGTCGTTTTCCTCTCAGGAGCTTCTGTGTGCATCATGTTTTTCTCATCTGGAGGAAATATGCGGTTGTGAATTTTATTTTTAGGTTATGAACCACTCGTTTCACGTTATAAATGGAATCTCAGAACATCACGCAGTGTTCATGTATTTTTTTTGTCTGAATATATAGTTGTGCTATTTTGTTAATAATAATTTGCACTGAAAATATTGTAAATAAAATGTTTCTTATACTTTGAAAATCGTATTATTATTATTATTATTATTATCATTATCATTATCATTATCATTATCATTATCATTATCATTATTATTACCGTGTTTAAATTTGCAAGTTGCTTGCTCATGACGATTCAATCAGTCTTTTGGCGAGGATGCTGACCTTAATTTAGGTATTAAAAATATATACGTGTGGTTATTAAATTATGTTGTTTTTATTTGTTTTTGTACTAGCCTATTTAAATCAGAAAAAATTAATCGGCAACAATTAATGAATAGGAATTCAAGTTGCACATGCACATAAATATGCAACAAAAAAAATAAGAATAAAAAAAAAAATTGAGTGAAAACCGGAAACTGACAGTAGCCTCTGTCCACAAAAGTGAATTAAAGTTGAACACAGGTAATTTGCACATAGGCACATTTTAATACGGAGACTCATAAAGCCCATGATTTTATCTGGTTCCCGGCGAACTGATTTTTCACTTCTGTTTAATACCAAATTAAACATATTATTGTTTTGATTACTGATGATTACTAATAATTACTAAAAAATGAATTAAATTAAAAAAATCATAATTTCATTTTAAAGCTTGGGTTAACGGACAAGCTTTCTAAATCCTACCTCCGTGATTAATGTACACATCTTCAGGCCCTCTGCTATAAGCACATCCATTTCTGCCGAGGACGCTGCGGCTCTGGCTCAGAAAGCGAGAGCAGAACAAGAGGGTAGTTTATAGTTTGTATACATTTACTGGCTCCAGATAGCAGCGTCGACCCGGATGAGTATATTTTATGTATCCAGACACAGATACAATCAACATCTCCTCCGTTTATAGTGCTGCTCATAACCTCCCTCTGCACTCACTTTCCAAGCTCTGATACTCCACATCAGCTCTCCTTTTTTTATATCATGACTCACGAGGAAATCATGATAGACTGATAGACTGAAGTAAGAGGATACTGCAGTGTCGAAATGTAATTTCCCAATAAGCCTTATCATGACGGTCAGCGGTGACTGCTCAAAGATTATTAGATAGGAGGAGTCCCCACTGCTGCAGCAGTACACATCATCCAAACTCACATGTGCAGCACAATTAAAGTGCTTATGGATGTTTAATGACATGATGTCATGACACACTCCCTCCCTTTACATGTCTATTAAGTCTATCTGTGTCTGTAGGAGAAATTATATTTTATAAGACCTCCATAAATCTGGAACAACTCTTCCTGGCTTCTCCTCAAGGCCACATTTTCATTGTCAGTGCTGGAGTTTTTAACTTTCAGTGTCTCAGATCAATATTCATTCCTATGTAGTCCTCATAACTGTCAGAGTTATGTTGCCCAATCTTAAGTATTTCTGTTGCAAAAAAAAAAAATGGATGACTTCTCCAGAAAATTCCAACTGAATAAGTGTTTTCCAAACTCAGCTGCAGTGCAGTGACAACCAATATTATGTAAGATTAGTTTGATAGTTAATCTGTTTATATATTTAAGAGTTCCAATGTATTGTAGAGAATTTTATGAATACTGTTTGAATTAATCTGTCACTCTAAGCTTTTATACATCATGCCTCTCTCGACCGTCAAGAGGTTTACTGAATAAGGCTGATCATTGCAACTTTCAACTCAAGTAAGTAAGTAAAGATACTCCTGGTCCTGCATTTAAGATTTTACTTTATGTAAAAAAGTACTGGCAATAAAAGTACTTAAAGTATCATATGTAAAAGTTTCATTATGCAGAACTGGTTCTGTCAGCAGGGCCGTAGCCAGGATTTTAGAAATACAGAGGTCGTGAGCCCCCGAACGTACCCCCTAATAAATGTTTAACCAGATACCAAAAAGGGTTGCATTATTTTGAAAAGACAGAAAGTAGGCCTCTACTTATATTCAAATGTATGCTAATTTTTTATTCAATTCAATGAAATGTTCGGGTCTAAATGCGAGGATGTCTGCACATTGCTCTGGTGAATCTTTTTTCTGTTTTTAATAATGTAAATATATGAAAATACCAACCAAGTGTAAGATTTTAATTGTATAATAAATTCTCTACCCCTCTCTACATGACGTATTATTTTATCTATACTGAATGTATATTATTATAGCATATTATTAAACTACCCAGCAGTTTATTGGCTAACGTAGTTAAAGTAAGTCCCACCTTCACTTGCTGCAACATTAAAATGATCACTAATTATAATTATTTTGAAATGCGCCACTCGAGCACTTTTATTTTAATACTTCAGTATTTTTACTTCAGTAAGATTTTGAATGTAGGGCTTTTACTGGTCACACAGTGTTTGTACAGTGTGGTATTGGTATTTTTTCTGAAGTAACAGATTTGAGTTCTTCTTCCACAACTGGTGTAAGAAGTTTAAGATCAGCATAAAATAAAGAACCTTTTCAGAGCTTCACAGAGGGAAGGAGTATGATCATTTATTTCAATAAGTGTTCATGCTCATACTATTAATACTATTAATCATACTTTTAATTCATTAAGTAGGAATAATACACTATAGAAAATACTCCATACCACATAAATACATACAGCTGTAATGGCAACAAAAAGTAAAAGTAGTCATGCAGAACTGGCTCTGTCAATGTGATATCATTATTTAATTTGGTCATTATTATTGATGTATTATCATCTATAAGATGAATGTTATGGCTGGTCAAAGTGGAGCAATCTTTGACTTTGACTGCACTGTAACTGTGCATTATATACTGAAGCACTGATGATGTGTTTTATATGAACCCCTGAACCTGGAGAGTAGCTAACTTAAGTAAAGGACATTTCACCTTGAAATGCAGTGGAGCACAGGTACAAAGTAATAGTCAAGTACCTCCAAATAGTGCTTAATTATAGTGCTTGAGTAAACGTACTTTGTTGCTTTCCACCACTTGGCCATTTCCAATAGCTATGAAACGACGCCACTTCTTATAGTAACGCCTCTGCTAAACAGTTTGTAAGCGGAAAAAATGTGCTATAATGCGGTGTTCAAGTCCTGGCCTTCAGATATCATTATATCCAGTCAGGAAACTCAAAGCCCTCTGGTATTTGTTGTCATGTTAGCAGCAACATCATAGTGAGTGACCCAAAAACCCGGACCACCACAAACTCTCTCTACTACGGGGTCCACTTTCCTCTCCTCCGGAAAGAGGACTGACCCCCAGAGAGCTGCAGTTTTTCCGTTTTAGCTTAGCATCTTGAATTTCACTTTTCATTTTCCCCTCTGCTGCCTGGCTATACAGTATACCTGCTGCCTTTTGTTTCTTTTCCATACCGGAGATATTTTACCCCCAAAAAAACCACAACAGCTTCTCATAAACGAACTTGGCTTGCGACGGTTATGAAGTAGGTGGCACTCATCTCAATCTTCACTCTTAATTCATGTTGGATGAAAAGTTGTCAGAGTTATAATAGCCAGTTTCCATGGAAGGCTGTAAAAGCCCCGGGCACTTTATCAACCTTATATTAACTGTTAAATGCTCACATATTAAATGTCTGGGTGGGTTAAGTCTCAAATTATGCTCGAAAAGCTATAAATTACATTAGTATTTGCAAATGTACAATAACAATAACAATCCAAACGCTTAACATAATACTGAGAGGCCTTGATTTGTGAACTGTCCTAAGAACTTTTATGAGCAGGATAGGAGAAAGTCCACCTGGCCTGTATTTAATGTCAGCCTTTCCGCCTCCATTAAAAGCTGTCCTATATGTCCCTCTTGGCAACCCAGGACAGGGCAACCCATAAAACAAGCCTCGCAGATTTCACCAATATTTAACGCTTTGAAAAAGTAACTGTGTAAAACAAATTACCTCTGTGAGAGCAGAGGAGGGGGTTTCTGTCTGCAGTGGTTGAGGGATTAACGTGACTAAAAGCTGTGACGTCTCCAGCGCTTTGAGGCATTATCTGTGAAGTTGTTTGATAGGCTGATGGAGATCTCTCCTCCGTTGCCGTAATGTATCAGAGGAGGCCTTATAGAGCCCATATAGATGGTGGGGGTGGTTTTGAAAAAAAAAAAAAAAAAAATGCTTCACCATAACTCAACAAGTGCTTGAGGAACTGCAGCCGACAAACACAGCATGCCAAAAGATAGAAGTTCAGTTTAGGAACTCTGCTTCTTCCTCTTTTGGCAGATTAAGATGATAATGTCACTATTTGTCATGATGATGATGATCATCATGATGATGGAGATGATATGAACATCTCAAGAATGGTGGAGAAACACTCCAGTACAGGTGCTCATGCATTTAAAATCTTACTTAAGTAAAAGTACATTAGCATTAATAGTAAAGTACTTTAAATATGAAAAGTGCTCATTATTCATCATGACAACCTCTTTTAAATATATTATTGTAGATCAAATCATTGTAGATTGGGTAAACTATAACTTTACACTATATTTTATGAGAGGATCATATGTTTTTTTCTTAATCTGCAAAGTAGCTCGTAATGTAGTGGAGTCAAAAGTAAAAATATTTTGCTATGAAATGTAGTGGAGTAATAGAGTGGAGTAGTATGAATAGGAAATACTTCAGTAAAGTACCTCAATAGTTGGACTTAAGTACCCTGCTTAAGTAAATATGCAATTACTTTCCACCACTGCCAATAAAAACTCGATTACAAATACAAGTCCTGCATTAACAAGTCTTAGTTTTACCACTAAAACATATTTTAAGGGTAAAAGTTGACGGTGCGCAGACAGAATTTCTCCAGAAATGTCATATTTTTACATTTACATTTACATATATATCATTGGGGTATTGTTATTAATGTAAAGATAATAAAGATTTAAGCAGCATTTTAATGTTTAGGACAATAAGCTAATTTTACCGAAACCCTAAAAGTTACTTGGTTAAAACTTTTCCCAGTGTGGGTTAGTACATCACAGACACAGAACTGGATTCATTTAATTTGACCCAAAAACAAACTCATCTTAAAACTGTCACAAATCTACTGTTAGTTGTTCAAGTCATTGTAGTCAATAACAGATATGTTTAAAATGTTTGTTTAAAAAGAGTGAGAGTGCATTATAACAGTTTGTTATATTTACCCAAACTGCCCAGGTGATATCTAATGTGCAGTTTATTCACTGTTGGAGTTGATCCTACAACAGTCCATCATATTATAGACACAGTTCCAATGTTTTGTATGTAAAAACCTGAATACAGCTGTCAAATAAATGCAATGGAGGAAAAAGTGCATAAAAAAGTATAAAGTTGCAGAAAGTATCTCAAAATTATACATGAGTACAGCTCTTGCTTTTCAGCACTGTTTTATGCATTTTCTAAATTACACCCTAGCTTTATTTGCCAGAAATATTTTAATCTCCCAGATATAAATTAATATTTTATGGCACCCGCTGCACTCAGAGGTGGTAGCTTTGGGCTAATGTGCATTAAACTCCACACCCAAAAAATGTGTTCATCATCAGTGGAGCATTTTATTCGGCCATTGTAACTACGGGAGTGATTGTCGATGCTGTCTTTCCTTCAGAGGTATGTTTGTTCCATCAAACACTGATTTATGAGATCAGCTGGATGCTCTTTTCCTAAACGAGCTCTGAATCATCGGCATGAGAGATGACTTCCTCCTGAGACTAGCAAAATATTATTACATGGTGCGAACCTTTAATTTGATAGGAGGCCAAAATGTTTCCAGACACCCCCGTCATTTTAATCCAATTCACTGGAATAACCAGTATCACGTCTTTTATTTATGGGCAATTTGTTCCAAATACACTTGGTATGTTTCTCCTTAAGTAGAATTAGAAAAGAGTGAAGTTGCAGTGGAGAAAGAGTGAAATGTGCACTGACCTCAGTGCCAAGAGAGTTTATGTTTAATATACTGTGCGTGAAATTGAAATATCACCAAAAGAATCTGCAGAGTATTTAACTGAATGATGTATTTTAAAGATTTTCCTCCTTACACTTCATATTTACCCTCAGTAAATATTCAGTTGCTGTATAAATCCTGAGATTTTTACACAGTGGACTGTTCTGCAGCTGCACACGTACCAAACATGTTCACCAACGCTGAAAGCTGAGCCCCTCGTACAGAAGCTGTCGCCACATTTCCAAAAAGCCACATTATTGAGTGCTTTTTTAACATGGTCACAGTTTCCAAGCATCTTGGCCTTGCTTTCAAAACCAGGCCCTTGCCAGCAGTTGGGAGTGGAAGAAGAAGAAGAGGAAGAAGAAGAAGAAGGAAAAGGAGAGGGAGAAAAAAAAAAAAAGACATCTCAAGTTAAATTTAAAGATGTGTTTCTCTTGGAAGCCAGGCTGCGCTGCCATAAACCAAGGGAGACATTTTCATGCTCCACATTTTTCATGGTTTCTCTCTGAGTTTCCTCCCTTCCTTTCTCACTCCACCTTGGCTCCAGAGTTACCTACGGCTGCACTGGCTGCAGACCACAGCCAGCGGGGCACTGTGGGGTGGCCAGTTCCTCCCTCTCGGCCTGAACAGTAGCCCTCCCCCCACCCCCGACTCAAGAGCTCTCCTGGTTGTCCTTGGATGGCTCTCACAGTGGAGGATCCCTCAGAGAATCTGCCACCTGGACAGCACAACTTAAAGCTCTCTTTCACCACCCTTCTCATATAATACACTGCCTGCACACTCGGAGCTGATGGCCAACAGTAATCAGTTAGAAGCTAAAAGTCGTCTGACCTACCGCTCTGTTTTTTAATGTGGCCATGAAGGAACCGTTTTATTGCAGACTGCAGACTGTTGTCTTGTGCCAGCACTGTGTGGTATACGCTGTAATTTGTGAAGGGTGCAGAGGTTTGGTATTAATTAGGGCTGTGAAATGGCAGCAGTCCGACCGCCTGCCCGTTTCCATAGAGGCTGAATTCACTGAGTGATGTACACACTGGGAGGGGGATTATGGCCGAGCTCTGGCTGCCCGCTGAGATGCAAACACAAAAGAGAGGATGTAAAAAGCACTTTCATTTCACATGACCTGTCATCAGCAGCAAATTTTCACTCTGCTCTCTGAAACCAGGGTGAACTGCCTGCGGCTTTCAAACTAACCGTATGTTGGGTCCAAGCATCAGATAGAATTGACGTTATATGCGTGCAAATGAGAGAGTTGCTGGCATATTCAACCTCAGTACTGGCTTTCAGGAGCATGAAATTATTATTTCTCTCAGTGATGAGAATATCATGTTTTGAGGTTAGATTTTATGGTTTATGTACAAATTTCAAAGTGGGGACACTTCACATGGGGTTATGCTCAAAATACAATGTCAAACAGTTTAACTCAAGCTCCTTTGCTGCCTTAACTGAACTTAACTTAGCTCAACGTTGTCTCACGAGTTGCAAAAAATGTAAAACCAGCCGACCTAAGTTCACTGAACATGAGAAAACAAATTCAATAAATGTGAGATATTAAGTTGAGTGGGTTTCACTGACAAATGTTTCATCCTCATTTCCTTTCAAGTTACATTTTCTCAGTTTGAAGAGTCAGTTCTTCTTTTGCCACAAAGGCCTTCGAGCTGTGGCCGCTCCTGTTGGGAGTGTGGAGCGAGTACAAAGACAACATGTAAAGCCACTCCCAGTAAGTCTATTAATATAAAAGTGTAGAGGGGCAGGCACTAAATTTAACACTAACTCCCTTGGTTCACATTGTGTTTATTATTATCAGAGAGAACGCTACAAATGAGGATCTCTGGAGTGGTTTAACTCTAAGACAATGCATGCTGGGAAGCCTGCTAATATGTTGATTCTGTTTCTTTGGAAGTTTTCAATTTATATGACAATGAAAACTAGAATTTTTAAACCTGCAACAATTTCTTTTTTTTTATCATTTTGGGGGCAGTGGAAACACAACACCGACAGATCGTCATCTTTTAAGCTGATATAGCAAACAGATGCTGATTTACACACCCAGCAGTTACCAAGCAACAGTAGATCAGACGATCATGTCAGAAATAATGTAAAAATATCACATGACCATTCACGTCCACTGGAGGCAGACTGTTGGGAATTGGTTTTCTCACGTGATAGGAATGTGACAAATCAGGGAATGACTGTGTCTGCATCATTGAGTCCATAAGTAAGTTTTTGCCCATCGAGACTAAAATGGGACCAGCAGCGTTTCCAAAAGTCTCCATGTTAGGCATCAGGCGTAGACATAGCAAAAGTAATGATTTTTAAAACTAAAACGTGTTAGTGCGGATGTAGCCTGAGAGAGATGTCAGGCTCTTTAGCTGCGAAATCCTGCACTATTTTCACCAGCTGGTCAGTTACCTGTCTGTTTGCTGTTTGATGCTGAGCAGGTGGCATACACAGGAGTTAAAGAGCCTTTTCACTGAACACAGCTGCCTGCTGCAGCCAAAAATGACTCCATGAGAGCAGTGACAGTGAACCAAAACAGTAAAGTTGTGGGCCAGACAGCTGAACAATGAACTGAAACTCGCTATAAAGCTCTGCAAGGGCCGTGGGGGGGCTGCAGATTCAGGCGATAATCCCCTGTAGGTTCATCACTATGAGTAATGTCTTTCACATTGTTTTTAGATTATTGTCATTAGACCTGGAGTTATCATAAAAAATTATAGATTATATATAAAATAGATTATATGTAGAGATATAAAATCTACGGTCTACAGCACAAACTACATTAAAGTCTTAGCACAACCTGACACATGATGTAACTGGGGTCACCTGAATGGCCTCTCTGAAGATAAATGTTAAGTCTGCTGAGTATAGTCTGAGGTTTCCTCATTTCCCCTTTTTGGTGCTTATCGAGGCTCGCAGATGCCGTTTTATGGAGAACAGCTAAAACGAAACACCGCTCACCGAATAACACGATGAACTGCATGTTCACTTATGCTGATTTCAAATGACTAACAAGGTTTTGCCTCTTCATTCAGTGAATGCAGTGTCACATAAACATGTTCTCTCTTTATCAAATCAGATGTTATCATTTAAGAAGAAAGGTGCTAGCTCATGTTTCTTAACGCTTTATTTGAAGGGCAACTTGCAGTGTTAAGTATCAACATTTCCAAGAAGTGAGCCTGTTGATAGTAAAAGCCACACATTTTATACTGACGTCCTGCAGCACTCTTTAAGCAAACCGTGAGAATGACAAGACCAGAGACGAGGGTATAAAGAGCAGCCAAGCTATTTTTATCATTATAGTACTTTTAAAAAACCACTTTAAAGTCATGATTGTTTCATTTAGTGTGAGAGAGGCAACAGTCCCGCAGTGTTTAGACCACCCCAGGGACTAATCACAATCAAGCATGTCACTTGGCTCATTGCTCATGCCCTTTTATCTGGTAGTGCCCCTTATTATCTGACTATGTTGTAGCATTAGACCTGATCACACTTCATTATTTGTGTGTGTGTGTGTGTGTGTGTGTGTGTGTGTGTGTGTGTGTGTGTGTGTGTGTGTGTGTGTGTGTGGTGTCAACACTCCAGAGAACACACACTTTGGACTGATCCTGATGGATTATCAAGGAATTCTTCTTCACGACTCTGCTTGTTAAGGGGAGGAGAGGGTAAGAGCGGGAAAATAAATAAGACGTCACTTGGGTTTGTCTTGTTCTTGTTCCAAAATAAACAGAGCCATGGCAGAGAGAACTGCAGGGGCTTTCAGGGCTGCTGAGTATTATACAGCCCCTTTGATCGAAACAATTTGGGATCGAGAAAGTGCCACACACTCATCACCACAGCAACCAGAGAGGAGACATACAAGTGAGAGTCAACAGGTGATTTATAGAAAGTGCTGCTCAGTTTCACATCCTTTGTCCCCACTTCCTTTTAACTGATTTAGCAGACAGATTCTGATGCGGGTGAGAGATCATAATTAATGTCCTTATTTGCATCTGTGTGGTTACAGTAAAGCCATTTCCAAGACTGCGACTTTAATGCTGTTTAAGGGAGAGTATGATTTACACTGGTTTCACAAGGGTCACATAGTCTAAGCTTTCATGCAAGTCAGTGAGCACACTGTGACTTTCTTGTTCTGCTGTGTGCGCATGTGTGCGTAATGTTTGCACATATTTAAGTGCATGAACATGAGTGTGAGTGCGAGCCCTGTAACCCATATGTGCAAGGGGTCAGAGTTCAGTTCCTGCAGGGTTTGTTTAGGAATATATGACACTGCACAGCTGGCCTAATCATCTGTGCATATCTGACTATAAAACTTAACTGAGCGTCGCCAGAGCTAGCTGCCTTTATCAGTGAGAGATGGAGTTATTCCCACTCCGCACGGACAGAGGCCTCAACCCCAGATCTGCTGCTCCTCTCCCAGTGGCCCTCATAAGGAACAGCACTGCTTGCTCTGTATGGAGGAGCATTTAGATAGCAGTGTGCGCTAATATGTGTTCAGTTAAACCAGTTCAGTTAAACTGCACTCAACTGAACTGCAAAAATGACTTCTGCTATTGTCTTAAAGAACCCTCCTGATGAAAATCAAGTTTTTAACCTTGTTAACATGTCCATATGATGTTTTTCATATGATACAAGACATCTCATGAGTGAATTCAGCACGCCATGACTGCGTATCTCCATCTTGGAACTGCAGTGAACCAATGACAGTCTCCTTTCCTCTAACGTAACCATCTTGACACGCACCGCTCTTTCGCCGGTCACCGAAACCTTGTCAGTACAGAGAGCAAGAGTTTGCATTAGCACAGCCATTAACTCTGTGTAACTAGGCTTATTGTTCAGATACATCTTCTAGTCTTTTAGTGGATAACAACCTCCTGAGTCTGGGTCACACAGAGGCTCAAACATGTGGCTAAGTCTGTCTGATGTTTCCTTCGCTAACCATCTTGATATGCACTGCTCTTTCACCTGTCAACCAAGCACAAGCAGTGGTGGTGGTGGGCGGGGTCGCTGAATGCAGGAAAATGGCATGGGCTGGAGATGGCAGGTGGTGGTGGGTTGGAGAGCAAACAGGTAGGCTGGTAAGCAGGCGAGTCATGAACCTGGAGCACAGGAAAGAGAGATAACGATTAGCCCTGAATACAACACCAGGAAACAATTGACTAAGAACACTGGAGAGGCCTAAAGCGTATAAACTATCACTGTGGCTGAAGGAAGGATCTGACGAAGAGCGAGTCAAGAGCCAGAGTAGATACACAGCAGGATGATGAGCGTGATGGAAGGCAGATGTGCGATGATCAGCGGGGAACCAGGAGCCAGGAGAGTCAGGGACGGGACGCCACGCCCACACCACACATACACAGACAGAATCAGACAAGGCAGCGCAGGAGACACAGGGGAAAGGCGAACAAAGAAACATAAGGGAGGACTAGAGACACGGCTGCGCTCTGACAGCATATCACACATGCAATAATAAAAGCAAGAGGGCTTTTGAAAGGAATATTGGTTTGATAAAGGACACTTATTTCCAGGCTTTTGTCCAGCTTTTTTTTGTTGTTTTTTTGAGGTTGTCCTCTTTTATCTCTCTCTTTTTTTATTTTGGCTGCATCTTCATTGCTCTGTGCTGATGAGAGCACTAAAGCAAAAATCCGTCAGACACTGCAACGTCTTTCTCAATCAACTTTTTAATGACATTCTCTGTAAGTGCCGCTTTGTATGTTTAGCTATGCTGGCTATCATTACAGCCCTTCTTTTGTTAAATGCATCACCTGCTGTGCAGCAGAGAGCTCTTCCAGAAAAGATCTACCAGATAACCGGGGAGAACAGGAAAAAGGAAAAGCTTTTGTGTTATATGGTGTTATATCAGTTAACATAAAAAAAAAAAAAGAAAAAAAGTCTGTTTAATGTTCTCCACCGTACAGCTGTGTGATACATGCTGACCATGTATATCTGCCCACTCCACTCCACTTCCCTGTTCTCCCCTGACACACAGTTGACCTCAGGCTCACAACATCCATCAGATGATCATTACAAGTTGGAGGTCATGACCTGCACACTCCAATCACCACACCTCTGCCTCTTCCTGCAGTCACCCTTTGCTGTATACAGACCCTCCATTTCCTCTCAACCTGGAAAAAAAAAAAAAGAAAAGTCACTGACTTCATAATGTTTCCCCCCGGCACAAGTTCGTGGATTGAGATATAAAGCGATCCTGTCTGACTGCAGGAAACAGTCACAGGAAGTGGAGATGCACTACATTACTTCGAGTGCCCCTTCACGTTATTTATTTGGACGGATTTTTCTTTTCTTTTTTTTTTTTCTTTTTTTCATGGGAATCCCCTTCCCTCCATCACTCTTGGAGTCCCAGAGAGTCGATGTCTGGGAGCTGGAGGAACAAGTCTGCAGTGTCATGTAGCTTGTTGAGGCTACAGGGAGAGATCACTTCCCTTCCCTCGCACCCTGCCACATCAGCCCCCCTCCCTCCTCCTCCTCCTCCAAACAAAAACTCATGTGGGGGAATCCAATTAGTTAATCTCACTCTTGACACACTTCCAGCACAGGCACGCCATTCCTTCACAGATCCTCTCATAACAAGCTGTCGGAGAGAGAGGGAGAGAGAGAGAGAGGGACAGAAAGTCGGAGCTGCTCTGAGTGAGGCTATTGATTATGAGCCTTAAACAGACAGGGAGACATCTGGCTTCCATTACGGCCTGTGATGGGATACAGGGCTCCTCAGCAGCCAGCAGCACAGGCCACACGACGTACAGACACATGCTACGCAGCCTGTAATTACTGCCTATGGGATTGATCTGGGGGAACAGGAGTGATCATCTAAAGCTGAAACAGGTTTATTGTGGGTTTTCCATTATTCAAGGGAACATGACTGTCTAATTTATCTCGACCTGTCAAACTAGCGTATGACATAAATTGGTCATTAAGAAGTATGGCTGCGTACTGTATATAGCAGGACAGGAACTCAAACTTATTTTTGACATTGATTAATGAGGAATTTACTTAAATTTAAAGAAAATTGTTCAGACTGAAAAATGTCCAAAAACACTCACATTTCCAGAGGCCAAAGTGACATCTTCAAATTGTTGTTGCAAATAAACTAACATTTTTCTATGATAAAACTGACTAATTGATTAATTGACTAATTATTTCAGCCAAAACACCTGAAATTCATAATGTTAGTTTAATAAATAATGCTGTTATTGACTGATTAGGAGGGAGATTTAAATCTGTAAATAACAGATAAAATACAGAAGAGAGACACTTTATATTTCACTAAAGCAGCAGCACTGAGAAGTATTAATTATAATTATATATAATTCTACTAAGCAGTATTAATTATAATTATTATTTCTTTTTTAAATTTATGTAGTGGGAAAATGTTGGGAAAATGGGAAAATGACCGTTATGTGCTTGAACTTTTTCCTGGTGAAAAGGAGCCGGGCACACTGTTGCTAGCTGTTGCTAGCTGTTGCTAGCTGTTTCCCCCTGTCCCCGGTCTTTATGCTAAGCTAAACACATTAATGAGTAAAGCTTAAAGTTCTCGTTATAATCAGCGGCATCATGCTGGTTGAACAATTAAGATGCATATTGTATTATAAAACAGTTCAAATCCAGCTCGGGATCTTTGTTACATGTCACATTTGAAGCTGGTTTCCTGTCTATCGCTAAACTGTCAACAGTTCAATAAAACAAAGAGGCAGTTAAACATAGATTTTTAATTTTCAATAAAAACTGATTTTAAATTTACATATGCTTTTTTTTTTTTTTTAACACTACGTCTAATTATACTGTGCAGCGCCACTGAGGCACTGATTATGCATTTGTGTATATGATGTGTATCAGCAATAGAATCAACCTTTGGGTTTACACAGAACTGTATAGCATCTTTATCTAATCTGATCACATTGCTCTTGTGGCCTGGGCAGTGGAGTGTATTTGTAGAGTGGGGAAAGACTTCCCTTAACTGCCTTGTTAACCACTATTGTGTACTTGACCAAAGTGTCTGCGTTCTCTTTAACCAGCAGGACTCAGGATTTAGTTTCTCACGGTCATGTTGCCCTCCTCTTGCAACACGGACTGTACATCTTCTGCAAACCTATCTCTGCTGGTGGCACCGGCGTTGTCGTCTGTGACCTCAGACTGTCCAACAACAAAAAAAATAAAACATTTTTTTAAAAAAAGTGAAATGCAATTTGCCACATTGTTCTTTTACGTCCAAGGCTATTTCTCCCCCAGGGCCAGTTACTCTGAACACATGGTCTGACTGATGGTTTTGCTATAAGCAAACTCAAACTGCCAGAGAGAAGTAATGGTAAAGAGTCTTCCTGCAATATTACTTATCACTGTGGCAAGATGGAGATTATTGACTTAACTGGTCCAAACATCAACAATGAGTGATTTAAGGCCCTCCTCTCAGTGTCGGAGGTTTGTGTATTTTACTTAACCAGAGGTAGAAGAGAGTAAAAAAAAAAAATCTTTATTTATTCACTCAGACAAAGACGCAGGCCACACAATCACATCGTGTCATCGCTACGAAACAAGACGAAAAGCTGTTGTGACTTTAATGTGCTTGTTTGGGGTTGTGGGGGGCGCGTTGATGAGGTGGGAGCAGGTCATGTCATGGTGGTGAGTAAAACTAACAGCACTAAATCACTTTTAAAGTTAAGCTAATCAGACAGAGCGCGTGCACACACACACACACACACACACACACACACACACACACACACAGTATGACCGTGTGAATGGAGAAGATAAGTTTGTACAACAAGAGAGGCCCAGATCGGAGTTGGTAGCTCTACGGTATGTGGATTTATTCAGCAACTGAATTACTATTTATTGCAGGGATTGTGTTCTGGCTTGCATTATATTATATTCTACAGGTGTTGCTTTTATGTATTGTTGACTTACTACTCTGCAAGGTTTCCTCCTGCACATATTAGCCTACTGGTGTCTCATCTTTATTGGTGCACTCACAAATAAATGTCTCTAGTATGTAAGTGCACGTACATATGTGTGTGTGTGTGTGTGTGTATTCACTTCACGTGCACTCTGCAACATGACAGACACGACAGCTAAACCGCAAGGCAATAATTTACTGATGCACCTCAGCCGCGCTCCCTGCGCCTGTCTGCAGCTCCTGATGGATGCTGACGGCTCCAGAGATGGACTGCTGCTGATAGGGAGTGACCAGAGAGGAGCCTGATTAAAAGTAGTGGAGCATGGCTGAGGGCGATAACCCCGATCCAGCGGTGATGAATCCACTCTGGACAGGCTGCTGTCTCTTTAGGATCTTGCCTCAGCCAGGCACTGTGTGTCCAAATAAACGTTGAAACAATCCTGCTTTTATCAGCAGGATTACGCTTGTTTTCCTTTCCAGGGCTTTCCTTGTGTGGGCTCAAATAGAGCATCCTCCCCCTCTATCGGGCTCTATAAACTGAAGGTGTGATTCACCCGCCCTGACTTCACTGTGTTTATACAATTCTGGGTCTATCTTCTTGAATTAATGAGCCCGAAAGCACCATTAGACAACTATTTGCCTGACTAATCTGGAGCCAATATGAAATAGTGAGAAAAAGTTAAAATAATCTGCCCTTTATTTGTGATAACATAAACAGTGGGGTTGTTTTAAAGGATGATAACATTAAATATTGGGCCTGGGGAGGGGGACAGAAAGAGGTAGTTTACATTCTCACTGGAGTAGTCTTGATAACAGGCCAGAGGGAATATGAACCGCTTTAAATATGTGCATTAGTGTAATTTATTGGGCTTCCCTCTCGGCCCTGCTGTTCCTCCACCTCCTTTTTCCCAAACAAAAGACAGGCCAAGGCTCCAGAATGGATGGGAGTGAAAAATCATTCACAGTGGATAATCACATAAAACAACGCCATATTTGCTGCCTAATAAGCACAAATTCCAATTCCATCTGCCTCCTCCCTCTGATCAGGATTAGGCGACTCCTCCGAGCAGATCTGGGTGATTTACATCCGGCGATTTGGAAATGCTTTGGTTTTTGGAGTAGGTACGAGGAGAGTCAGGGAGGGCGGGGTAAAGCCAGAGATTTCATAATTCTTTGTGTATGTCTGGAAGTCATCCACGCGTTCTGATTTTTAACCAATTAATGAGGTTCTGGCCGCGAGTTCCAGCACTGCAAGGTCAAGTAAATCATGCTTTAGGGCTCCAGTCCTCCCTGCTCTGCTCTCTCACTCTCCTCAGCTCCACATCCTGTGATAACGGAAAGACAAGAGGCCTGAGAAATACCACCTCATCGACACTTATGTCCATCCAGTAGAACATATTTTAGAGTACGAGCGCCAACCGGCTGTAAAGCCTGCTTTTAGTAGAGACTAGAAGCTGATGAATGGGAGTGGGGCAAGAGCAGTGGGACTAGAGGTCACTTTCTTCATTTCACATTTCACAGCAGATTGTTGATGTTATGCACATTTCCCTCTCCAGAGGTGACTTTTTTTTCTATCTGGGCCTGTGTTTTATTGGAGCATTATAAAGAGTTTATATGTGATTTAGCTGCACCATTTCCCTTTGAAGGAATATGTGGTGGAGAACATTCACATGAGGGAAAAGTTGACATCATTAGACATAATACCCTGAAACCTAATAGAGTAACACCTAAGTAACGAGCACTACAAATCAATCAACTCGTTTAATGCAGAAAAATAATTTGTCTTTTCATTTAATAGCTGTTAAAATGCTATAATTTTTACACATGTGTTTAGTGTTTCATATTTAAGAGGAAAAAGGGTGACAACATTGTCAAACAAGCATGAAACTGGAGCACAGTTCACCACTCATGGAACATTGTGGGGAAACACTGCCAAGTCCTGCTTGGCTGTGTTTTTTTGTCCTGCTGTAACCAATAAGGCAACATTTATCACCTGAATTAATTCCCACCACTTTCGAAAAAAGTTTGTAGAAAAATGTTTTTCATTTTTGACTGTTTTTCAAGAAGAGCCCTCAACAGGGGATCTGACCAGAAGTTTCCAAGTGTTTTTTTTTATTTTTTTTCACCTTTATTCAAATTCTTTTTCATTTTACCAACAGAAAATATTTGATCTTGTTGCTGCATGTTGGCTGGTTTCTGATGAGCTGATTAAAACAAGAAGTTCGCAAGAATTATTACTGACATTAATCAAACCTACTTTTCTTTTTCTATATCCACAAGGAAAAGTGTGTGCAATCCTTGCGGCCTGGTCAATAAATGCTTCTTACCGACGTAATCTGATCCTCATGAATCCAACCATAAAGCAAAATAAGCATAAATTTAGTCCACACTACTGTGCATCAGTATAGAAGAAACTGGATGGTTGCCAGTTCAAAGCTCTGGACTGGATCAAGAGAATCCTGCAGGGAAAGCTAATGACTAATGCTTTGTCCTGCCCGCAGTGCTATCTTCAATGTGCCCTTGAGCAAGGTACTTAACCTCCAACAGTCCGGCAGTGTCGGTCAGCTGGCAACACACAGAGAGAAGGCTGATCGTGCATGTCCAATAGATCTTCTCAATGGAGTTTCAAAATCTTCACCCTGAAAATAAATAAAAGGTAATGCAGTCTTCTGTTAAAAAGATCATTATTTTTAATTCTATTTCTTTCTTTCTTTCATTCTCAACATTATGTTCACAAATAAGAAAACTTCACTTGAAATAAATTTCAATTTCCTTTCCAGGCAAATTAAATAATCTCATTGTATGCTACTTTAATATTTTTTCAGTATAAAAAGTAAAGTGCAGCTTTAACATACACCTGTAAGGTTTGCCAAGCAGTTTAGTTTTGCGTCCTTGTAAAGTTTGGGGCACTCGCAAGAGACAGATTAAAAAAACAAAAACAAAGTGGCAGAGCCCAAAAGGTTCCTAGTATGGGACAAGCCCCAAATATCCATTTCCCATAATGCAACTCGGCACAGTCTTTCTTTAAACTCTCTCTGCCTCATGCTTTCAGGTGAAATTTTAAGTTTCGATAAGACTGACGCAGCAGCAGAGTTATTTTTTGATGCTTAAGAAACCTCCCTCCAGAGTCACAGAAGAGATTATAAAACTGTTATGAGTAGTGCTTTTCATGATGAGTGAGCTGAATGACATGAGCAGTATCAATGCCGTTTTTGAAATGAATCCATGTATCCCTGATATGATTTAAGGCGGCGCAGGAGGACTCCCTTCTTGACCATTTCACAACCTAAGTTTATCCTCACATTCCTTCCTCTGGCTAATACTTTACCTTGTTTATAAGATTATCTGCCCAGTCACAGTTAACTTAATGTATGAATTAGACCAGGGCGACAACTCAGAATAAATCTGGCCTGTCTGCGATTATCGCCATTACATACTTCAGGGGCTGTTAAAACAAACGGGGCGGTGATGTCAGACGTCCATGTCGGACCAGCTGAGGAGAAGCAGTCTCCACACTCTTGGCTGATGGCTCCAGACAAGCACCTTGATGGCTGTAATTACTGTCATGTTCCAAAAGAGATGAGAGATACCAGAGGCCCAAATAAAACCTAAAACGTTTTTGATATGATGGATTTCTCCAGCTTTGTTTAAAAATTCCTTCAGCTGTCTGTCTGGAGTCTCGAGGAGATGATGACTTGAGCACTACAGTTGGTCCATTCACCCCTCCAGCGAACAAAAGCTTTATAGTGTTTAAAACAATAAGGATGGCAAGATTCAAAGTTTGCACGCAGCTGCCATTGCTGCCTGTTTGCTCCACGAGTAAGTATGCAGGCTGGTTTCAGTAAATGTCTGCTGTGTGTTTACATTCTACCTAATGCACTCAGATGACACTGAATCTAAACATGT
This sequence comes from Seriola lalandi dorsalis, assembly GCF_002814215.2. Classification (NCBI taxonomy): domain Eukaryota; kingdom Metazoa; phylum Chordata; class Actinopteri; order Carangiformes; family Carangidae; genus Seriola; species Seriola lalandi. The sequence continues at coordinate 5,106,733 of NW_019525097.1, read as the reverse complement.
TCACACAGAGTCTCTGCACTGCTCAGCTTTACTGGCACATTCCAAGTAGGTCCATCTTTATGAGTCCAGCTGTCTTAAGGCTGAAGTTTCTCACTAGCATTTAAACTTAAGCAGTCGCTCACTGAGTCAACAAAGATTTGAATTATGTTCAGTTTTAAAAGAAAGTATTTTTATTGTTTCAGTGTATTGCAGTGGTGGAGAAGGAATTCAACTCATTTACTTAAGTAAAAGCTGCAATAAAAAAAACATGAAAAAGTATTTTACAATTAAAAGTTCTGCATTGAAAATGCTCAGTAAGACTAGAGATGTATTGTTAGCAAATTTACTGAAGTATCAAAGGTAAAAGTACTATAGAAGAAAAATGGCTGGCAAAAAAAAAGGCTGTGATTTACTGCTATAACATTACGAATTCACCATTGAGTGTTATACTGCTATATTAATGATGACTAATGCTAATGTAAGTAAAATTTTGTGTTTTAGTTGTTTGAAGTGGAGCTATTTTCAATATTACTGCTTTTATGAGCACTGTTTAGCAAGTTACCCATCACATAAAACTCATTAGGTGTGTTTTCATCCGCCACTTTTTTGTGCATTTTCAATTGCATTTAAAAAACACAGAATATGCAACACTCTGACATGGAAAACTTGGTGTATTGATAAAAACGAAATGCTACAAATCGTAGTGGAAACAGAGCAAATAAATCTTCACGTACATGGAGCATGTGACTTTAACGTCCACTGGTTCTTCTGCTCCACTGAAGAGATGAAGAAATTGCGGCAAACGAGACCAGAACTTCCCTCAAATGAATATATCCAACAAACAGAGATGCCATATTTCCATCACAGTTTCTATGTGGTTCACCACTGTTTGAGGTCTGACTGGTGCTCAGCTCCTAGTATTCACATTGCGGTTGCGGATGGAAAAACACATTAAATTTGTGCCTCATTTGAATGGGAACCCGACTGTTGAAGAAGTATTCATGTTACTTTACTAATCAGTCAACGGCAAATGTAATTAAAAATGACATTTCTCTGTACAGCTTTGTCACATGTGCCTTTAAGCTTCACATCTACACTCACAAGTCACATATTAACAGCTAGCTTAATATTGGCGCTGGCGACTCCTGAATGTAGCCTTTCCATTGGCTTATGTTAACCAACCATTAGTCGACTCTGACGTTACCAGGAGTCACATTTCTCCATTTTGCTGCAGGCTAATCATTCCTGCACCAAACTAGCTCTACATCTACACCTTGGACCAGTTTATCCCCCAAATGCAGCAAAACTAAACTGATCAAACTGAAATAGTGAACAAGCCAACATGTTAAAGTAACAGTAACTGTGACTAGTGACTGTGATTATTACTGAATTTTAAATTGTGATTCCTTACAGTAAAAAAGTCATCACACTAGTGTACCACATTACAAAGTCAAACATGACTGCCTGAGCATTTATAACAGTGATTGTAATTGCATGCACGACATGTATTGTTACACATAGTTTGGCGTAATTTACCCACAAAACCAGTTTCCACCAAAATATAAATCATTATTTTATTTTGCAATATAATTTTGGCTAAATGTTGACCAACATGGATGTCCATCTTGGATTAAACTAGCTAACCAAACAAAGCTGAATGAACTAAATAACAATTGTATGTGGTCGACCTGATTTATCCCAAAAAATGCCTACGGACGTCAGGTGCTTGGTGGGAAAAGTACAGCTACCTCAAATTTGTACTCCAGTGCACTTAGTTACATTGCACAAATAACTTGAATTGTTATTTTTCTGCACAACATATTATCCCTCTTATGATCCCTTACAGTTTCACACTTATTATACCTCACCGTTGTGCTCTGATAGACTCCAGTTAAGTAAATGCGTCACAGCAGGAGCTGCCACATCCTTACAGTGAGCATGCCAAAAACTTAAAAATGAATGACTCCAGCAATCACTTGAGGTTTCACAGGCAGTTTCTCCCTCTCTCTGTGCAGCAGGACTTAACACACCAGGGAGATAAAAATCTAATTTTTGCAAATGGGATTAAGGCACATACAATAACAAAAAGAGGAATGAATGGGCTTACTGTATTAAACAAAAGATGTACCTGATAGTCCCTGTGTGGTTTCTGCTCGACATATTTCTATAAATGGTGGATAGCTTAGAGACGCCTTAAATGCAGGTCCATTTAGCTCTGACGGAGGATTAGTCATTTGTGGGCCAAGCTACTGTTTATGATTGTCAGCATATAAGTCTCTATTTTGAGACTGGAGTGCCCACAATGGTTAAAATATTTTGAGGGAATACAGTTTTTACTGGCATGAAACATATAGCCGTGTGCATGTATCGATAGCTGACCGCTCGCTTTAATTTGTGCATCAAATATCTATCTCAATCAACTTTATTTTTACACTGACAAGCTCATATATTGTGTGGCTGACTGTAGTCCTGAACTGAAAGAGCAAAAATATCTCTCACAGCCTTGACATTCCTCCAAGCTTCATAAATCTGACAGGACCAAAGGAATAGAAAGAAATGCTGAAATATGTTGCGTTTTCTTATGTTCTTTTTTCCTGTCATTTTCTCTCAAAATAAAAATATCAGTTGCATTAATTTCAAATCTGAACAGAAACAGAAGAAGCTATACTTTTGAGTGTGCCTGTAATACCTTCCCTGACCTTGCTGTTAAACCGTGTGTGTCTGCATTATATTGAGTTGAGAGGGTAATACTCTGTGTGCCTCCTCTACTTAAGATGAAGGGCAAAGGGTGAAATGAGTTGCCAGTTCTCACCACAGTTTCCTCTCTTAAACAGCTCTGATGCTGCAACAACACAAATGTGCCAAAAGACAAAATGATACTAAAGGATAAAAGACACTTTCAAATTGTCCAGACCTCTCTCAGTTTGAGCCCAAATGTCACAAACCCGAATCACAATAACATTTCAGGGTTGTGTCATGTGTATGTGTTATATTGTAAGTGACAAGCATAATCTCAGTCAGATACGTAGACAGGCGGAGAGAGAGAGAGACAGACAATGAGCAGAACTCATCATGAATTAGAGAGAAGAGAAAGAAGAGACCGATTGGCCCTTTTTAAACCACAGGTATGATTTACAGAGTAGGGTTGGTCGCCTGCGTAAAATTAATAATAGGAAATGCAAGGGTAGTCCAGTGACTTGTCCAAGATATACTTTCCCTGGCTCTCCAGACCCCTGGAAAACCTGGGTGGCCTGCAACCGGGCTTCCTCTGGTTTCTGATGTTAATGTCATTGCTTTTGCTGGTATGACAGGAGCTTCACCACAAACGTGGTTTGGGTCAGACAAAAGGGACAAGCTGTGATAGCAGGATACAGCTCCATATTACAGAAAAAAAAAAGAGAAAAAGAAGAAATTCACTCTGCATTTATCGCTGTATTTTTGTCCCACGGTAGAGATTGTTGCCACAGAGAAGGAAGGAATGAAGAGGAGGATGAAATTTTTCAAATCCGATTGTTTTTAAGTACTTCACTTTTCCAGAAAGTAGAAACCACACAGTGCATTATGGTTAGTGGATGTTTTGAATTACTTCAACTACTTAATGGTTCCTCCTTACCCAGCCCACAGAATTGTTTCATAGTGGTTTTAAAACTTTGCTTAAGTCATTGAGTTGGATATTGAGTAATCTGCTTTCTAAACCTACCCTTCACATTAAAGTACGAAGGCTGTTCACTTCATTTTAAGGCTACAGC
>NW_019525097.1:5102402-5102985 GCF_002814215.2 Seriola lalandi dorsalis | reverse complement strand
TGACGTTACCAGGAGTCACATTTCTCCATTTTGCTGCAGGCTAATCATTCCTGCACCAAACTAGCTCTACATCTACACCTTGGACCAGTTTATCCCCCAAATGCAGCAAAACTAAACTGATCAAACTGAAATAGTGAACAAGCCAACATGTTAAAGTAACAGTAACTGTGACTAGTGACTGTGATTATTACTGAATTTTAAATTGTGATTCCTTACACAACCTGTTACAGTAAAAAAGTCATCACACTAGTGTACCACATTACAAAGTCAAACATGACTGCCTGAGCATTTATAACAGTGATTGTAATTGCATGCACGACATGTATTGTTACACATAGTTTGGCGTAATTTACCCACAAAACCAGTTTCCACCAAAATATAAATCATTATTTTATTTTGCAATATAATTTTGGCTAAATGTTGACCAACATGGATGTCCATCTTGGATTAAACTAGCTAACCAAACAAAGCTGAATGAACTAAATAACAATTGTATGTGGTCGACCTGATTTATCCCAAAAAATGCCTACGGACGTCAGGTGCTTGGTGGGAAAAGTACAGCTACCTCAAATTTGTACTCCAG